>NC_090128.1:40859854-41462432 GCF_040581485.1 Linepithema humile
TTGCACGGAAAAAAATTTACACATGTAAAAAATTATTTGATATTACAATTTCGGAAATACCAGCGCATCATAATTTTGACAATATTAAATGCGCATGTTATTTATTTTAAACGTGTTAAAAAATTGATAATATTAAGATTTTAATAGCGTTGATGAGATATATTCAGATAATTAGAAACATTTGAAAAACAATATCCATAATGAACGAAAGTTACATATGTATGTAAAAGCATTATTCCATGTAAATTTAAATGACTGAAATTATTATGACTGAAATATGTCGCAAATGATAAATCGTAATAATTGTAACACATGAAAAAGTAAACGTTTCTATAAGCTGAAGCGCAGAAATTGGTTTATTTCTCTTTCTACGTCATTCTAATTTACAACTTTCTACTTAATTACCTGGCGCGTTTTCAATTTTTGTTATGCATTATTTGCATTATTTCATATTTATTTTAAAAAAGAAAAGTCAATATTTTACAGAAAAATACTATTCCCCTGTTTGCAATGCTGTAAACTAAGAATAACTTTATGATTACATCGTTACTTTTTAACGATCTCATTTAAAAAAATAAATATTGTAGATTCTTATTATTGCGGCCAAGCGACTCTTTGTACTGCGAGTACACTCGTAGCAGCTTTTACGGTGAACTCAACAAAATTATCAATTGTCAGCGAATACACTTTTCAATCTCAAGATATAGATTCAAAGAGCATTCTGGAATCATCTTTCTTCGTAAGAAATTGAAAGCATTTTATAGAAATATTAAGAAAGCTCTCATTTAATTTTTTTAAGTGTTTCATATTGCATCGTAGTGTGCTAAGTGCAATAATTAGAAATAAAATATAAAATGTATTTAATTATATCTACACGATTATATTTTAACGAATTATACTTAATTCCAAGTTTTACGTTGTTAAATATTCGAACTGATATTAACAATGCAATTCATTCAGCATAATTAGAGATGAACTACCTGTCACCACGCTATTTAGAAAATCGACCGGATTTGACCAACAACAGAGATTGTATCACACTGCGATGCACACGCACGATTCAATAGCACAGTTTCGCCGCGCTTTATGCACTATATATAGCACTGAGTACTCGAAATAGAATTTGCGATTAGCAAAACCATCAAAGGCTTTGGATTGCTGTGATAACTAATTGAGGATGATGGGGGTGCTATTAATTAAATTGAAATCCGTGAAAACAGCGCGTGCAATAATAAATTAACAAAGAGTTGTATTATTCAAGAATGTAATGTGAAAGAGAAGAATTATGTCATATCAAAATAAATTTATCATTATCGCCATTATTTTCCATTACCTTTACTTTTAGATTTAAAAGCATCATACTTTAATCAATATTGACGCAAAGAATTCGATCGTAATCCTTTCTCGGCGAAAGAAACGTCGATATACGTATCATTAAATATATTCCGGACATCCTGATCGAATCAGACCACGAATACTCGAGACATTTCTCGGGAACGAAGGGACCTCCTTCGAGGCGGAAGCAGTGAGACGCTGCAAGACGGTGAATTCAGCCGGAATCCCATTGGGAACCCGGTGACTGGTCTTTCCGTATATACCACAACGGAAACGTATTCCCGCGATACGAGAAGGAAGACAAAGGTAGGGGGTGGTACAACGAACCGATTAATTATTCCAATTAACTACCACTGTCCTCGGCAAATCTTTATTTAACCGTTAATTCATTCACAGAACGCTTTCTAACACGTGTGCGCAATACCGTAATACAAGCGGTACCTGAATGCCTGGGAACGTGAGCGCCGTGAAGTATGTACAATGATAGATGCTCTTAAGTAAGTGAAACACGCGGCGGGCGAAAATAAGTGTTTGGCAAATGAACGGCCGGAAGACGCCTACTATATTATTCGTTAAATGCAAATTTTAACCTGTCTCACTCGAGATAACATCGTACAATTGCAAAATGCCCGCTTTGAAATGTATAAAAAATAAAATATTTAATCAAATATTTAATACAATATCTCACGTGAAAGTCAGACAGCGCTGACAGGAAAGAATCGAACGACGAGGATCTAAGTGAATTTTCCGCCGCTATGGATGGCACAATTTTGAATCTTACAAATTTTAAGAATAGTATAAATTATGAAAGAGAGTGCTGTAATAGCCCGCCTAGTCGAATGATTCAAAATATTTTTAAATAATGGTTTCTGCGTTAGATACGTTAAATTGAAACTATTCATTGGTAGGGGAAGGTGGGGTAAGACGGACCGCGGGGTAAAATGGTCCATTTGCTAGATCTTATTAGTAAGTACCTCTATCTGCTGGATAAACATAAAATTAATTCCCTTTTTGATGCTTTTTAACTGTTTAAAAATTACGTCATTATATCATATGACTATTGTAAGTTATTTATAAAGAAACGTCAAATTCTTGCAAATAGATCTCGTGATCTAATTTCTTAGTATTACATTTTAAGTGACTAAGATTGCAAAACTTAATATTTTTAAATTTTTCTACAAGTTCCATATTTCTGGTTATTGAGAAGTAATATTTCATCAGTTACATTTAAAAAATAATTTTGATACAGGTAAATAAAAATAAGATAATATTAATGTTGTCATGTGGGGTAAAATGGACCAATTTAAATGGGGTAAAACGGACCAATTTATATATTTGTTTTACTTATATTTTCTACTTATACTTTCTACTTATAGTTTTCTGCTTATATATTTGCTCTGATTTGAGAAATATTTTACATCTCATTTTTTTTTACTGAAAAAAGCTATGAAAAATAAAAAACGCACTGTTAAAAGTAGAAGAAACTTGAAATTTATTGAAAATAATGTCTCCAAATAAAAACAGATTTTATAATAATTATTTATTTTATTTACATGCTTTATTTTAAAATGTTATATTTAATGTTATATTTAATATAAACGTTAAAAATTATAAAGATTATAATTATTTTAAAGATTTGTGTGTATAATAAAATGATTAATGTTAAATTAATTTCTATTCTTATTCAAAAATATTTAATAAATAATATATAGTTTTGATTTTGAGTTGATCAGTTAAATTATTTCTTGATCCATATTATCTCGGCTTGGTCCATTTTACCCCATGGGATGGTCCATTTTACCTCACCTATGGAGTAAAACGGACCAAAATTAAGTTTTTAAAAATCTTAATAATAATTTAAACTTTTGCAAATTTTGAAAATTTAACATTATAATCTTATAATAAACATTCTACAGTTTCTTCATGCTAAATTTCAGTTATTTTTTGTCATTAATATAAAAAATATAGCCATTTTTGCTTAGGGGGTCCGTCTTACCCCATCTTCCCCTATACAAATCAAATTGATTTCTATTTGATAAAAATATATAATATACTTAATAAAACCAATTTTGAATTTATTCCATTGTCGTATAGTTTAGTAAGAAAATCCAATATGCAAAAATATTCTATTATACTTTAAACGCTTAGAAACGTATTCCGCTTGTCAATTATCAATATGTTTTTGTGCAATATGTTCACCGTATATCACGTTTCATTTTCATCACATATGAATTTTAATTTAATCAGTATGGCAGCCGGAGTAAGCATCTCCATTAATGGTTTCTGCGAAAGTTATTCATAACACTTTTCCAATATTTAACCACAAGATTTACACAAAATGGTTTTTTTCCTATCGATATATTTAAATAATTCTGATCGTACAAATCTGAAATTTGAATTTTTGATGTTATCGAATATATTTAGTTTTATTGCGATCACAGCGTTTATTGCGATTCAACGTTATTTAATTTCAAAGCGATGGGCATATATGTGTAAAAAAAAGTATCTAAAAAAGAATTTGCATTGAATATAATGAAAACTATCGGGATTTCAAGTCAGACCGCAAACCCAACGCTACTCGTCCGAAAGTTTTCGGATGCTTGCCCTTCTCTAACGATTTTAGATGCACTTATCGTGACTTTGATTCAACTACTTCATGTATCTCGAAGTCGAAAATTAATAAACGGCGGTTTGCGTGAACACACTCCTTTGCTCATCCATACAGTTAGAACTTTGTACAATCTAGTTGCATATCCGGTGGGAAAGCCTCATGGAGAGCCTACGTGCGCGCCTGTCGAGGCGTTCGTGCGGTTCAATGGAGCTTACAGACACGCACATACCTCGGTATAAACGATATATAGTATGTATATGGGACATGTACAAAACATATATAGGACGTATACACAGCTCGCGCAAGCATGTAAGCACGCATACACGCATAATTTTACAAATGCATGCCTTTTGCACATGTAACTGTAAATATGCGAAATTATGCTGGCAATTGTCCGACAGATTAAAGCATTAGAAATGATTTCGATGATGACTGTATAAAACCCGAGGTCTGATCGTCCCGCAAATTCGCGGCAGTAATTCACACAGCGCCAGATGATTCTAATTATCGACCAAGAGAAATGAATAATTAATCGTAAACAAATTAATATATTCCTCGCACGTCGCTTTCAATTGTACTTTCCATAATTATCGATGAAAGCAATAAAGATGAAAGAGAAAAAATAAAATCGATACTTCATCGTGTTCTATATCTTCTTGTTCTTCCTATCTTTGAGATTTTACGTTTTCTTCATCAAATTTGAAAAAATAATAAGTATTCTCATTTAATATATTGCGAACAAAAAATCAAACATTACAGAAATATTATTCTTTTCCGATCAAAAGATATTTCAAATCTAAAGTGATATAAAACACAAAAAAACTTCATATTTAATATAAATATATAATATTTTTATATATCTTCCTTTTATCTCCAATTCTAATTCCTATATCTTTATAAAAATATAAAAATTACAAGCGTTTGTGCGTAAAGTTTAATCTTCGTAAAATATTATTGAATTCGCTTCGTTTTTGACTATAAAATTTTAATAATAAAAAATAGATTTAAGATAAAAGCTTGTTGCATTATTATTTCACAAAAATTGTGCAAAAAAGTAATAAAAAATAATGTCAAAAATCTATATAATAAAATTATTATCACCATTAAATATTTCTTTCAAAGCCCTACAATTTTTACTTAAAGTATTTTTTCCGCAAAAATTAAAATTACAGAAATTAATATATCATCCTTCGCAGAAATTTGCATGCATAGTATGTAAATGTATAACCTACATGACACATTGTAAATTGAAAGCTTTATTATCGGACTATGCTATAATTAGAAACAGGATACCAGAATGAATCACAATGTCGTTAATAGAACCATTCACGAAATTACGATGCTTTTATTATCTTCATTTAAAATAAATTTCTGAACTTTTTGAGATATCAAAACTTGCCACGCGGTTTAAATCATTACTCTGCGTAATATTTGTGCTGAATGTGTTAATTTAAATTAACGATATATTATGAGAAATTCGCATTAATATATATTAAAGCAAATCACATATGTGAATTAAATCAAATAATTTTATGACAATTTTTTCTGTTATATTTTTTTTACTCCCAAAATGTTGAGAGCTTAACTCTTCGAGTAAAAATATGCAACGTGTATTTTTAATTGTTACTTTTACGATATTATGTGTCGGCACATGTTTTATTACGGTTTTTTATGCATGCATCATTCTTTGTTATTATGCTCGTTGTTAGAAGTCACTACCTTGACTTCCTTATTATGTTCGTTTTCTGTAATAAATCTCGAAGTTATAGTATTATCAAAACGCATTTTGCTTTGTAAAATTGATGTAAAGTAATCACAGCAATCGATGAGGATTTAAGTATATTTTCAGTATTTCTTTGGATAATTTTGTATCAATTCGCACATCAAGCGAATTGAGGTTTCATATGACGTTAAACCTGTAGCTATGTAGTATCAATAGTATCGATATCTATGTTTGAAATGGATATTCTGATATTGATTCTTTTTGGAATATTTACGAATATTTCAAACTTATAGTTTCAAATAACATTATTTTACAACGAAAGTCTTTCCTTAATAAAATCAATCAAAACTCTTAAGTTATAAATGATTGGAACTAAAAAGTTTCTCAAGACGTAAAGCTGCAAATACGTAGTAAAATCTTACTTCTCATTTTCAATTTTACATCAATTTTAAGAGCTTTATGGTACAAAGTTTAAAATACAAAAATATTGACATTGGAAGTTGCAGGTTTGTGACAAAATGATGATCCATTCCAATATTTTTGTTAACGACACATTGTCCTATCGTAAATTTTCAGAAGAAACCATTTGTTAAAACCATTGTATTGCTACATTGCCAGAATGTTTACACATATATGTATACAGTAACATGCGGCGCGGTTTTTGGCTGTTAGCGAGTGACAAAATAAAAATGTTGAACGCTGTGAGCGATCGAGTATCTTACTCGTATACGTGGCTCTCATTCCCACAAAGCGAAAAACGGCAGAAGAGATAGACATATCGGAGCGGCTTACTGTCACTCGTCACGCGGCATGTGCTTCATTCGAATAACTGACATACGTCAAGCTGCTGGTTGCTTTTACTGAAATGTCCGCGGATTCTGCCGAATAAACAACGCATAATTATAAAAAAAAGACCACGGCGAGTTCAACATTATGATGTCAAGCGATTATCGATGACACGGTGTTCCACGATATCTGTCATGCATTATGCACTGCTCACGATTTCCACGAATTATCCCTAAAACAACCGCATTGTGCTGCAGATTTCATAACAGATCTCGAATTTAGTTTGAGGACTTCATAAAAATTTCATAAAAATAATTTGTAATTTTCGATCGTATATTTTCACTTGATATTTCGAGATTAGTTATCCCATTTATCCAGTATTATAATTAGACATTCGACGGAATATGAAGATTTATTTATGAACAAATATTTTTATTCAGTTTTGTTTTCAATGTTATTTCCAAAATATAATTCGTAGAAATTTTATAATCTTTATTTCGATTTAACTTGAATAATTTATCATCTTTAAAAAAAAAATTATTTTTTATTTAGATAAACGTGATATCAATTCTGAATTAGATCAAGTAGATCTACACTTAGAACATTCTTTTAATTGCAAATTTTCCGATTAATTTAAAGATAAGCTTTTTGTAGCAAAACTATCAAAAATAGATATTTTTATAACTAATTCCTAGATTACAGATCCATTTAAGTTCCTTCAAAATAGAATAAGTTTTTATTGTCTATTTACCTTTTGCAAGTTTGAGTTCGTGAAAAGTTTTCCCTTTTCGTTTAAAAGTTACTGTTCCTTTAACATTTTTGTTACGGAAAATAGATTCAAAGCTGATAAAATAATCTAGATAAAAATGATATGATAAGTCTGAAAAACATCTTATATAGGTCATCGCGTAAACTATGTACTGTGACTTTTAGTAAAGTAGGTTCCCACGGCGCGTTACTCGATTCGAGCTATAACGCGTCGAGTAAGAAGAGAACCATTCGATACGGTTCATTATTTCCGCTGACTATCAGCAAATACGAGTATAAGTCGATTCGTGCCGAAATGAGGGAATTCGATACACGACGCTCGAGAAACTAAATCGATGATTCGCGTACTCGAACTGATCCAAGCCAAGTTATGAAAATTTGACTTTTTAAAAATGACAAAAACATTATTTCCTCATTATCAATGCTTTGTGTCTCGCTCTTCTTTATCCTACAATCGGCGAAAGCTTTCAAAGAGTCCATATTCATTTCAGTATTTCAGAAGCAATCTGCTTTCGTTCATAATACATAGAAGGTAAAATGCTTCATATTTCAAATTATATTCCAAAGTTCTCACATATAAAATTCTCAGGACGAAAATTAATAAATAATAATATAAATGTTCTGGTTTTTTTATTCGCATAGCTGCAATCACTGCTTGCGTATTCGCGTTACTCCATGTTTTTCTGAGAATTTTCTTCTCGTCTTCAATTTCATCCATCTCCAATTTTGCACGTGCATGTGTGTTGATATAAAATGTAGACTGTTCTGTTAATTCGACCTTTATAATATATTCCTTTGTACAATATCATAAACTCGTGTGATTAACACGGTGATTGGGTACAAGTCAAAAGGTTCGAATACAATTGAGAAGTAAGTGTAATACCATGAGCGCTTGTGCTTCAATTCCCTTTTGCCCCTTTCCGGGAACAAAAGCTGCGTGTCAGGCTGAAGATCCGTATTAAAGACTGAATAAATCAGCGGCAGGTTCTCGTCCCGATTACGAGAGATAACTCGTTTGTTCTTCGTCCGTTTCGCTTTTTAGCGGATTAGTAGTTATTAAAAGAGCACGGATCGTGTCGCACGAACCCCAGCAGACTCCCGGGCTTTTACTCGTTATACTAATTACTTCGCCGGAGCGAGTTACAGCAGTAGCTTTGAATTATCTCGTTGCACGATAAAGGGTAATAGTCGAGAGACGAAAAAGAGAATGTGCTCGACTAAAGCTGCTTGCGACGGTAATGGGATCGATATTTCTAACGACTAGGCGAACGACCGTTGATTTATCGTTATCGACTCTACGGTGACGGCTAAAATTTCGCCCCGGACAAGATACAAAAGTGAAAAATTCGCCCCGTTGACTTACATGCACGTTATTTGAATGATAGAGTGAAACTGCAAAATAACAAGAGAAAAATATTTCCGATATATTATAGAATTTCTTTGTACCAAAGGTAACATGAAATGCTATGATAAGCATTGTTGTTTTTGTTTAGAAACATTATTAAAGGCGTCGAGGAAAGATGCTGAATATAAAATACATTTTACTTTTTTTAAATTTGACAAATATTAAATGTTTCCATCCTTCGATACAGCGCGCGTTATTGATTTTGACTGATTTGGTCATCGAATCCTCAATCACTGACAGCGCTGAATCGACGTGACAGGAAATAAATTATTCGCGAGAGAACTAGCGCGATGACTATTTTAGACGTCACATGTTCCCATAACGAATGGCGATATTCGACGACGAGAATCGCGGTCGGTTGATAAAGTTAGGACGATGATTTGCGATTTACATCACATGTGTACAAACGTCTGTTTATGATTACTGAGCGGAAGCTTGAATCGCCTGTCAGTTGCCATATCCTATTAATTATGTTCGCTTATATACGGTACGGTTCATGTCGCGCCAAGACGAGCGCGTCTTCTACCGGTGGTAACACTTGAATGGATTCACAAGGAAGAATTGTATCGTATAAGAAAACTGGAAATGCTCGCGACAATTATTAAACGTTACGTCTAATAATGTCGTTTTTCGTGCATCGGTGTACGTGCGTGCATATATACATGTATGAATCGTTATATACGGCACGGATGATCATGATTGCGCTGCGCATATCTCATGTCAGGATCGACAAGCCGGCTACAGATATAGCATCTGTAGGGCGTAACTGCGCTACACGTACAGACAATCTTACACTGACATTTGGCAGAATGTAGACAGTTTATCACGGACATATTAGGAACATGCGAAGACGAAGCAAATATCTAAGGATATGCTTATTTGCGGTTACAACAATTTTACCAAGTGATTATCCATATGTGTTTATCTCAATTTTATACAGATTGATCGCGAGTGTTCGAAATATTAAGCCACAAATTAAAATCTGAAATTTGAAGCTTTCAGATTTTGCAGGCTGCATACAAGAAGACATGAATATTTATGAGAATTTATTCAAATTTAAGAAGCACGTTTTAAAAATTGAACAAGTGTTTTACGTTTGTTTTATTTTCTTTTAAATATTACTTGAAAGTAAATTTTTGATTTATCTGTTATATTTACAAAAAGATTTAACTTCATGTTACGTGCATTTAGAACAGAATTTATGATAATGTAATATGCGAAATGATTTCTTCAACATATTAACGTCAAAACGCTCCTTCGTACGTCGTAGTTCTTTAATTAAAACAGTCTCGATGTGTTAAAATAAAGAAATGTGGACAGATAAAGTTAAATTTATTCAAAATTAAAATAAATGATTGACAATGTAGGTCGTCAAAATTTAACATCACTAACAGAATAATTTTTGAAAACAACACGAAACATGTATATAAGCACCGAGAAATGTCAAAATCAAAATGCTTGAAACATGTATGTACTGGCAACAACTGACATATGGGAGTCCATGCTTCTATATCTGAATAAACCATGACAAAAATATGGAATGAGATTTGTTATCTCTACGATCCCGCGAGAGAGTAAAATAGACATACACACCGCTAAACAAGCATCTACGTACATGTGCGTACTTTCTCGACTTGTTGTATTCGAAAATTAACTCGGAATTAAATTAAATAGAAAGGAAAATATGGTTTTGCACTCCCGAGATATTTCACGAACGAGATGAATGAAAACGATTACATTATGTGCGTGCGTGTATTTTTTTTTCTACCAAAAATAATTATGCATGTAAAATCCGTTAAAATTGTTTTTCAAAAATCGGATATCAACTAACTGCAAAAGATCATATTAGCAAATGTTGATTCGGAGAGAGAAGCATTCAAAATAAACAGTAAATTGGAAATTTTGTTTTTCAAAAACTGTTTAAAGTTGTCATTTATAGTTCGAACAATGATCTCTCTGAAATGTTTTAGCAATGTACCTCGCACATTACATATTCTTCTCGTTCATAAATCGCATTACCGTGAAAAAGCAAAGCCGAGGAGAGCCGGGAGATACAACTTCTAACCAGCTCGCGAGGTGGTTACATTTTTACAATTCATGTAAAATTCTAAAAGTGCGCGGGCACGTGCGCATGTGTGTGAACGCACACCGTATGTTTATGCGGCGTAGACGTGAATATTCATTTGGCGGCGTGTCAAAAATTGTATAAGGCCGGGAAGCAAAATATGGAAAGAGCATGGGAGACTTCAAATTTACATCGAATGCATCCGTGATAGCAAGAAACTTAAATAAATGAACACCTTTTTCGTCGCTCGCCCGCCGAACAATACTGAACTACACGAAACACAGGGTCGATGCGCACTCTGATCTCGTTTCGCATTGTCTCCATACATGTTTTGCATACATAGCGCGATCAATACGATTACCGATTAAGCGCGGCGATATTCCTGAACAGAGATATTCTTCTCGACATTAATTTTATGCGCCATTCGTTAAAATGTCATTTAAATGTTTTAAAAAATTCTTTATATAATACGTTGTATGATTTTCGCGGATTAAAATCGAGAAAAGACTGCCTCCAAACGGTGGTGTATTTGCGAGATATTTTCATATTCAAACATTCCACCGACTTCTACAGGCTGGAAAAATTATTACGTTAAATACGATATTGATCAAAATTCATCGCGGCCCTTGAACGGGATAAGAGAAGAAATGGCACAGCATGAAATAATTTCAAAGTTCCGCAACGAGACCGCTTAAGCATTGAATTTCAAAGCGGAGAAAAATGGAAAACGATTAAGTCCAAATGGATACTCGATAAAATTTATTATTATATTTCATCGAAATTGTGGGATATCAAAATCTCATGATGATTCTTATATATCGGTAGCGTCCATTATTGAATCGCATTAATCCTTGCATTGTACGCGACTTTAAGACGCAACACATATCTACACTTACGCGCAAACTGTTTACGGAAGTCTAAAAACTGTTTACGGAAAGAATAAAATCCTTATCCAAATCGAGAGAAATCCGATAAATGCTAAGTCACCGTGAATTGCCGATACTCCGTGTTTGTCCACTCAGAAATGCAGGCTGATTGCGGTCTTTATACAATTCGATATCCATTAATATTCTGTGTACAAATTGTCTATTAAATTTTGCAATGTCTACTGTAGTTAGAAAAAAATAACTCGGCTAAAACGGGAACGTGCTTTTTAAGAGTGTTTTTAGAGAGTTGAAAAACATTGTGTTTCTTTAAATTTCGGATAAAAAAAATTTATTTTAAACTAATCAGCATATAGCAAACAGACATATAGCAAAATTAAAACAAAGCGTACTCGATCCGGAGAAACTTGTATAATGAATCACTTACAAGCACCGTATAATTTTTAAAAAATTCACTATTTGCAGAAAGAATAGGAAAAGTTTAAAAAATAAAAAAAAAGAGCTGAAATTTGAATTGTAGCATGTGAAATTGGATACGTGATAGCGTGAGTTTTCAACATGAATACGCTTCACAAAAAATGTTACTTTGTTTCCAATGTATATTTCCGCTTGCATTTCAAGTTTTTAGATAGTTTGATAGATCCGTACAACATGCGTTTATTTATTTCAACATTGATGTGCAACATCTTTTTCTAATTGCTCTAAATTTTCTCTGAAACATAAAAAACCCCCGTGATTTTATTAATTAAAGTCATTATTGCACTAGATAACTCGAGAGAAGAGATTTTTTTAATTAGACGCTATCATTTATCGTATATTTTTTAATGCTGCGTTAAGTCCATCTGCTAATCAAATTAGCCATTTAAAAATTATACTTGAAATTTAATTCATCGTGTCTGCTTAATTTTTTGTCATATTCCATCAAATTTTTAACAAAAAATTAATATCGTAATCGTTAAAAGTTTTATCATTAATTTTTTATGCATTCATTCCTTTTTTCTGATAAAACAACATACGTAAGTTGCATATAAATTTTCTAATACACGATTTAGTGCATTGTAAATATATATATTTATTAAAAATGTATCTATATAATGAGGTTTATACAAGAACAAACACATAATTCCGAAGGACAATTCCATCCTTAGGTATCGAGCGAAAAATATCTCTGGACACTTTCGTTGGTTGAGCTTATCTATGGGGCATCGCCGGCATAAAAATATATGCGACGTCGCGGTTCTTGATGACGAGGAAGCAGCTTATCGTAGCGTACGTGCGCAACGGCGGCAACGAAGCGGGGATAACATGTGATAGTACAGTACTTGCCCGATTTTTCGCGCGAATGTACATCGCCGCGTACTTGTACCAACGACACCATGGAGAACGCGGCGGGAAACGAGAAGATACGGGAGAAGATGAAATAGGGCCGCGGTACAAGGAAATGTAGGATGTAAGTGCCGCATCAACGTGCGGATAATTCACCAAGTGCATGTTAAATTTCAGAACAAGATATTATCCTTGCAGAAACGGAGAAGATCGAGTAAGAATTGTTAGATAAAAAAGTAAAATGTGTAAAAAAAAATTAACAATAAATATAGCGAAGAAATTATGAAAAAAAAAAATACAATAATCGTCTTGGCTCGAAAAGATTCTGTAACTTTTTTCAAGGTATTCAATGATAGAAAGAAACAAAATGTTACCATAAAAAGTGCAGCCAAGCTCTCGCAAATATTATTGCATATATTTATAAACTTTACAGAACAAGAATAACATTGTTTTTCATAATCTATTTCATGAATGCAATATATAAATACGGGAAGCAAAATGCAAGGAAATATCTAAGTATCTTTGCCTTTTATGACATTTAAGAAAATGTATATTAATGCTAACGACATTTTACTTCCGCTTGTTAAAATCCGAGAAAATAATTCAGACAATAAATTATTATCATTCGCAGATCGAGATAAAGAAACAAAGAAAAATGTATGCAAATTCAAACTGTTCCACAAGGAGCATTTCGCGAACTTGCGGAAACACAGAGAGAAAGGATTAAAGATATCAAGAATACATATAGATAATATAAGTGAAGAAAAAATGTATCTCAAGATTTTTCTTGTACATTCCATAATAATTACAGACTGCGAAACTGACATGTAGAACTGAATATCATACTTTTTATCGTGCGTGCAGTCGTAGAAAGCATTTTTGTTTTCATACATTGAGCAAATTTCGCATTGCGTGCCACATAAATACCGTGCGTATTTCGGAGGATACCGAACAGAGGAAAATCCGACCGGCATGTGTAACGTGAGGCAAGCGTGCATGAAAATAAAAATAAAAAATAAACACAAAGAAAGAGAAGAGAGACTGAACCGCCGCACCTTGTCTCGTCTGGGACGGCGTGGGACGAATGAATTCCGGCGAAACACAAAGACACAAGCGTTGGCGCGAGCGTAGCGCGGGAAACGAAAGAAATTCTAAAGGACTGCCACGGAAATGGATGCTTTGGGAATAGAGTATTAAAGGCGTGCCGAGAGAGCGCTTCGCGAGAGAGGACGGGCGGAGAGGGCGGGACCGTGTAAGGGTCGAAAACGAGGCGAGAGGAGCGACTCCTCGGCAGAGGAAGAAGATGGACTAAAAGAGGCGACTCTCACATTCGGAAGCCATATCAGACCGCGTGACTCGAATAAAAGTCACGATTCGAATTTTCTTGGCCGGACGTGCGAATTAGGCGTCCTGCGAGGCGAGAAACGACGATTCCGTCCGCCACTCCATCACGAACCTTTCAGATTCCGTCGAAGGATATCAGTTCGATTTTATTCCTGAGAGTAGAACGACGCTTAACGGATTTCACATGGACGTTCAAACTGGGCGCTTATAGTGTTACGTGAGACGCGAGTTATTCGAATGTATTATTTCCCGACGAGAGAAGTCTTCGCACTTTACGTGCGAAAAATAAATGACCGCTCTAATAATTTCGCGTGAAGAAATTATTCTCAAAACTCTCTTCACGCTCACGCAAAAATTTATTAACAATAGATGTTTGTTACGTGTTCAATGATGTATTTGAGACATCCGCGGGACTTTCCTCGAGACATTTATAAAGGGTTTTACGCGGCGCGAAGTCTGACGGAAGCACTGATGAACTTTTGATCCATCTTTTATTACATCACCGCTTCACGATCTAATCTCATTACTGTTCCATAATAGAATGTCGTGAAATAAGACTGCTAGAATTGGAAATTTATTCGATTACGAGGTATTAGCTTTGTTCGAGTTGAAATCGCAGCAAGCACGTATTTCCGTTGCAAGTAAAAATTGAGCCTTCCGTCGGGTGTGCAGAGTGCGTCAATTGGATGTACTCCATCGCGTCAAAGATTCATGCTGCTGTGGATAGATACAAGCTCGTTGTATAAAAATGAAAAAAATAAAAAAAAAAAAAAAAAGAAAAAATGTTATAACATTGGCACACGAGAGGGAAGTTCGTTTGTGCTAACAAATTTTTCATTACCACGACAAATTTTTCTTTGTGAATACATAAATAACAGATTGCCTCGTTGTAATTGCAAATTTATTCTCATCGCTGTATAAATTTCTGCCGTTTCAATTAAATATCTTCCTTACGGCAATAAAATAACATTAATTAAACTCCCTCATCAGTTGCGCGTAAGTTACCTTATATTTAAATATCAAAATTACAATTCACAGGCACGCATTTAATTGAATCGAATCGATGTTATTTGCAGTTGCCATTCCGCGTTACGTTCCGCTGTTTTCAACAAATAAAAAACTAATCGCATTTGCGATTAATCGATTCTTTCTCAACATTTCACAATTATGCATGATGTTTTAATAAATATTTCCGTGCGAGCATTTATGAAGGAAAATTTTAAGATATTTTCGAATCATTCGGTTTGAACAAATAATGCAGATCGCTAAAGCGACACTCGGCGACAATATAAAAAAATAATTGTCTCTCATATCGTTGTTATTGCGAGATTAAATCGGGATGTTAACATCGTTGCTTACAGTGGAAACGGTAGCGATTATGCTTACCATGAAAAAATTAATTCTTGGTTAGCACGTAGAAGAGCTGCAAAAAAAATTGATGTTACGGTCGGACTCTTATACGCGCTGGAAATACGCGCGGCGCTTAATCTTTTTTTCATAACCAAAGCGCGCTTTAGTTCGCGGCCCAATTAAGTAGTCCATGATGTTACTTACTCCTCGCGGTATCAGAATATCCCCTCCTCCCGGAAACATTTCAAGAACACTACAGACGTCACGATATTGCATTTCAATTCAAAGCATATCATACATTTTAATGCGATCCAAAAACGCTTGTGAAATTTTCATATGCTTCGAAATGTTTGATCATTGAAATGTTTACGTAGATAATGTAATCTCTCGTAATTTTCTCAGTATTAACGATTGTAGCGCGATGTGCGCAAGCAATTAGTAGAACGTAAAACGATTATTTATCTATAAGTACAAAAGTATGCTGTGATTTATTTCTAGATATGCTCTGTCGTATAAAGGTTGATCAATTCGTCGAAAATAAAAATTTTAAAGAAAGCAACGCGAAGTGAAAAATGCAATCGCGCTGTATAGTGGTTGGCGATAGCGACGAAAAATTTAACGCGACAACAAAATTTCCGTTTGTGTGTGTAAAGCGAACCTCCTCGTTGCGCGAGTACTGCGCCATTTTTTCCGCGTATCTTGCGTCGTATTGATCGTTGCAATTGTAAACGGCACGATCTAGCATCGTCGCGTCGTCGAACATACGCTGAAATTTATTTCAACCAAGTTTCTGACCGGTTTTTTTTTTTCTCTTTCTCGGTCTTCCCCCCTTTTTTTGCAAAAGTTCTCGTGACGTAAATCTTGCGTGTTTACTGAAAACTTCGGGTGAAAAGCAGACCTACTTTGCGTATGATTTATTCGTCGGCGTACACGCGGTTGCAACGGATGAGTTTTTAATGGCGTATAATACGGAAGTAAAATTGCCGGCTCTCGTGGGCGCGGGAATTAGAACTCGCGTGAGACGCGAGGGCGGCACATCAGTTTTCCATCACGGATCGAGAGGAATTACCCCGGTAAATAAATTCCCTCCCGGTTCCGGAAGCGGAATGATAAGGTATCGCGATGTCCTAGAGAGACGCCAGTTACTTCCGCGAAGACTCGTCGATACGTCTTCCTGGGAATTTAGAAGCTCCACCGACTGATTACTTCGAGAGTAACATTCGAATCTCATACCACGTACGTCACTGCCGTTTCGTACACACACGGTGCACTTTTGCGATTCTAAACTTCGTTACCGTGTTTCAATTAATCTGAGTTTCATTTCCATCGCAAAAAGATCGCGCGATTAATTTTATTCTATTAATTTTCAAACATAAACAAAAACTAAATGTCTGGCATATTGAAACGCTAGCTCTTGAATATTGTTTTTATTTTTCAATGTAATTTTATCTTTTCAAAGAAAAAATTAATATTAATAATGTTTTTTCTACACTTTTCTCGTGGAATATTTTTCCAGTCTCATGCAATGTTTGTAAAAGACGGGTACAAGCGTACTTTTTAATATTCCTTTGCTCTAACAGAGTTAAACTATTGTGCATTTATTCCAGTAAGTATAAACCTCATTAGACACGAGTGATAAGAGAATGACTTATGCATTCAGCATAGAGAGAAATGTAACGGGCATATATCTTTTCACAGCTATTTGAAATACAAAAACTTCTTTTGAATCTACACGATTTATGCAAATTATGTTGATATACGTATGCGTGCATGAATCCTTTTGACATCTTAAATATGATAATTCGTTATTTACATAATACTTCCTTTTTAAATTGCATATACAAAATGTTTTAAACATATTGTATACTTTTTAATAAAAAAAAATATTAGAAAAAAGATTAATAAAGAGTTCTGGAAAAAAGCTTTTAAAAAAACCTAATTTTTGCAAATCTTTATCCATATTGAGTTAAACAATGGCATTGAAATCTTTTATCAATAAAATAAAGAATTAATTTGAAAATATTTGGAACTCGTATAAAAATATAATCTGTTAAAATGTTGAAAATTGTTTCATTTGATAAGTTTAAAATAGTTATTATTGAGCTCTTTTCAAATTTTAAAATAAAGTATCAATTTGAAAACATTTTAAATCGGTATATAAGTGTCGAAAAGCGTAGTCCTGTGTTAAAATTGTGAAAATTTGTACCATTTAATAAATTGAAAATAATCACTGTTCAATTTTTCTCAATTTCATAAAACTCGTCAAATCAGAATTGTGAAATCAGACTTACTTTTAAAATAGATATAATGTTCAATATAAAATAATTAAAATCGTCAATGCAAATTAAAAATTTTAAATAATTTTAACAAATTAATCAAATTAATCATATTTTAACTGTCCTTCTACGTCGATTTCAATTAAATTTTAATTATTGTAGAAAAACAAAGTTAAATACCTTTGTAATATTTATATAACAATTAAAACGTTTGACAATTTACTATCATTTAGATATAATGACGATATTAAAATGTTCCTCGGTGTCTCATTATCCAGTAATTATCTGCCCGAACGATTATAACGTTTTTTTATATGCTCTACGCATAGAGCGCGCTGTATAACTCATCCCCTCGCCGTTTATTTTATAATGTTATAATTTACTCGCAATAAACGCGATTTAATGGCAGATAAATGCATCTGAACAAAGATATGCCCTTATCTCGTTGGTTTTATGTCAGTTACCGGGTCTTCGTGTACCTGCACGGACAGCAGCAACTCCGCGTCATCTGTTTGAGATCGGAAGGAAAGAGAGAGAAAGAGAAAGAGAAGTAAAAGATATACGAGCAGATAAATCACGCTTTCGTGCCACTTTTCCTTTTTTTTTCCTTCTGCCCTATCCGCCTTGGTCGTCGTTGCCGCCATGACGACGCGTTTCCACGACGTGCCATTATTAAGACGCCGGGCGCCACGACGTCTTGCCGCGATCGCTCTATATGTACGGGTGCCGCCTTCGTGAGCGCCGCGTAAAGAATTTATTTATTCGATCCGTAATTTCACTTACATCCAACTCGACTGCGAAACTCGCTGTTAATTTTCCTTTTTCAGTCACGTTTACGCGTCTCAAACTAATCACGATTACTAAATGCTACGGGAAATTCTCGGTTTTTCAATCGAATAGATTCTGATAGTGAAAAGTGCAAATGTAAAGAAATCACAAATTTTAAATGATAAGATAGCTAGTGCGCATAAAATAACATTTTTTACTTTGACAAGCGTATATCTGTTGCATTTGCGTTTTTTCTTTTTAAACCAAAAAAATTAAAGTATAATAAAATTTTTTAATTGTGTTTAATTAATATAGTTTAGATATGGAAAATAAACACGAATACAAATTAAATAAAAAATAAAATAAAAAATAATGCTGTAACACTCACAATGAAGATTGTAAAACAATAGTTTTTAGAATAAATGTTTTTGTTTTAAAATTGCCGATGCGTTTTCTGAATTTGATTTAAATTTAAATTATCACAAATTGCTACGGGATGTTCGTACGTGCTGTATATTTAGGTAAAAAGCAATTTCATACCATTAATTACAATGAATTAAAGACGTGCAAGGAAGAATGGATAAAGTTAGAACAGAAAGAAATTCAGAGACTTTATAAATCTCTGCCAGAGCGAATAATTGAGGTACTTGAGAACAAGGGAGAAAATTATTAAAGTAAGAAATTTTCCGGTTTTACACTATTCCTTTGTGCTTTTAATAATTTTTCAACTATATTATATTATATCACCTTATCCCGTTAATGTACATATTCTCTCTGTTTTAAATACACGCACATTGATTGCGCACAGTACATGAGTTTCTCATCACGCAAGCAACAAATCGTCTGACGTATATTTAAGAAAAATGTATCACGTTGTTAAAAAACCAAAGACTTTGCCCGAGCAACGTGACAGTCCGAATGATAAATGACAATGAATGCAAATGAGAATAATGTAATTGAAGAGTTCAGCGCAACAGTGATTTAGTCCACTTTTCTAAGAATTCGGAAAAATTAATCTTGAAGTTGGGAAAATACAATTTAGATTAATTTTCTCAAGTTCTCGCGAAAGTAGGTTAAACCACTGTTGCGCCGAAGCTTTTAATTGCAGCATGACTTTAAGCCGAAATTGAACAGAACGAGCAAAAGGAGTGTGTTGCGCGATATGCACAAAGCTCGGAAGTTGGCAAACGACTAATTTTTTCAGCGCGTATTGGCTAATCGCGATCTCTCGCGAACCGCAGAAATCAATAATCGTTATTGCTTAATCAACCAACCAGCGATGTCCGCCGAATTTAATTGACTATAAAGAAACATTTCGCGGGACGTAACCATCATCTAGTTACGATCATTTTACGACGCTTTGTAATTCGATACGAAGGCTCGAGTCTCCGACACATGTGCACGATGAAAGCGTTATGTAATTTGAAAGCCATGCGCCGGAATATTGCATGAAACTTTCAGGAAATGTTAGCAATACCGTTACGGATATAACGATGCCATTGCGGTAACCCTGGGGCGTCTCATTCCCGTACATATTGTACAAACACGAAGGGTTAAATGTGGTTTACCAATTGCGCGGTTAAATTCCGGTACGTTTTCGAATCCCTCCGAGAAAATTACCTGTCGAAGTCAATCGTTCGTTCTTCTACACATTAGCCAACTCATACGCGATACGCGATACTCATACGCTTGATTTCGCGCGATACATTATTACTGTGCTTTGTTACTGTCCTTCAGCGTAATGCGCTGAAAATGTGCTGGACAGCGTCGGTATTAAAAAGCACAGAAATTTATAACTGCGTGTCAATACTTGAGGAGTTAATTTAAAATAAAAAATACAGAACAAATATTTTTATTAGTAAAATAAAATTCTCTTTTTCGAGATTAAATTTAAAAATATTGAAAAATTAGTAATCTTTTCCCCATCGGTACTCGTATAATTTTCAATAGCGTGTTGCAAATTGATGTATTCTCGTTTCAATATTATTAAAATAAAAACAAAAATATGTCTACATAAAAACGTAAAGACGATCTGGATATTCGATAAATAATTTATTCGGTAATTTCAATTACTTTGTAGTGTGCTTAGTGCACACAACGTTCATTATTTTGTAGATATTTTAATGAGCATGAAATCTAATGTAAAGTTATTCAAGATTAAAAATGAGGCAAATTGATCGTCCAATTTTCAAAACTAATTTTCTCAAAAACAAAGTTTTGTATTGAAAAAGTTGGTTTTACATTGGATACAAAATATATAATAGCACATCTATTTCTTGTTTTATGCGAATTTATCATTTTCCAAGTGCTGACACGCAATTAAGAATCGTGCTGCATGCTACGGGATTTATGAGCTTACCTTGATCGTGAACTGTCTGCAGAGTGGTTTGTAGGCATTCGTGCCGCAAACGAGGAAGCGATCAGGACCTTGCCTGCCGAACACTCGCACGTAATTCTGGCACTCGTCGTCGTTGCGCCCCTTCAAGTAGCAAAGCTGACGATGGGCCTCGGTGCTGGACCATTGCAGTTTCTGAAACAGGCAAGATAGAGCAAACATTACTACCTTGGCTCTCGGTCGACTTCGCGTCACGTACACTGCGAAGTACGCGAGTTTGTACAGCAAAATCCGATTAGAGGTCAGCCGAAGATTAATACTCTCGTATGAAAATCGAGATGATTTAAACGGGATCTTAATCCCTTTCGACGGGGAGGGAGGAAAGGGGGAGGGGGGGGGGAAGAACATATCGATTCGCAGTGCCGTTGTTCTCTGCCGCGTTTCTTTGCGCGAGGAAAAGCCACGGTTTTAATAATTCCCTCGAATCGCATTAATTTTACGACTTACCGCTTCGGCAGATTTAGAGCCGGATCCGCGAAAAGTGTAAAGTCGCTTTAAGCGTTAAGGCCGACTTTAAGGTATAATTTATATCGCATAAGCTATACGCGATAGAATTAAATGTAACGCGACGTTAAATCTTTCTGGACCCTCGCGCGATCTCTTCTCTCGGCGAGGGAAATGAGAATAAATGAATACCGCCGCGAGTGGTTGAATTTTAATCCGACGACAACGCGCTCGTCATAACAATGACGACGTAAGGCTTATTTCCATCCTCCTCAGTGGTGCGCGCATTAGTATTCAAACTGAGAGGAGTAACATACCGTATTATTATTCTTTACATCGTGATGCATCGAGAAGATGCATTGACGAAATAACGATCCGCCCCGCGGCAAGAGGGCTAACATTTCCTGACTTTGATCTACATCGCTCAGCTTGCTTTAGATATGCATCAAAGTCATATCCTCTCATCTCATGTATGAGTACTTCCTCCGATACAAAGATAAATAATAAATAAATCAAAATTCTTTCCACACAAATTACAATTATTAAAAAAAAAAAAAATAAAAAAAAAAAAATGAACAGTTCAGACTAATCGGATTTCACAGTCGAGTTGCGACACAGAAATAACGGACAATCAATAAAATTTTGTTTATCACCCTGGAAAAAATTATGCCAAAAATAAATGCACAATTTTGAAAATATTGACACTGATTGTCTATTGTGTTTACATCGCGTAAATGCTCTCTAATTATTTATCAATTTAATGCATATAATTTTAGAAAAAATTCACTAATTGTAAGTGTAAAAAATCGAAATAGACGCAGGAAAGTTTGCAGATTAGCATTAGAAAAGGGAGAATGGTAGCGCGTGAATTTGAATGGAAAATGGAGCATTGATTTTTTCTCGAAAAGTTACACGAAAAATTCAACCGCAGTTCTAATTATAGAACATTATTATCCGCTTGCGTATCAAAAATCAAACGTTGCTTGCCGTGACTCGATACTCTCGCTCTCCTTGCTTAAGCCGACCACCTCGCAGCCTCGAGGCAACGTTAAGAGACACGGTCTATACGAAACAGCAAGAAGGAGAGGAGCGACGAGAGGGAGAAGGTAAGGTAGGGAAGGGTAGGTAGGTTACGACAGGAGCTGCAGCTGCATACTGCCAAGCAGAAATCCTTGAACAAGCTATTCAACTCCTTCTCCAGTGCTATGTTATATCTTTACGACGTCTCATGGCCAACCGGGAAATTCCAGTTTCCTCGATAATTTCGGTTGGTCACGCCTCAACGAAATGCGCACGGTAAGCCGCATATTCTCATAAAGAATTTCCTTTCATCGTTGCGTTTTTCTCAAACATGAGAACCCAAACTCAATCCTAGAACGCTAATCCTTTTCTCCCATGATTGATGATATCTCTGAGACGTTTGTCGGAAAAAAGAAATTAAAAATGTAATGAGTTTATGAACTGATTTAAATGTTACAGACAAACAATAATTCTTTAAACAATTAGAAAATTGGATTGCTAGCAGAAAGCAAAAACATCATTAAAAATTTGAAATGTTTCTTTCCAGAAATATTGATCACCCGATTGATACTGCAAAAAAATTTCTTGTTAAATAAGAACCATTTATAAATGTATCTACAAAATAGAAATTGATCAATCACAAAATAAAAATTCAAACTTCAAAATCTATCCGTATAAATAAAATATTTTTAATGTCTTACTTTGCTACTTTGTTAATAACACGTTCAGATACGCGTGTAAAAAGATACAAAGATGGTTTTCTACATCTACATATTTCTCTAAGGTGTACTAACATTCAGATGACCGGTTGAAACGCGGAGATTAATGCAGCACATCCGTCTTTCGCTCCGTCTCAAACCGAACTAATTAGTGGAAGATGTCACAGGAGGGGCATTTCGAGTTTGCGTATACCACAGGAAGGGGAAAGACCAATAGGAACATACATGTCCAGCAACATACATAAATAAGAATGCACCAAATAACGTTCTACTCGTTATTACGTCAATAAGTATTTACAAACAACATCCACACATTATTTAGACAATAAAAAGTATCTAAGGAATATCGCATCGAGAGTTTTAAAAGCGTGTAGTAATCCTTCAAATTCGTCCTAATTTTTCACATATTCTATTTTCAAATGTTCTTTCGATTTTTGCGATACCTCAATTTTGTTACGTTATATACGATTATCTCTTTACAATTTTTTTCAACGAATGATTTTGTTGGCTGTAACGAATTAGATAGTAATTCGAAGCGATAGCTCGATCACGAAATTGGGTAACGAGGATACATTTAGCAGGATAGAGAAATCGAATTATGTTCCGAGAGGCAAATTATCCTCGAATGCGTCGTTATTCGAATGTATCAAATCCTAGAATCTAATTCTACTTAGCCGATTAAATTCCTAAAAATATCAGATAATATCGACAAAATCGATAAAACGAAATAAAAGTTTCAAGAATTATGAGAAATATCATTGTATTAAATTATTCATTTTAACATTAGGTCAAATATATACATATGTATATATCCTTCTTATAAAAAATAATACTTTAAATACAAAATAATTGCTTCATACTAAAGAATTGTATAAATATAATACGATCATATTGCTTCATGTTTTTACAACCAACAGATGCTTTTGTTCCCATTTTCTGTTTCTTAAAATCAACTGTATTGAAAATTTTATTAAAAATTTTCATATTATCTATCATACAGGAAATATCACACACACGCGAAATGAAAGAATGTAAGTTTCAAATCGTATTAAAAATTTAAATTCAAATATTGATATTCTGACATAAACGTTCAAAGTTGATTCCTTCAAAAATTACTGTCAGAAAAATCTGCATACCAATAATAACTTTTCTATCTAGTTACATCTCACGTAGCTCAGATGCTTCTGTGTTGCAAATATCTCTGAAATCCGTTCATTAACTCGATCCTCTCTTACAAGCCTTCTCAAAGTATCAAGATGAATTGAGCGCCGAATATCCCTCAAGTCGCCTTTCTCACGAAGAGCTGACTAATCCGCAAGTTCGGCCATACAATTAATATAAGTTAATCGCCGCTCGCCACGTAATTCTTAATTAATTTCCGTACCCTAAATGATTTCTTGCCGTGGCGCGCCCGGTAACGGCGGGCAAAGGAACCAATTAAGCAGCCGAACGGTATTGCGGGTGCGGATGTGATTCGGGAACAGCCGCGTGATGTATTCCGGTTTTTGTTCTAATTAGAATACGTCTCTGCGAATCCCGGGCCGCGCCTTGCCGCACCGCGCACGATTCCACGATCGTGGTGCGCGGGCGGAAGCAGAAACAGCACGGCGAGTTACAACCGACTGAAAACTTTCGACCGCAAAATCGCACTGCATATTCATCGGATAATACGATTTCACCAGTTTCAAGCCTGCGGCGGCCGGCTGGCCGATTTTACGCTTTAACCCGCGGATAAATTCGACTTCGGGACATCGTGCCGGCGCGGCGGCACAATGTGGCACCGCGGGAACTTCTCGCGATTCCAAATTTTTTTTTTTTGTTCCCTTTGTTCGTCGGCTGATTCGAATATTCCGGCTGGTTCCTGTCAGCGTAACTTTCAGACGGGTGACCGGGGCGAAGGAGAGGGGAAAGCGTACTTATCCGGGAGTAAACGGGAAGATTCGTCCGACAGGACGGATTCTCCTTTATATTCGTTTTTCTACAGAATTAAGTAATCCGCTTTTTGCAACCGATCAAAGTTTCTTTTCAAGCCGGAAAGTTTTAATTAAAACGCGTGGAGCGATATCGGACGAGTCTGACGAATTAAAGTATCTGCCACATGTATACCTCAAACCTCGCGCGCCTCGGTCTTGCCTCGAAATTCCATCTACTTCAGAGTTCTCTCAAAGAAGCATATCTGGAGCGCGCGCGTGCACACACGTTCAGCTTATTTCCTTCGCGAATTGATACCTCGGAGCGATGTGAAAAATGCGATGAGAGTAAGTCCGCATCAAAGTTCCTCAAGATGTCGATAACAATGGACGGTAATTAAATTGTTTCTTTCTACCCTGAACGTAACTGAATAACACTAGTTCCAGATCAAAAAAAGGATATTCAATTTTATATAAAGAATATTCCAGTGGAAATATACGTTCGGTGACGACTTTCTCTAAAAAAAAAAAGTCATTGTTACGAAATACTATGTTGCGTACTGTACGTATTTATTGTGAGCGAAAAACTTGGACGGATAAGAGTTCATTAACTGAAATTATTCAGGAAATAATACAGGTCTTATAATACTTATAGCATTGTGTGAAAAAAGACACAGCATTCAATGAAGTACGATTTCAATTATAACTTAAAGCTCACTCATTCCCGGACACGTGTTTACATGAACTTTCCCCTTTGTTTCGACGTAACGAACTCAATTCTGAAGTTTGCTCAAGTATTTCAGTAACACCATGTATATATCTCGCGCAGAAAACGTTTACAGTCAGGTAATTCGAAAGTTTTTAACGAAGCAACTTAAATATCCTCTTTAGCCGAAATACCAAGAAACGAGATAAAGGGGAATTCAAGGGTATTGTGCCAAGGAAATGTGGCAAGGTGCTGTGAAACATTTGTACTTTCGCAGTAAGTAGAATATACGTGTTTCCAAGTGCAGTCTGTTTTACGCGGCCAAAGCTGCGAATAAATTCGGCTATAGGCATTAGTCGCAGGCATTCTGCGAAAAGTTTCCCGTGGCGCGCCGACAAGTTAAGTATTGCTCTCAACTCGGGCGGAACGACACACCGGAAACAGCAGAGAGCGCGGTCATACAACAATAATGCTTATTCGTGTCGAAATTTATTCCTCCCTTTCTTCGTATTCATAAGACAGAAAAAATTCTAGAGAGAGAGAGAGAGAGAGAGAGAGAGAGAGAGAGAGAGAGAGAGAGAGAGAGAGAGAGAGCTTCTGCTCTCGATAAAATAATATCGCAAAAAAGTGTGCAGATTTCGCAAACGTGCGGGCCGAGCGCGAACAGCAAGAAACGGACGATAAATTGTATCGCACGTGACGCCCGATAATACATCATTCCGCGTACCACCGCATTGGAGTAACTTACATTTGTCCCGTTTGAATTACATTACAAAGTTTGGAATTTATAGACACCGCTAATATTCGCGAGTGCTCACCGTTGACCGCGCCTGCCATTTTCCGACATATTGCGCTTTATTTACAACTTCGCTAACCGTTATTAGCATGCAAATTTTATGCATGATGGATCAAAACTTAAACAACAATCGCTACCACTTCAATCCTCCAGCGTTCCATGTTATTTGCCACATACGTATTTATTATGTATCATATCAAATAGGAATTTTGGGACAATAATGATAATTAGCCAATCAAACATGCGCAAATTCAATCCATAAATAACATCTGTAAATAACATACTATATGCGCTTCAATTTATCTACATCGCAGATATATTAATATAATTATTTTATTTATAAAATGATGTAAGATACTTTGGTGAATAAATTCTTTTCGAATAAAAATCCGTCATTTTTTTGGAAAAAGAATTTTAAAAGAAGTGAATGTGAATAATTTTATAGATAGCTCTACAAATAGTTTTGATTCGTAAAGTGGAATAGTCGTATTTAAAACACGCAAACGAAAAATATTGATATTCGAAACCGTTTTGTGTTGAAAACTACCTTTCTTGTCTCTATATTAAATTTATTTCCAATTCAATTTTCTGTCCGTAAAATCGTGACGATCGTCGTACGTAAATGACAACTGCAATAATAGATTTTTAAGCATTGCCCACTAACTCGCATGCACGTTACTGTCTCCGCTGATATCCATTGTTTCGAATAAAGTCAGACGACGAGTGTAATTTCACGACTGAGACGCCGAGCTGCGTCAGCCGTTTCTCTTTTCAATTTTCCTGCGCCCGCGGCGAAGACGATTATGCTTTAACCCGCAGATTAACCGGCGAGCGGTTGTCATTTGGCGTGTAGTAGCGAGTATATATCGCGCGAGTTACTATTTAATTTAATGACGCGGTTGAAATAGAACACCTGGCCTTTTCTTACTATTATACGCCGCATCTTCGAAATATGTTCTTGTTGCGTGCAAGATAAAGTGCAGCGTTCTACTCTTCTTTTTTTTTATCTCTGCAGACATATATTCTCATATCGTTACTGCGTTATTTTTTCCTGATGGATTCTCGAGTCAATTTTGTCGATTCCTTTATAATTTTAATAGAAAGCTTTGTAAATGTAAGAGTTTTATCGGATAAAATTTTAAATAAATGATACCTCGCTTCATAAAGAATTTAAAATGCGTTTCATTCAGATAAAAAATTTAATTATCAAGACTTTTAACTTGGCAAATTAAACAATTATTTAAATCAGAATAATTGCGATACCGGTATGAACGTAAACGAGAAAACGAAGTATTGAAATATGTTACAACGAAGAATCTGCTAATTAGTTTCGTCAGAAGCGATAACTGCTAAATAAACAATTAAATAGATAAAATCGCAAAGGGTAATGCAATTATTTATTTAATAGTTGTAAATATTTCAAAGAATAATTGCGATATTAAGATATTTGTTAGCACAATTCTTTATGTAAAAAAAATAATAGCTTTAAGTCCACTTTAATACGATAATTATTTCAAACAGCTCTAAAACTTCTTTCCTTTTCCTTCAATTTAAACTTTTTTTTCAAAGGATCTGCGATATGACAATACTTGGTGAAATCCACTTACTTTAGATGTACTATGTCACGCATACCGTAACGACTTATTCGCGCGAGAAGGATGGCACTTCTTGAGAATTGATTTTCTTCTCAACTAGAGTTGAAAAACAATTCACTTTTTTCAATGTTCAGACCGGTGGAAGACGACAGCTGGCGAGTGACACTTTCAGCTCGTCGGCTAAATTTGCTATGGTCATCACGCGTTCTGCCGCGAAAGTTTTTCCAGTGTTCGACAAGTCGCGTCCTATAGTTTCGATTAAACTTTCCTAATTCTAACGTAAGAATATAGGGGCAAACTTGAACACGCCAAAATATGAAATGTTTGAACTTGGAAACTAGTTGTACACACCCTGTCGTTCCCTGCATGCAAAGAGACGTATTTCGAAAAATTCGACTTTTACAACGCGTCGCTGTAATACGCGACGCGAAGCTACTGGCTCTATATCGTCCAACAGCATGGCGTTTTTTCGCTCTGTTTGAAATCATGAAACATTTAAGATTCCACAATTTTCGAGATTTTTAAAGTTCGTCAATTTTTCATTTCCCGACTAAAATTACTTTCATTTAACTAAAATTACTTTACAAATAATTTTCTTTTCTAACCTCGTTTTCTTAATTTCTAATTCTAAAGTTAACTTGATCTCGCCATTAATTTTACACACAAGGTATCTCGGTAATCAAACATATTAAAATTATATGTTGCACGAGAGGGCTCGACATTTTGCACCATAAAATGTACTAACAAGAGATTGCTGTGCTTTCATCTTGCTAAAGAAAAATTACTAAATTCATTTTCACGATAATTATCATCGCTTTGTAATTCAAATACAAAAACAAGGATTACTGTCACAGAGAGGAGCAATGTTGTAGATAACAACGTGATGCAAAGTTTATGTCAACTGTAGACTTGTATAGAGCTTGCTACAACAGTGTGATGCAAATAACAGAGCAAGATTTGCTGCGGGCGGCACACGACAGCACGTAGCAAAGCTTGTTACAACAGCGTGACTCAAATTTTATTCAAATAACAGAACGAACTTTCTGTCACTAACTGTCACGAATTTGTGGTAAGAATAGGACAAGGTTCTGCACGACGCAATAGCTTGTCATAATCTGCAAAAATGCACGAGTTCGTCGGAAACTTCTCGCAAAATTTTTACCGCTTTGTTGCTTGACTTTTGATTCTTTTCCGCAATTTATAAATTTTGTACACACAACAATACTCTCAACTTTGATTATTGTGTATATTAAAATGTTGAACTAAATGATTTTCAATCCTCGATTTTAATGATAAATTGCTTTATCGCACATGTATATAAATATTTATTAAGTTATTGCATTAATAACACGAGTACAAATATATAATCCGATTAAATATGGATATCGGAGACGTTATTTACAGATTCTTCCCTAACATTAACAATTTCAGAACATAACAGGACACCGTTATAATTACGTTATAATCGTGCTTGGAAACGTAATTGCTATTGTACAAAGCATACGCTATGCTGCAATAATCTTTGCATCATTTATATCGCCGAACAATTATTATATTATAGAATATTCGCGTATTGCAACTTGAGGGACTTGATATTAATAAAGTGCAAATTATTCTATGCTCCAGTAATTATAAATGATTCTTGACCCTTTATTTACCCCTAAAGCATTAATAGGCTGCAACATATAATCGTCGCTGCACTGCGATAGTTCCTGCATCTATTATAAATGATATAGCAGAATGAAGCTGCGGCGTAGTAACAGTATAACATGTGCAATATTTATAGTTGCAAGCAACGTCGCAGCGTCGTGCAGCTATGTGCCGTAATGCGAATGGAATGTTTTAATATTAATGATGCGCGGAGGTAATGCGTAAAATTCGAATGACACAATGTACACAATCAAATATCGAGAAATATCGCAAGGAAGGATTTCTTTCGCGACAAAAAAATATCACCATTGTTTTCGGGGGCCGCGTAAATAATCGATTCAAGGTGAATTTATAAAAATTGATCGGAGATTCAAGATAAATGAAATTTTACTTCGTTACTATCGCGGCTTTAAATAAATTAAAGAAATTGAATGAAGAGGGAATGAGAATGGTTTGAATAGCATAATGAGAGCGCGATCTTTCCATTTAGCGCATTACACCGTTTAGCTTAAGATTTTCAGGCACACCCCGTGTGTGCTGCTGCGCTTTTACAAAACTCCGCTACTACTCTTGTGAATACGATACAAACGCGCGCATGCTGCTGCAGCACGATACGCTAAACCGTATACGGTGGAAACAGCACGGGTCGGAATATGCACATATGCAATTGAGCGCGCGGGCGAACAATAGAACGTGAATACGATCCAGAGGAAGATACTCTCTTTTTCTAATTTAATCTCTACGCGGCAGCCGATAAAACAGACCGATTTTTCAATTTCACAAAAGGAATCGAATTCGTGCCTGCTGCGCGAAGTGGAACCGGCGTCACATTTTCCCCGAGCGTTCTTCTTCCTCAGAAATTCACAATTGAATTGGTTATTGCGGAAAATACGGGCGCGCCAATATTTTTAGCGATATAAGTTGAAGAAATGAACTATCGTTCTTTCTCTCTGAAAAGGGGCATTGTTTTGAATTCGGCGAAATGGAAAGATCGGGATAAAAGTTTTCGGAACTGAGCTGGCCGCCGTCGACAAACAAGGCTGTAAAAACAGCATCGCGTCCGTGCCGGTCGAATTGACGTAATTCCCGCGGTTCGACAATGGCCCGGCGGACTTAAAGTAAACACAACACCCCACCGGCTTGGCATAAATAGCGCACAGGAAAGTGTTTCAGGTGCTTTAAGCCGTGCCCACTTCGTCGCAGCGGGCGGGTGCTTCAAGTGCGACACTCGAGACTCGTTACTTCGCATTGCGCTGTGACGCGCCATCGTCGCGCGCGCGAGCTGACACGAGGAGGTTCTAGAGCGCGTGTGAGGGTGCACTCCTGTGTTCGTATCCGGTTGATGTCTCTCTAACGAACATTTAAACTGCGAACCCATACACGTACACAATTCCGACATACCCATCCGGAAAATGAGCGTGGCTGCTCGTACTGATTGTCGGACTGGCGGACGCACACAATCAAATGCATCAGCCAGCAACGATGTTGTGTGCTGCTGCCTCCTTATGCCTCGAATTAATCGAGATACAGGAGGTTTTAAAATCGCTGGTCCTCGTTTTTACGCTTATCGATCTTACAGTCGATTTGAAAACAATATAATTCCGCGCTCATCTTTTCTTTTAATTAACGATGATTGAGAATAAGCGGTTCTTGGCAAATTACAGTTGTAAGAGAAAATACGTGACGAGATTGTATTTTAATTCGGTTCTTTTAATCGCGAAACGTATCCGATAAAAATTGAGAAAAGAAAAGAAATTGAAAAAACGAGGGTGTGTTTCGATGTTTCCGCCAAGACAAATCAGTTCGAGATTGATCATTCGACAAAGTAGTTGAAGATATATAGCCGATGATTTCAGAACACTCTGTATATCGCGTTGTATAGCGCGTATGAAATGAAGTTAATACTCTTACGACGTGTGCATAGCCGAGTAATCCGGCCTTTATGAATGGTGCAGGTGTCGTCTTGCGGCGCTGCACAATGTGCGATCATAAAGGGAGTACTCTTCTGCCTGATGGATCTTTCGGAATTTCAGTATCTCGAAAACGAGTGCCTCGAGGGCTCTCTGCGTCTGTATATAGCGTGTTTCTTTATTGTCGACGCTGATTTTCAAGCTCCATTCAAAAGTCGGATTGGGGTTGGACTAGTGGACCAGATTTTGCGCGCTGCAACGTTCAGGAAGTATTTACGCAATTGACGCCGGAATGAAGCCTGGATATCATCGCCCGTTTTTTGCAGAGAAAATTTTGCTTTATTTCGCACAACGATTTTACAGATGCGTAACAGTGTGATAAAAATATAATTTAACGTAAACATCTTGTTTTTATCGATAATTAACGACCAGAGAAATAAAATCGGACATTATTTGTTTTTCACGCAGTGAGAAAGAAATCATAAAATTGGCCATTATTTCCGTAACGAGGAGGGAAAAAATATATTTCAGAGAAATATTAAAAATTCAAAGATATCAAAGATATGTGGTGGACTATATTTCCAGATAATATCGGCGTGATCGTACGAATTCTTTTCCCAGGCGTTCCGGCGTGAGAGATATACCGCGGCCTTCCTGTCGTCTACGAGTTGAAAAAGGTGCATGTGCGTATTATCCCTCCATCCGCGGCTTTTCCTTAACGGTAGACATAGTGGCGCCTTTTCCCGCCATTATTTCCTACGTAGCAGGAAAAGGCAGGAACCTTCGCGGTACTCACAATAGAGTTAACGCGCAATGAAAAAGTCCCTCAAATACGCTTTCAAAACAAGCTTTATATCGTATCTGAGCTTTCAGGGAACAGAAACCATGTATTTGTGCGCGTCGCTGGATAATATTTGTACACGGGCATTGGTTTACACCACACCCGAAACTTTCTTTCGTTTATATATGTGAATAGACTATTCGATCGGCTGTATGCGCTGTTCTCGCGTAGATAATATACAAAACGCAATTGCTAATATTCAATGCGAAATTATAAATTGTATAAATTGCGACGATTTCATCGATCTGGCGTTTATCTGAAAGAATAATTCTATATATGGAAAAGTAATTAAAAAATATGTGATTTATTTTAAATAAAAAAAATTAATATCTTTTATAGACATAGAGGACTTTTAAATAGCTTCTTTTGCATCGTAATATCAATGTGTTGCAGTGACAAATATAAAATTCAATTTATCGATATATGCGGCATTATATTATCAAAAGTTGTGCAAACAAAAAAAATAATACTAATTTTCAAATTCAATTTTCTCGAAATACGGAATAAAATGTAAAAATAATATGTAAAATCAAATAATAATTTTATACATTTTGAATTTTTTTTTTTATATAAAATCAACCGTTTTCCAATTGTACAATTAATAACAAACCGTTCTGTACATTTCTATTTGTTTATTTCACTTTTTTTTTTATTATTGATCATTTTATTTAATGTGAAGAAATATTGACCTTTCGTTGCGGGCATCGACCTGGCGGTGGCAGCCTGACAGTCAAGAATAATTGCGTACCGTGTCGGGTTGCAAATTTAGACGCAATTATTAAACATAAAAAGTTTAATTACAAATAACAATCTTTCGCCTCTTAATTACTAAAAGTGTCAAATTGTTAAATCCATGATAAATAAAACAAACTCATAATTAGATATGAAATATGTTAGATAATTGTTATTTGAATATTCAATCCTCCGTCAAAATTATATATTCTAAAAGATAAAAGCTCTAGAAAAAAAAAAAAAAACAAATAAAAATATTTTTGATAAAATAATTGGAAGATGAAGATGAAACGAAATGAATCATATATATATTTTCGAAAGTTTTTTTCCTAAAAGAATCAAATATATCAAGATATCACGATTTTCGGAAATTTGTTCGCCAAAATTCGGTTATAATTGGCGAGCTTAACAGAGATTAATAGAGCGACGCGTGCTCTAATTCGATTCTAACAAGGCCTCGCATATTGAGGCGGGCATTCCGAAAATTCTTCGAAGTCCGACCAAAGAATTCGATGCCGCTACTCCGGCGAAATTAAATTTTAAGCACACCTCGACAACCCGATACCGACAACGACACCGCCCAACGCAACGGAGCCGCTGGTTCGCGCGCTGGCACATACGAGGTCTGCATAACAAAAGACGATCCAACGTCACGAAAGAAGACACTTTAGCGCAACTTTCGAGCGCCGCCGTGTAATGGAGAGGGATGCCCCGCCATCCCCTTCCTCTTGTCCTTTCTTCCCTTCGCGCTCGCTAATATTTGTTTGAGCACGCCAGCGCCTCATCCTACCTACCACTCGCTCACTCGCTCACTCGCTCGCGCATCAGCCCCTCGAGGAGAAGGGAGGTTGCCCCGCACGTATCTATTATCTACCCTTTCTCTTCCCTCGAGTAGACACAGAGGCGCCTTTACCGAGACACAATTTTGTATGTAGGAGGAAAAGGCTGCTGCTGACTAATGGCGCGCACTAATTGTGCCGCCTGCAGCACACGAAGGCGCAGGAAAGCCCATAGTCGCAGGCCGCTATGAAGTAACACGAGGTAGACGAGAGATGCACGTGTGTATGCGTGCGTACGTAGAAGCGTAATGGAAGGAAGAGAGAGGGAGAGAGAAAGAGAGAGAGAGAGAAAAGGGATCGTTGAAGGCAGCGACGAAGGGCGAGAGAACGTCAGAGGAAGTTCGTAGCTGCTGGAAAGCCCCGAGTGCACCTATACATGGAAAAGAAAGGACTGGTGGAGGAGAAAGGGGGATTGCCGCGATAAATAGATTAAATTTGCCCCCGGACTTCCCCTTTTGATGGTGCGTTAAGCGGAAATATATGAACGGCACGCGACCAGCGCCGCGACAATAAGTCGACACCGGCGCGATGCTGACAGTAATATTAGTCGTGCCAGGATTTTTTAATACTGTACCGTGGAAATCACGATACAATATCCTGTCATATTTTTCATACAAAGTGCCCTGAGATCACCGAGAATTATGTTTATATTCATCTCATAAGCACATAATCACCATTTCTTCAAATCTGGATTTTAAATTTAAAAATAAATTCTTCAATTTTTGAAATTAATTTCTTAAAAATAAAAACATAAAAATATCGAGTTTCTTTTATTAATACACGATCTAAGCCTTGGGATATAAAAATTACAAATTTACGATAAGCGATCATTTCTCTCGATATTTTTGTCAAGAGAAAATCGATTTCAATTTAACTAAAAAAATATTCATTTAAGAATATAAATCAAAAAGATAAAAATAATCGTGTAGCTTATTAATGCAAAATATGTGCGATAAAAAAATAGAACGTCGCATAACGTCACAATCTAATCACTTTACAGAATAGAAGACGCACGCAATCCTAATCGATCAGAAATGCAATAATCGAATAAAGTTTTCCTTGCAATCATACAAAATGGTGAATTCACCCCGGGACCATACATCATTTATACATTGTAACGTAATATCGTTTTGAGAACCATAAAATATCGCGGTGGAAGGAACTTTCTTCTTGCTCGATTACACACGTGATATATTTTCGGCACAGTGAATTCAACATAACTATTCGACGAAACTTCGCTCTGGATGCGCGCGCGTGTGTATTGACGGTGTGTGTTTATGGCACGCCATATATATACGAAATCGCTGAGATAACTCGCGAAATCTCAGGCTCGATTAATAGTGACAAGAGACCGACCTTCGTTCCGCGCTATCGCCGACGATAGCACCGGAGCCTGAGTTATATATCAAATGACTTATTTCCGGAAGCATATCCGGGAACAAATACACACAGCCGCAATTACAGCTGCAATAACGCATATGGCAGGTGCGCGTATGACGGCGGTCAAAATAAATTTGTAAGTTGAGTAGATAACGGTGAGAGAATCGCGATAATTAATCAGGGATGCGCAGTTTTAATTGCAAATTCTAATTAATTATCCAGCAGATGGTGCTTTATGTTCGAAACCACCAAATATTTATGTTCAAATATTGCGGTATTTGCAAATGCATAATTTATATAATTGGGAAATACATATTTGTTTGATGTATAGCAGCGCTGTAACAAATAATAAATACCACTCGTATTTGTGCGAGTGAAGTGTTTCGAATCAGGGTGAAAAATCCTCTCCATCCTATTCATCGGGATTAAAGAATCGGAATAAGCCGCGCGTCTTATCGTATAAATACATTTTTATTTGCCATCATCCGGCCGGCGCGTCACATTCTTAACATTCCGCGTAAAAGCGCCCGTGTCGTCCTCGCCGACGCGAATTCTCAGATTATCCCGTACCGGCTGCCTCCGGCAGCGCGGCGATCCTTCCGCCAGTGATTTTGCCGAGAGCGAAACTTCTTCCTCCTTCACGTATCGATCGATTTCCAGCCAGAATAGAGTCCGAATGAGGCACATCTCCCGGGGAAGAGGAAGTCAAGAGGAGAGTAAATACGTACGAAAGAGAGATAAAAACATTAATGCCGCATATCGGGGAGAAAAAAAAGAATGAAACAGACTGAGCGAGATTGATACGCGCAAAAAGAGCGATAAAAAGAAAAAAAGCGAGAACGAGTAGTAGTGATGGATTAAGATGGGCGCGCGAGGAAAAGGTGGGATGCCGAACGACTCCGATTGTGAGAAGCAGGTGCATAGAAAGAAAAGAGACGTGTACACACAGGAGGCGAAGACAGACGTTTCTTTTCATCCTCGCCTCGGTCCGACCGAGGTCGTGACATTATCGCGACGATATTAACTGGAATCGAGCTTCCGTTAGATCGAACCGCAATCAGCTGCAACGAGCGCAGTCGACGATCGAATGAGGGGGAGAGAAAGGGACAGGAAGGGTGCAGTAAGACGAAATGTATAAGACGCCGGTCGGGGCCATCGGCCGATCGGGTAAATGGAAGCGATCGCGTATGAGAGTTTCCAGGTCGAGCTCGAGAGCAAATGACCGTATCACCATAGCTATCTGGAATATCGAGGCGTCCGCTTGTTGGCTTGATGCTTTCATCCGCACGCGGAGGAGGAGGGGGGAGAAATGCAGCGTAATCCGCTCGCTTCGTTACGCCGAATTGTGCGCGACGCCGACGGTGGAGTATTTGCAGCGGGCGGCTAGCTAAGATATTACGCTTTTTCCGCAACGTTAAACTTCCCCGATGAGTTCTTCCGGAAACCAGCGGTTTTCGAAAACAGATCAAATTTTCACGCATGACCTTCCACAATGCAGTCGCGCCGCTTTAAATTACGGAGCAAATCGGACATGTGTATAATTATAAATAAAAAGTTACGGACGGTTGACAAAAGTTAATCGACAATTTCGCGAGAACATTTCGAAGCGCAGCGCGCGTTCGCGCAAACGGCGATGGATTTACGATTCCCTTTTGCCAAGCGTTTGCCTTCGTTGCCTATTACTTGCCTTCGTTTAATAAGTATCATCGTGGTGTAATAAAAAAATTCCAAAACAACAAGTTCCTGAATATATGGCGCGCTTACTAGACTTTTTACACCACCTACCGAGTGATTTAACTCCGGCGCGAGAAGCTGCGGAGGGAATTAACGGTCGATCATCTGGATTTTTCCGCGTAAATTATGCCCCGGGACGTGCACGCGAAACTCTCGCAAATCGCTCTTGGATTATGAAAATGGAAACTTGGCGAGCGATTTATTTCAGGACGGCAGCAGCGGGCCGCGCGGCGGTTGTATATGTTACGACCTGATGTCGGCCACAGTGTTTTCTGAAAGTTCGATTTGTACGAAACGCGTCCAACTTTGGCCTGCTTCTTGTTGAAATTTTTTTCCATTCGGCTGCGGGGATCGCGCAATTTATAATCTACGGAAACTTCGCCGGCAAGTCGGTCACGATCCGAGAAGTGGTTGCACACAAGTTTATATCTTAAGTGGCGTTTTCTTTTGGTACTCCAATTGCGGATTTAACGCAATGTTTTTTCTCGAAACGTTACAGGCTTCAATCGACATCGCATCAACCTGTCACATCCATATTTTAATATTACGCTTGTGTTGAAATTAATTAATCATTAGCGTAAATGGCGTAGTTAATACGAACACGTTAATAAATTATTAAAGTGCTTGATATAATTTATATATACAATGGCGGAATCTATATCTCTCTTAATTATCATGCCAATCATCATACAAAATTGAGCTATAAAATAGCAAAACGGGAATACGATTAATCGCTATGAAAAATATATGGTAATTATTATTATTATTTGGCAAATGTAGCTCAGAGCCATAAAATATTAAAAATTGCACGTGTGCTATTCATTCAGCTATATTAATAGATGAATTGTAATTTTGCACACCCTTCTGTTCTACAACAAATTTATTATATTCTACGTTAATTAAGATATTTCTCTTGACACAAGAGTGTCGCAATTGTGATTAAAAGCTTTCTTGGGAGTCTTATAGCTCCTACGAGACACATACGTGTCAGCGTACATTGACAGTGCGAGACGAGAGAGACTCTGGAGATGGGATCTACGTCATTTTGTGGCGGAATATTCTTTGAAAATCAGCTCGCACGGAAGAATATCATCCGGCTACATTTTCCGAGCCGCGGTCCCTCCGGTGAAAAGGAGAGAAGCGCATTACGTATTCCCGTCGGGAGGAATTAAAGCTAGTATAAAAGTGAGTTATACGCACTTCAACACGTCGCACGACAAATTTTTCCATCTACGGCCCCTCTCGCGGTCTATCGAGGAACGGCGTGATTCCTTGACGTTTGTATAAAGAGCGTATAGAATAATATGAACATTTCTTCAAAATATTATACTATGCAAAAATCTTCTTTGATTTTATTCGCACTACACGTCTTCAGCGTGTTACAATGTGTGAAAATGTCAAGAGTCACAAAAATTACGCGCGTCTTCTTAAAAATATATCATCTTGAATATAAGATAAATATCAGCGTTAATAAGTAAATTTTTAAATTCAAACTGACAATTCTAAAATAGACGGAAACTTAATAGCTTCAAGTTTTATATTACATTTAAAAAAATATCAATAATTTCCATTTATGCAAAAGTAGATAAATATGACAAAGCGATGAAGTCGTTCAAATATAAAGATCTTCTTGAAAAAGTTATTTGCGTTATAAAAATTTTATTGTGAATGTGAAAAGAATAAGAATGTACTTAGATCGAATAAACGCCTTCGATTTTTACAATCGGGGCGCGTCACTATTTCGAACAAGCAATGCATTATGTTTTATCCAAGATATGTATCTCAGGAAGAAGTCACACTGTCAGGTTGAGTGAAATATCTCTCGCGGGATTTATACAAACTCGGAATTCAGTTCAACTAGCCATTGCTGTCTAGGGTATTTACGCTTGCACGAAGAATGAGGAAAGGCGTGGCGAAATTGTGCCTCGCGCAAAATGATATGCTGCGGATCGGAACACGCACTGGCATTAATATTCTAATATCACTCTTCCTTGTGTATCATCAGCTGAAACAATGGCTGCTCCGTGTGCGTGTTGCAAACTTTGAAATATGTTCGTGATACACTAAAGATAAGATTTTCTATTCTCGTCGGCAAAATGCGCATGATATCATTTGTCGCATTTTTAACCATACTGATGATGTAATACAACTTTATTCAGCATTGTGTTTATCGTCGTGATGTTAGACTATTAATTAACCATGTATCACTATAATTTTATGGAATTTTTCATTACACAATATATAGCAACTGGCTGAGCTCTCCTTTAATTACACATATAAAATAGTATAGAGATGTAGATGTGTCGGCGATAAAAAATACAATATAGTTTTAGCATCTATAGTGTTTGTCGGATTTTAATTACATTTGTACAGTTTATATGTGAAAAACCCCATTTTTTGTCATTTAATAAAAATTTATAGTTCTTTCAAAATGTTAACAAACGTTTCTATATTCATACAAATAAATAAATTAATCTTTCGTTAAATCCAACCTTACGATTCACTTCGCTATCTCGCATCGTCAAGATTATTAGAAACGAAGCTCGCTTAACCGCAAGGATTACGGAGTGTAAGTATAATAAGATATCCGAAAAATATAACTCTGTGTATGATGTACGCGCGAAGAGTTCGTTGTTAAACTGTTTAACCTGTCCAGTGTGGATAGCCGGCTGTTAAGTCTTTCAGGTGCAACTCAAGTGCAAACACGAACTTACGGATCACAAAACTAATTTAGCCGTTGCGCTAATAAAAGTGTCCCAGGACTGAGAGGTGGACCGTATACTTTTAAAAACTTAAACGGTTTTATGGAACGGGAAATGTTACGACTCACAATTTGTTACCGACGCGACGCTAACTCACCGTCGCGAAACTTGTAACTTTTAAATTTTATGAAACAGCCATTAGCAGCGAACGCCACAGGTGGAACGGATCATTTTAATTTCGTTAAAATTCTCCCGTCGCCGGGCCAAACGGACACTCAATGCAAATTGCAATCCCGCCTATTCCCCGGGCATTTTTCATTAGATCAGCGCACGAGATTTGTCGTTTTTCTACCAAGTTTTGTCTCAGACGAACTTACGATCTGAATTTTTCAAACAGGAGATTGGAAAACTTCCTGCTAAATGGGAAAAGTGTAATAAAGCTAATGGCGACTGTGTTGATTAATAAAAATTACTTCGGAACCGCGTAACTTCGTTGCCCGCACTATTTGGAAAGCACAACAAACCTTTTGCGCAATAACGTAACATTTCCGTATAATATAATTCAGAGTTTCTCGACTTGTTTTTGTTCACAGAACTCTTCTCATTGTCAGTTTCATCTAGCTCTGTGGTCTACCCGCTGCTAGTTGGGGGAAAAAAAAAAGGGGGAGAAGTTTGGGTGGCCCGAAATTTACTGGAGCTCCCTAATGTACTCGGTCTTTTATGTGGTCTTTCGTGCGTGGGGCCTCTCAGAAATATGACGTTGCTCTACCCGGGAAGTCATATGGAGTTCATGTGGAGAACTAATGATTTATTCATTTTTTTTTGTGCGCGGTAAAATCTTTTTCCGTCATTAAAAGAAAACGCGGCGCGACGCTTCGCAGCATCCAATTTGAAAAATGTTACAATTATTGTAAATTGAATCTATCTCGCGCCAGATATCAAAATTGCTCGGATCGATACCTGTGCACCTGTAGCTTATGGAAATTGCGGAAAACTTGTACCTGTTCAATCCAATTAGAAGAAAATAAATTTGTAATAAGTTTCTATTTTTAACAAAGTTTTTAAGTAAGCTAATATAATCCTTTAAAGAGTTAATTATCGTTTCATTAGATCGATGAATAAAAAAAGTGTTCTGTTATCAACAGGTAACTTTAACGTGTACAATGTGTCTTTCGCAAACTTTCGAAAACTGAGAACGTTCAATATTCAAAGTAAATCATGAAAAGTAGGGCGCTCAAACACATCTTTCTTGAATTTAAAAACACGAAAAAATGTGTAGAACATAGTTTTTAATTTCAAACGATGAAAATAAGTAAAAAGAAAAATAATTTATTTATCTCATGTAAAAAGCATGAGTGACTTGATAACGTTGGAAAGATAATTCTGCAGAATAGTTTTCGTCTTTTGAGGTCATCTAAATCATGTTCCGCTGTATATATATCTGAGTGTTCTATTTGCGGTGACACGTTTTTATATTTTAATGAGAAATGTGTGGTTGACTTTGAAAAGATTACTTTTCAGTGGCAAAAGTGTCTCCGCTATATTTCTCGAAAGTCAATATCTTCGAGTGAATTACTGTTCAACCGACCGCACGAGGCTATCTAACTTTTTACCATGAAGCAACCATATCGTCCGCAGAATTTATAGATACGCGAAGTGCGAGAAAGAAATGCAGTGCGAGAAGACAAATTTCTTGCGCGCCGATTCCCAAGTGAGTAGGGATATGTACGTGCGCGGCGAATTTAATGAACGACAATACGAATAACGTCCGCAAATTGCAGCCGTTACCTAACAAACAAAAAGCCATCCAATTAATAGTCCCGGCGCTGCTACTCGACGTGATAGTTACTTTGATTAATTTGAATAACGTCGATATCGTGGGAGGGAACAATTAGCGCGGCTCGCGCACTGTTCCACAGTGGGCGACAACTTCTTAATTATGCACTACGGAAAAATTGCTTTATGTAAACGTCGCTTAAAGTTCCTTTCCGCGATATACAGAGTCGATTCTTGATTAACCGTACTTTTCTTTCGATTACTGCGAATTCCTCGATTATCCTCAAATCGATTTCGCTCTTGAAGTCACCGACGATACAAGTATGTTTGAATCATGAGCAATTGAAGATAGAGATTTTCGGAAATTACAGCTTTATATTTACACGCTATCGATGATAAAAGTAATTTTTACGAAATGAGATTTCGAGAGCTCGACATAATTCATGTTCATTATAGGCAGAGTTAAGTGGAATTTAATAGAAAAACATAGCAGACATGATAAGATTTACGTGCACTCTCGGCGGAAACTGTTTGTCCAATATCTTTCGTATAAATCTGAGATTTTTCGAAAATATATGTAAAAATGATGAATGATTTACATTCCAAGATTCTTTCCATCGTGGCATTTAATGGATTAACGGCGTATTCTGCGCGGATGCAGGCGCTTCTAACCGCTTCTTACGGTATCCGGGCGCATTTTTTATCAGCGGCCATCAAGAACCGTCAGACTGCACAGAGCGCACTCGAGTAACCAGGCCTGCGACATTGCAACTCGCGGAGAATGATTTGTCGAAACGCGCGCGGGAACGCGAGCGAGTGAGCGGCCGGTCGTTACGCATCTGTCTTTCTCCACTTTCTTTCTGCTACCTCTCCGTTCGTCCGTCTCGCCTACCGGATAGGATATACGTAGATACGTGCGGGCATAAAGTACACACGAGCGAGAAGCGTATAGAAGGTAGAGCGGCAAGTTTTTACGCGACCATCCAGAGTGAATGACCGGTCAGAGTCGCCTCTCACTCTCGGCACTTCGGATCTGCTCTGCGTCGTCGTCTCTCTTTCTCTAGTCGGTTACGAGAGAAGTGGCGTGAGATACATAAAGAGACAGAAACGGGGGAAGACAGAGAACGAGATAGAGAGACTGCAGTTAGTCGACTTTGCAACGTGGCGCGAGCTGCATTAGGCGCTGTACACACCAAGAACCGTTTGCGCTAATAACAGAAATGCTTAGAATACATAGCATCGTAGCGATGAATTTGCTCAACTAAGGTAACGGAAATGCATTATTTCGAGAGAAATCCGAGAAAATAAATACATTTAATTGCGCCCGAATATTCCCCGCAAAAGAAAAATTTAATTAAACAGAGAATATAAAAAGTAAAGAAATTAATAATGCAATTTCTCTGAAATCGCATTCTTAAAATTTTACTTCATATGAGAATTTATTCTAAAATCACATTTGACGAATCCATTCTTCATTCATCTTCATGAAAATTGTACGATTTCCGATATACACTTTCAATATTTTATAAAAATACTAAAGATAGAAAGATACTGTTCGATGCTTTGAAGTGTTAGGGATGTTCCATCAGAATCTTTTATGATAATTAAAATTGACATTTGGTTAATGATATTTAGTTAATGTAATCGTTGAAGAACAACGTAAATAGTTAACTTATACCAATAAGAAAATTATAGAAGATCCAAGTTTTATACCTGAAGGTAATCTAGTTACAAATTATCTTACAAAATTCTCGTATGTTCAGTGCACGATATATATAGATCTTAGACCAGTCATATCAGCAGATATTTCCTGAGGTCATTTAGAAAATTTTTATATCAAAATGTCGAAGTAATTTTTAAATGCAAAGACCGATCAGATTGTCAAAAATTGGCCAGACTATAAAAATCAATGTGCGACGTGCTTGAGCGCATAAATTTTTCAATCTAAATTTTGAATACTACATTTAAAAATTACTGTAGCGTCAACATTTTGATATAAAAACTTTGATCTCTAAATGACCTCAGAAATCTGCTTTTAACGGGTGATACAATTCTGTCTGGGACATTCCGTGTATATATATATAGATAGTGCCGTCAATATAAACCAAGTATTCTCTATACCCAGGGGTACTCGAATACCCGTTATCCAAGTTCATGCCCGGGTACCCGAAGTCACGAGTTCGATTTAATCGATTTTCGATATATTTGATATCGTCACGTCCCGTGATTCCTGAGGCTATTTTATATTGATACACTACATTGTTGTTATGGTTTACTCATATAAATAATCAACACTAAATTGATTCATCATGTGTAACAACAGGAATAACCAAATAATGCTCGGATATCAAAGTAACCGGATACGTATATAAAAATTGCGCATGCACATAATTTAATGAGACATCTTTCTATCTTGTTTTTACCCGAAAATTCTAGGCTGTTTTCCTTCTTCAACACTCATCGCAATTGTTATTTTATAGATACATAAAGGATTTCAATAATTTTTCATCTTTTTGATTATTCTTAAAAGTATTTCGCCGATACAATATTTACGGAATAGAATTATCTCCATGAGAAAAATCATGAGTCTTGCGATTAGTTTAATAATAGAATGATCGAATGATCTGTGTTTATAAAATATTTCTTCTCTTAATTGTACTGAAGTCATTAAGAATTCAATAGCACTAATAAAAAGATTAATCATGACTGTAAAATTACTTCTCCTCGGCTTTGATTGTACATTCAAATTAAAATACTGGTGACAAAAAGAACTATCAAAAAGCATTTGCATTTTGTAGTATCGAAGTATCACGAGTATTTTACGAGAACAAAAAGTTTCCGAATGTGTTTTCAACATTTTCTTTTGCATAAAACTTTATGCACAAGTACACAAGAACAAGCTCAACAATATCCATTTCGGCATGTCTGAAAAACTTTCGCGCAGATAACGCGAATTTTCGAAACGCTTGTCGCATTTTGTCGCGGAGATTTTTTTTCAACGCAACGCATGAAAAATCTCTCGTGCAGCAATACAAAAATCGCGCAAGAGATCCATTTTTGCGAGAAAAAAATGAAATGCCGGAGCGACGCAATTTTCTTCGTTTTTTTATTTAAATATTGATTCCACATGCATGCAATGTATCTATCTTTATAAAGAAGGACTCACTTGTTTTGCTGCGAAACTCAGTGAGCGTATTATAAGAACGCATTGATAAATAAATCGACGTATCATCGACATATTTCTCGTGAGACGCTCGCTTATTCTCAAAAAAACGCGAGTAAGACGTTGATGATATTGATTCGAGGAACGGAGAGCCGCGTTAGAACGTTAGCTACCGAGCATAAATTATGCAGTATCGGTGGAGCCGATAAGTATTAGTTTAGTTTGAAATTTGTTAGCCGAGCATTCTGGGTACGGTTTTCGCAGTCACGGGCGGAAAAAAAGTGCGGCAAAGTTAGATGAATCATGAATAAATTTACGCGCCGAACCTTTATTCCGGAATGATCCAAGTTTCTTTATAGTATATACTCTCTTCTCGCCAGCGGTAATAGTGAAACTTATATCGTGGCCGGACATAAATTGCCCGTATACGTAAATTAGGTGTGCCGCCGTTCGCCGAAATTTACGTTCGCTGTATTAAATATCGCCGTGAAAACGGATTGCCGCCGCGTAATCTACCTGTTAGCAAAGCACCCGTGCCAAAGTACTTGGCGATATGAGAAAATAACTCCCGCCCTCGTGCGCGCGCGCGCGTCGCCAAATATTTCCATATTAATTATTAAATGTTTTTCACGCGAAAAATTTGTTTAATTTAACGTTAAAATGTTCCGTCATTAAACATTTCGTAACAAATTGCAAATTGTCGTTAATTCACTTAAATAGATTGGAGTAATTAATTAACATTTAGGATATTAATTACGTGAGAAATTATACAGAGCGAGCTCTATGTAATTTAATTCCACCGTTGCCGTTCAAAAAATTAAACGAGAAATTTCATACAGTCGCGCGACACAATGCCTTTACGAAGCATCGCGTACTTCAAATCGAATTGATTGTGCGTGCTATTGAGCCGTGCGTACAAATTTCCTAAACTTACATCCTTGACCGGAGGAAAGTTTTCTCTGAAAGAGATCGAATCTTCCATTATCTCGTCTTATCGTAGGCGGAAATAACACTCGTTCGTTTCGAGTTGGCGGTAGCGCTCGTGCGACTAAACTTACGACGCCAGCCGAGAGCGGCTGCAGACTCAATTAGCTCCGTGGAAAACTTTCATGGGAGGATTACGATGTCAACAACGTCTTTCTTGCGCGAATGACATTCTGCGCGTCGGGCAAAATTGTTGTTTATCGAAATGGCAGTCTTCCAAGCGCAGCCTGCCGCGCCGTCAGCTTCTGAAATCACGTCAAACGCTTGACTATTTAACTCCAGTTTACTCTACGATGCGTCTTTATCCTTATTCCAATTTTCATTATTCAGCGTCAGAAAACGGGCTCTTTCCTCAAACACGTAAAGTTTATAAGATTATAATTTTTATCAAATTAACATTACATCGGATATAGCGTACTTGAAATTAACTGAAGCATATTATTTCATCATATTTATTTACTTAGTTTTCACACCCTTCCATTTCAATTTCTTGTAACTCAAAGCTGTAGATAATACAGCTTTTTCAATGTTTTTATAAAGAAAAAGCCAAACTGAAAATATATTGCAGGCATATTGCAAATAATAATTGTACTAAAAAAAAGAAGCCACGCAGTTCAAAGGAAAGCTTAATGAAGAACATCCTACACGAAAGCAATTACAAGCGCCGTCGAGAAGAGTTGAGCAAATAAAAATCAAATCAGATCGTTTAATAATTTTTTTTCCTTTTAAATATGACTGTCGCATTATATATTTGCGGGCGAAACGCCGTGCAAAGGTACAACGAAAAGGCCGTTCCCGTTTTACACGAGAAAAATGATTATAGCTTCAATAACCCCAGTATTACACGATACCAAACAACTTACCGCATCGCCGTATACGACTGACGCCGTATACGCGGTGTACGTTATATAGTCTGACTACGTCGTTTATTATTAATTCTGAATATTGACTCCACTACGAACGTATATGCAAATCAGAAACAAAGATGTTCGTTAATGCATATTGCATACGACGCTTTTCAGTAACAAACGGTGAAGCATCCGGATAACTTGTTATCGGAACTACGATAACTTTTAAACGGCACGCTGATTAAAATTGCGATTTAATTGGCGATTATGAGTCAGAAAGTGCGAATACTTAGCGTCGATATTACGCATGATAAAAATAAATCGCGCGTTTCCATTCGATTCTCTTCCTTAATATTGACACGATGTAACTATAATTTAACATTTTTCAATTCATTTTATTTATAGAGAAAAGAGGACATCAAATACTCAGTATAGTAGATTTTGTTGTGAAATGCAAATTTCTCTCATAACAATTTAACGTTGAATTTTACATTATCTTTCCAATTTGCAGTAAATTGGTCTGCCAATGTAATGTCCGACGTATCATTATCTTTTATTCAACTTTTTTTTTTGCAATAACAGAGCTGTCAGCATTTCTATAGTAAAAATATGCGCAAATAAACGCGAATGAAAAGAGTGGATTCAATTGTACCGCGTTCACATTTTCGCAGAGGTATCTCACACAAATCTACACAATAAAATTCGTCCGATTTTATTCATCGATATTACGTTATTGTAAATTGACAATTAATCTATTCTTGCTTCCATAAACATGCCGCGTAAAGAATTTATTTTAGGGAAAAATTTATATCGCTCGCTCTTTCACACGCAGATAATTTATTGCAAAGGTAATAATACAATTAGCCCAAACGATATGGAGTGCTGAATAAATCTGTACTACAACCGAGAGAATAACTCTTCGTTAAAAAAAAAACAGATAAAAAATATAGAACAAATTCTTTTAATGCACGTTTCTTTAGGAAGATAATTTGAATCGTAAAAATGCATCTAGTTGTCACGTCATAAGTGATTAAGCCTTGAAGACGTAAGAATATTAGAAATCGGACAAATTTCACTAGAATCAAGCTTCGATCTGTTTTCCGTGAAAGAAGGAGTATTCGAGGGAACAATAATTCGACCGAAAACGTCTCTTTCCCAAAAGTAGCTAAGCTGCATCGAGTCATTCGTGATACCAGTGAAGTTTCACGGGTCTTTTCCGCTGCCTTCCATTATAGCTAAACCCTTCAAATCGAAATCGATCGCGGCGATCGATCGCGATATGGTGCGAGTTATAAGGGGTAAGCCGGGGCATGGTGACTTTTACGATTCTATTCTGGCGGGAGGATGGGGAGGAAATGGGGGGTTATCGGACAGGGGAAGGGGGAGGGGAAAGACGTTGGGGAAAGGAGGCAGGAGGAACTGTCTCCGATCGATCTCCTCTCTCGCTACGTTACACCGCCTCAGAGCCAAGATTCTCCTCCGTTCGCGCTAACTCCAACCTCCTTCTACTTTCTGCGGGTTCTCCTGAGTGCTAGTTCCTCGTGGAGTTTCGCGAGTTGCGTCGTTCGCCGAGATCAATATCGCTTTTGTGACTTCTGCCCCTGCTGTCTTGAGGAGCACTCGATGTACGTGCAGCACTCTCGCAAAACTAATTGGAGCAGTGCTCGTAAAAAGGGCCCATAACCGTATTTTGAGGATACCAGGAACCGTATTTTGAGGATAACGCGTTTAAAATCGCAAAATTTTTATGCGCGTAAAAATATAAGAATATACTTTCGACAAGAAATTTTTTTTTTTTTTCTTTTTCGATGTGTCCGATCTCTTTCTCTCCACAGACTTTTGAATAAACTGTTGCTGTTGCAGCTGATTAAAAATTCGAATAATTGAAATCGTATAATTAAAAACATAAAAAAGTTTTCAACCACGGCGTGTATATGGTATTTCCATGAATCACGTTTTTTAGGTCGCGTTCGTAAAAAATTGTTCTTTCAAAAAACGAGAAAAAAAGCAGTTTGGTAAATCGTTAGCAGCTTTTTTAGCGTTACAGATAGCTGCGACGATTTTTGAAATATGGTAACCCAAAGAGAAAAGAATGAGGAGAACGCGAGGCTATTTAAATCTTCCTGTCGGTTCTCCAATTTAAATCATTCTTTGTCGAGCTCTAGATATTGGAAACTGCTATATGGTGCTGTACTCACCTGGTCGGCGATCTCCGTTAGGTCGTGCAGACTTATGTTGTAAATGGCGTTCCTGCAAAACGAAACGAGAGCGTTAAATCCCGCCCATAAATCGCGCCTGTAATCTCCGCGCTTCATGCGTCCCCGTGTGCCGACAATTTGGATTGAAGCGCGAGTAAACGTCGGTAATTATGAACAGAACGGCAAGAATCAAGTACAAGGTGCGCGAAACATAATTAAAGGATTAATGAAAATTAATCTTGGCGGAGCATCGAATCGGGGAAGCTGTTTTTTGGGTGATTTCCAAGTTTCCGAATCTTGAATAGAGTTGCATGCGCAAAGGGCGCAGAAGCACGAGAGATAAATCTAACAAAAAAAAAAAACTGAAGGAGCGAAATTGGAGTCGTAAAAGATCCGCGCTATATATCTCGGACGTAATTGATTTTACGATCAGGGAACGTTGTGCTGACTGTTGGCGGAAAGCACTACCGGGAAAAAATTAAATTATTTTTTGATCCGTATCAAATTTCCATTAGCCAATGTATTTGTATCAGATTCCGCAAAGAGATACCCGCGCTTTTGATCCCCAGTCCGTGGCTGCTGCTTTGACAGCGTAACTGGAGCGGATTGATAAAATAATATTAGAAAGCAAAGAAGAGTCATGCACAATAGAACGGTAAAACGAACGTCACTCTTCGAAATACGAGATAAATTTTTGAATGGCCACTATCCTTCCGTGCGTGTCCATCGATTGAATCGCCTATCGCGGATAACAAGCTGTCTCAGACACACCTTTTCTCTACGAGTTATTTGACCAATTTGGAGTCGACTTTTCCTTAACAAGTACGTTACGGTGTGAAACGGATCATACGATATCGTTGTCAGGATAAATCACTTTATTGCGTCTGGTCCGGCGACAGTTGCATGAGAGACAAATTGAAACTCTACAACAACGGTGGGCGCGTAAATATTATACTTTCTTCCAAACGTTAACACGCGCAGCGTACAATTATTTTCATCTGATTATAAAATTGTGTTCCGTGTTGAATTTCTCAAGCAATTATTTTAAACTTTCTTATTTTAAAATTTAAAATTTACTTTAAAAAAGCATCAATGTTGAAAATCAAGAAAGTGTTCCAAAATATTTACGTATTACAATTTTATTGAGAAAAAAGTGAAGTCGAGAAACCCATAGGCGAAAAGTAATCCGGGACACCCGATATATCGCGTATTGTCTTTGGCCTTAGAATTCAAATGAATTGTTGCGCGTAAATCGCCTCTCTGTTTGCTACTAATACGCGTGATGCTGCGTGATGCTGCGTCACCCGCGCTGCTGATGCGTAATCGAATGAATGACTCGACCCGTCGGCCACTTGGGGCTCGTGGCACCAATGAGCAGAGTCTAGTCGATGACTATCTCATTTATGTAAGCCCCTATGAGTGGCGACGAGGGGCGACGACGTGGTAAAGAATCGAATCACGTAACAATTACCTGGCACCAATCAGGATAGAGGTTGCCGCACGTTCCAAGAGCTTGAAGTGCTCCACGTGGCTTTCGTTGCCCAGAAACCGCTGGCCAATCACCTCACCTGTAACAAGAAAAAAAAAAACGTTTCACGTTAAGCCTCTTCGATAGACGAATAAAAGCGGAAATCGCTAAAAGCATGGCGTACAAGTAATTTGAGAAACGCGACAGTCGTGCAATCCTTATTTGCGACGAGGTATCGAGAAACCGATAAGCCATAGCCACATCTGCTGCGACTTGCTTCTTGAATTTTAAGATCGGCTTCAGCTTATCAATTTAATGTGCAAGAGATTTGTATATTAGCGGCGCAAATACGATCCCGAATAATTGACAACAAGATATGATTCTCGGTACGAGCGCAGATTGCCTGTGAAGATCCGCGGAAAGCGTGCTCTTCGCGAACTGATCAATCATACGTCTGAGTCACGGCGCACGTCGTACTTGGCGCGTGATCCGCATCATGCTACAATCCTCCTATTACTCCTCACGCCCGTGAATGAGCCATGTTTGCATTATCCGCTTGTGCACACCTTTACGTAAGCACGTTAATCGATAATGTGCACAGTATTCCGAAACTAACGAACCGCATTTCGTCACGGACTCCTCACAGCCAGATTGAAATTGATTTTTCTTTAACGAGAGGGGGAAATCATCATCATTGCAGATCTTCAATTTTCAATGCCAAGTATTTCCGTCAGCGGTCCGCAAACTGTAAAAGTGTTCGAATAAATCCCAATGCAATAATTAAATGAAGAACGGAATTCAACCGTTCGCGCGTTTTCGAGTCGTTCACCGACAAGCTCTGAATTTTTAATCGTTATCAATTAAAAAATCATTCACTGCTTGATATATATTTATTTTGTTGAAAAGGACTTCAAATTAATTCGGTTGAATAGCGGTTGGGTAAGTCTGCGATACTCGGTGAATCCACGATGGAAGCGCGATATAACGACGACGCATCGGCTGCATCTCCCGTCGACAGAAGAACTTGTTACGATAAGCGACGGGAAAGGGGGAGAGGAGGGGGGGGGGGGGGAAAGGGACGGTAGACGCAGAGAAGATATCCAGGAAGCACGTGTAAAAGAGTGTAAGAGAGAGCGTCTCTTAGCCTTTAGTCGGCGATAAAGCGCGCCGCGCCTACTTTGTGGCAGCGACGGCTCTCTTCTCCCCATCCCTCGATTCACCACCCCCCCCTCCTCCCCTGCCCCCTCCGCCGTGTCTCTCGCTGCAGACTACCACCGACACTCCACGTCGTTTCACGACCCTTTCTTCTCTATCCACTGCTACGGCTGCCATATCCGATCCCCTTCACGCGCAGTCGAAAGAACGCTCTTTCTCCTAGATATTCCGCGTTATGTTTTTTCACTTACGTATGCGACCGCGTTACAGCGTGTATCGGGAGTGAGGAAGAGAGATAAGAAGAGAAAAAGAATAGAAGGAGCGTTTTGCGCGCTTTTATGTGCCATTGCAATGCCGTAGGTAGCGATGTCTTAAAGAATCAAATTCTGTACGAAATTGATTTTTCACTTTGAATGCGCAATAAATTATCGCATAATATTCTTTCAATCGCGTGTGAGTGCATTTTAGTTACCTTGCTGTGAGAAAAAAAAATTGTAAAAGCGTCGTCGTCAGAATAAATTCCTTTATTGCGTTTTGCCAAACCAACAAAAATAAAACAAAAATGTATTGAAGAATTTCTTAGATAAAAAATTTATCGTGCATATAAAAATTCTTTTCCAATGAGAGATAAAGAAAATTACATAGTTCAATAAAAAAAGTAATAGATAACAATGAAAAACAACACGTAGACACATAGAGAATTTTTTACTATCGTGCATTGCTTCTAATTATTCCTTTAAATAGCTTGTAATTCAGAAACGTTACAATGTTTAATTCGGTGGTTAATTTACTCTGTTTTTGCGAGAGCGTGTCTAATGGACGTTGAAAATTGTACAATGAAATTTCGACATGCATGAAAGGCGAAATGTTAGCGGTACGTATTCATGGATGTCGTGGAAAAGGGAAGAGTACGAATCGCACTAGGACTTGCCATAGCAAAGGCTTAAAGACCCTATCATCGGGTACGTGAGATCGCGCGGATGAGTTTTCCGATACGTTAATCGGGTCGGACAGCATTCTCGTTCGACACTGATCTGCTCTCTATATTCGAAAGAGCGGAAGCAGACTGTCGTTGAGATCGGTAAGAGCTCAGAATAATCCTACTTACGATGCATATGACTGCCGCGGCAGAAGAAACAGTTATCTTTTTGCATAACTCGACAACGCATCCCGCTACTTTTATTACGGCAAAAATAAAAAAAAATCTCATAGATCCGTAAGCAGAGAGGAAGAGATCCTTCCAGAGCTCCGATCGGCTTTCTGCCACTCGATGCCTTAGCAGAATTTTTCGTTCTTTTAACGGAATATCCCATGATGCGTCGCTACTTCTCGCATCAAATGGTTATTCCTCCTCCAGCGAAGGGAAGAGGATTTATACACGAGTGTTTTCGCGTGCACAATTTTTCAGTGCGTTTATTACCCCTCCGAATCATAAATTAAATCGCGTTTGCAATACACACGTTACTTTTGGAATACATAACAGTTTACAATGAAATAACTCTTTGTTTATTGCTTTTTTCATTCCCGATGGTTCGCATTCGATTAAATTATTTCGTCAAATAGCCACGAAGCTTTATAATATTAGTGAACATTATACAAATATCGTTATAATCGAGACAGAAAAATTCTCGGTATATTGATCAGGTATCGGAGCGCTCGCGTTTTCTATGATTTTGGCGGTCAATCTGTATTAATTCCGATAGGATACACTTTATGAATCAGTTTTCCGCAAAAATGCAGCACATCTGAAGCGTTTATATATGCGTATATGCATATATGGAACGGTGAGTGGATTTATGCGATTGAATTTCGAGCTATCAGTCAACCAATAATTTCTTTATCGTCTATCGAAATAGCTTCTGCTCAGTTTCTTTTATCGAGAAAATAATTTTTGCACAATTTGTTAAATAAATTACATAAAATTCCTTCAGCAAAGTAGGGAATATTCAAATTAACAAAATTATACGAACAAATAACGAATTTCTATTCATTTGCACGTTGAAATAAATGATCTTGCATCGGAAATATAAAAACATGCGAATTTAAGTCATTCCGTGTGTTGCGTGTACATGTGCTACGTTATGTTGCGGTATATTTGAAAATTTTCAATACCAGTAAATAATAATTGCAAATATTTGCCATTTTGTCATTTATCTGCATTAGAGCTTAAAATTAATAAATGCATTTAGATTCTTTGTGGCGATCTCAATATTGAATATAACTTTCTGGATAATATAATTTTGCCCAGCCATGCGCCTGATTACTATCAAACGAAATGCGAGAAAGCTTCTAAGCTCATTTGCAAGGCGAACATACTTTCCTCCGCTCCGTCGTATATTACCTTAATTTCGACAGCGTTGTTCTTTACGAACTCGCGATGCATATGGATGCAGTTCCCAGCTACGATTGCACTTTGCCTACCGCGTAAGTATAGACGCATGCATACATATGCATAGGTGTACATAGATATACATATATTGTAATCATGGTTTACGGCGGAGGGTGAGTTTGGCACGCGCCAGTCTTTACGACGTAATTTCTTATTCTCGACATCGTCACCGCCTCTCATCGACACGCGACTGATACGGATAAAGATCGATCTTCGTCTTAAAAATATACAACGCGTTCCGAAATTATATAGCAAGTCCAATTCAACTATTTCTCGTATATCAAACGGAGATTTCCAAACAAATTACGATTATTTCACTCCTTCCAACAGTACAAAGTGATAAGAAAAGTTTCTTTGTCTTATCGCTAGATATTGCGATAAAAATAAATAATCAATAACTATAGTATGATGAAAGTTTATTCTAAAGTTTCTTTATTTGACTGCATAAATTTAGAATCAATCCTTCTCCATCAAGCCGTATGAAAGACATATCCACTTTTCAGTCTTCAATTATACCATATGTATCCTGATAATTAAACCACTAATTTTAAAAATGTTCCGCCAAAGTAAAATTTAATTAAATTTAGTTAACAAATATCACTTTATTGGATGTTTTTCCGTTTGAAGTGCAACTTGTTAAAATTCTTATTCAAATGCTAATTAAATAATTGAAATTATAGATTTATCGGCATATACGTCGAAAAGAATTCGATACCAATCTGCGGCTAGAACATTCTGCGATTTTGTGAACACCGTGTATACCTGTGTATACAGATAGCACGAAGATCCGACCGTAGCATGGATAAACGAAATTGACTCCTCGACGAGTCGAGTCGTTTTCGAAACGTATATTGATATCGGCTCGTGGCTTACGAATCCTGGCCCGCATTGACTCGAATCAATTTCCTTGACTGGTCGATGCTTATCGACAACTTCGCTTCCTCTATCAGTGTTTGGTTGGTGATCGATCGCGCTACATTCCGATTTCGTTTAATTTTCATCACGTGACGGTGGATCCCCGCTGGAAACGGGACACGCGATCGCGAGATTTCGATTTACGACTTTCTGGCGAGTGCCGGGCGACTAAATCGGTAATTAAAATCTGAGTTCGGTAACCGGTTGATAAACAAAAAACCTATAACATCATTGTTTGTCTTTTGCATTTTCTCACAGAAAAATACTTTTTTTATCATTTTCATAATACGCTGTTTGTTAAACTACACATTTATAACATCGGGGTCGGGATTCTAAATAAAGAGGAAAATATAAAACTTATGTACAACTTAATAATAATAATAATTTGGCTGCATCTAAAATTGAAACATAACACCTTTCGAACGGATGTTCCAACTGTTTAACGAAAAAAGATTAATTTATAAAATGGAATATATTAACGTGTGTTACTGGAATATATTAACGCTGTTACTAACTTCCCGTCCAAATAATGCACGTTTTTCTTTCAAATATATTCGATTCTAGTGCTACGCTGAAATCCATTAGAAGAAAAACAAGAATTATAACATTTAGATAAAGTAAGTAAAATATTTATTCTAAAAAAGGCATTTTTATAAGATTATCGTGAAGATTTCGTGCTAAAGTGAATGGAGAAGAGTTTATATGTTGCGCTATCTGGCCTTTTCGACGATGTTAATAAAGTTACAGATTGAAATACGTATACGAGTAGAAATCCAAATGCGATAAGATCGATCCGCTACCAGTACTCCAAAAGGCATCTGTTTTTAAGCACGCTTTTCACAGTTCGAATGCGCCCGACTCGTACGTACGATACGCGAAAAACAGTCGTTCTTCTACTACGCTGATACGTATAAATCACTCGGTGACCAGATAGCGACTCGGAGAGAGAGCCGCTGCTGAAGCAGAAAGGACACTCTGATACAAAGTCGCGCAGGTAATCTAAATTCAAAATGGATATACGCGCAGCGGCATAACAGCGTCGTTACGTCTAATACCCTAGCAGAAGTTTCGTTCATTTATTATCTCGATTACTTTGCGCTTTCATACTCTTTTTTTTTCTCCGTCTCTCCTCTTTTCTCTCTCTCTCTCTCTCTCTCTCTCTCTCTCTTTTTCAAATTATTATTATTACTTGCCATAAAAATTTTGTTTTAAATTTGCAAAAATAAGTGATTTGCACTTCATTATGTATCGCAACGTCTACAAAATAATACATTTCCGTATTTTGTAGTCAAATGTATTCAAAATAAATATTTATGTAATACATATCGCTGGATACATGCAATATGCATAAATAAATATTTGTATGAGTCGTAGAATATAAGCGCAAACATATTTTTTTCGAAAAATCTGACAACTTTCTGTTGTAGCGAATGTTATCTGCCAAGTGACTTAAATGGATAAACATACGCGGTGCGTTCAAAATGTTTCATGCGTTCGATGGAACATTCGGCGCCATTAAGCGACGCAATAAAATTGCCGTAAAGAATCATTTTGCGAAATAGCCAAATGAAGCCTGAGCAGTGCAGCAATTTGTATGCAAGCCGAATGCCTACGCGTGCACACTTTGACCGTGTCTCGCACGTACGTAACGGTCCTTTATTTGTGCCGTAATTTTACTTTAATAATATAACTTCACATAATTTCGTCGTGTTATTTCACTTAAGCCACTAAGTACAAAATATATACCTACTCCCACGGACATTTGCATTTATATTGGCTTATTATACGCGCGGCCGGCATTACTCAGCGAACCACCACCTGCACCATCGCCACCTCTATCCTACGGTTATTCTACTTGGCACATTTTTACGCAATCGATACGTTCTTAACGGCAAAGAGCTTAACGCTGATCGAATAACGGATGTAATTTACTCCAGCGCGGTCCGAAGCGATGACGATGTGAACAACTACCCTGCTATTGTTGTCATCTCTCTCTCTTTCTCTCTCTCTCTCTCTCTCTCTCTCTCTCTCTCTCTCTGGCACGTTATAATTACGCGTCTATCAACATCGAACTGCATTGGCATATAATAGGAAGCTTTGTCACTCACATGAGACTAGAATATCGGAATATCTAAAATGTTACGCTTTCTGCCTTTATTCTGATAAATTAAACGTTCGTACACATTAAAAAATTCTATAAAAAACCTAATTAATTTAATATGAAGTTGGTTAACTTAAAACTGTAATAGTTTATTATAAAAATTTAATTGCAATTCTTTTTACACAAATAAAAGTTAAATATTTCTCAAATATTAAGTATAAAAACGTTTATTTTTGTCAATGTTCATTTGTCGAGCATAATATTTTTATCTGGAAAATTACAATCGATTATGTATTCTGAGTGCTCTAAATTTGTCATCTTCTTAGTAAAGTTTCTTTCGATCAAATAATTCTTTCATCAACAAGAAGTCGATTTTCCTTTTGCAGAAATGTCGAGAAATCCATCGTTCTTAAATTACAAGCGATTAAAAATAAAACTACAGAGGTGCGCGCAAACCAATAGTAAAACCTTAATACTTTTTTAGACTTTGGAAGAACCTTATTAGAACTCATTTATAATTCAAAGATTAGGTCGAAAGGTATACGATTTATTAAAAGTGGAAAAGTTTATGATAAATGATAACCATTTTCAATTTCGCTAACCAAAGGACGCTTATTTATTCCCAAGATGCATATGTCCTATTGATCTTTCCTCCTTCTCTAATACACGTAGGTCGGAGGAGACCTCCTTCTATGACATCTTCTACTAGTTAGTTAGGCTTGAGATGGAACGAGAGATGGAGTTGCTGCAATAAACTATGATGAGTTTCAGTAGATCATCTGAATGCTAGTTAGTTAGCCTCGAAGCACGTACAGTTGAAAGTTGGTATATTTTATAAATATTGATATATCTATCAAAACAAAATACTAACTATAGAATAGAAACAATATACAAAATTTACAAATAAAATTTCTATCTTTCAGGCTTTATTTTACTTCTATATGGAAAAGAAAAACAATTCCCTAATGTTTCAGTTTTAACATCTTTTTTTCATCACGATTCTTGTCATAAACGAAGAAGTACAATTATAAATTCATCCATGAGCAATGAGATGATCTCTCTGTGTACAGCGGAGAAAATGATACGTTAAAGAAAGCGGAACATTTGCAATTTAAAAAGGAATTAAAATAGAATCGATAAATTTTTATACTTATTATGAAAATGTATATTAAACGGTTTATCTTTATCTTTCTATCAATTTACTCCGCGCTCGATAGTAACGCGTTCGTGTTAAGCCTGCTTGGCGAAATCTCAGCAGAGCCGAGTTCGAGCCACCCCCTCTGGCCGGAGCTCGATTGTCGGCGACGCGCGACGGTCGGACGTGCGGTGCCTATCTACCGATCTATCACTGTGGTAATTAAGTCAAACAAAGGCAAGCGTGACGATCGATTCAACCGTGCAGCAGCGACAAAATGTCACGTCGCCGTTCTCTCCCGCTTCGTGCGCGTCGGATAAAACAGCCTCGCTCGATATTACTGAGGTTAAATATCGCGAGACAAGTCGCGCCATGGCAAGAGCATCGCGCTTGTCTTATACCTACTACTACTACCACTAATACTCTTAAGGTAAATTTTACATCAGCAGCTCAAGCACCGTGCCGAGCCGAAGGCTTTAATCTTCCGCGAGTTTCTATCTTTACGTAAATATTATGCAAGTAGATAAGTACTTTTGTGAGAGAAACGATAAAAGAAATAAACTTCGCGGGTAAAACAAAGGTAAAGAAGAATGTATCATTAAAATTTGAGATGCTTTGACATTAAAGGTTTTGAGCGAGGGAATGTGTTGGTTGTAGAATAAAACATAATTCATATCAAGATACATAAAAACATCAGAAATTGATTAAAATTGATACAATAATTACTAATTACGTTAAATTTTCATGGTATAATATTACATAGCTGCGCGATTAGAAAGGAATGCAAATAAAGAGAGAAGAAAATTAAGTCTAATCAGTCTCTCTTAATCTCCACGTAATTAGAAATATTGAATGCAAATAAGGAGAAATCGAAGAAAATTGAAAAAATGCACGTCATGACGGAGTTTGCACTAAAGGTCATAATTATACCGATAAAAAAATGTCTAACAGCGCTCATTTACTTGTATTATACGCATTCGCAATATGTAGTTGATCACTGCAAGTGTTAAAGAGCGATGGTATTATTGTAACATTATACGAATCTCTGTCTTCTTCTCTCTCTCTCTCTCTCTCTCTCTTTTCCTCAAAAATCAATTCTGTAACCTTATCAATGTGAATCCACAAAGTCTTTACCTGCCGGAACGAGAATGAAGACTAGACCGGTAGTTACCTAATCACGCTCCGAAATCGCAGTAAGTGCCTCTCTAGATATAACTTTCGTATACCGCTTTTGCTTTCTACGAAGGTCAACTCACCGATGGTTCTTTGTTACAGTTACGACGTCTCCTTTTCGTATTCTCTTTGTCCGCTCGCACTTCATTCCCTTTCTCGTTTTCGCCATTCTCCTTTGTACACAGTATGGATATAAAATAAAAATACGATGTCCAGCCGCGATTCAAGCAGCGTCCTTTAAAAGCAGAACAAAACGGCAAAGTAAGGTTTGGCTTACCGGCACGGAAAAAAAAACAACGATGAAATATTCTGAATTTTTATGCACTCAAAAAAATATTTCGCTGATGTAGTTAGATTTCAAGATATCGCAACAAGAATGTATCGCTATTTTTCGTATCTGTGAAAACATCGTTTGTCACATATAGAATTTATAGCAGTAATGTTCTAGCAATAGCTTCTGAAAAATTTAGGTACCATTGCTAAATGTTATTCATTGCATGATCTAACAACACGTGATTGATCTTATATAGATAGGCGTTTTAGAGAAACTTTCTTTTTAAAGTTCACAAACAATACAGATATATATTCTGTTTCTGTCATCTAAACTGATTAAGTAATTACATATGCAATATCACAACAGTTGCTAATCATTTATCTGTTTTAGTTAATTTTTTACACCTAGAAAATTTTAGCTATTATTGCAAGATCATTTTTTTGAGTGTGCGGAATAATAATTCCTGACGCGCCTTTGAATGCATTTCTCTTTTCATTTCTATTACCAACTTTAAGAAGAATTGGCAAAATTGACTCAAAGTTATGTAATCAAATGGCTTAAAAATTTAAATATATCAAAATAAAAAAAAAAAGAGCAAAAAGTTTTTACACGGCTAACGCCGTTGATTATGCGTGTTTCGACAAACATAGCGACATATATAAAATACTGGATGAAAATAGAAAACCCCTGGAAAAACACGAACAATATAAATAAGCTGGTATCGCCTTCTTTACAATGAAACAAAAATAATCCGCTGTGTATTTCAGTAAAAATATTAATAGCTCTCGAGTTTGCATACATACTCTTGTTTGGAAGGATGCAGAGATTAAATATAGATATATAGTATACTTAATTGTCGTGTTATTAAGATGCCTGTACTAATACGCCGGGTGGAATATTGAAAATAAGCACCGATTCGCTAATAGAAATAAAGGCACGCGACGACCATTGCAACGGCGAATTAATTCTCAACAGGTCTCTTTTACAACAGGAATCTTTCAGATTATACAGTTAAAAGCGTTGTTGCAAACAATCGTAAAATATGAAGAAGAAAAAAAAAAGATAAAGCCTTTTGCGGATAAGAGAATACGACAGTTTTTAAATTCTTCGTTTGTAGATCTCTTAGTTTGATCTTTTTAATGACATTGTGGCACACATTTTCCCTCCCCACCCTTGCTATATCCTAAACTTAACAAAGGCAATATAGGCCGAAAGATTTAATCGTGCCACGAGATTGTAAAGCGATCCGATTGTATTCATTTTACGTTGTTAAACATTCGGCATTATTTCGATCACCGTATACAAAGGCACAATTAAAGCTGGTAAAATGAGTATGGACAGCTGCGAAATCGATCCAAAGCGTACTTGAAAATAGAAGAGCTGACATATTGTGTGATGAGCGTAAAAACGAGGGGTTCATCTATTTATTGTATCGCGTATTCGGAGCAAAAAGAGAGTATTCTCATCTTTTCACCGTGCTACACCGTAGCTAATCTATCGCAGCAAATCCTTATTACAAGAATAAATTATGTAAAAAGGTATGAAAATATTGGGGAGTGTGTTACGCGCTGTAATTTTTATACGCTCACATGGCTGTGAATTACTATGTCGAGAGTAATAAAGTTCAACAGCAAACACTCAAAAAAATATTTCGCTGATGTAGTTAGATTTCTAGATATCGCAACAAGAATGTATCGCTATTTTTCGTATCTGTGAAAACATTGTTTGTCACATATAGAATTTATAGCAGTAATGTTCTAGCAATAGCTTCTGAAAAATTTAGGTAGCATTGCTAAATGTTATTCATTGCATGATCTAACACGTGATTGACCTTATATAGATAGGCGCTTTAGAGAACCTTTCTTTTTAAAGTTCACAAACAATACAGATATATATTCTGTTTCTGTCATCTAAACTGATTAAGTAATTACATATGCAATATCACAACAGTTGCTAATCATTTATTTGTTTTAGTTAATTTTTTACACCTAGAAAATTTTAGCTATTATTGCAAGATCATTTTTTTGAGTGAATACTCGACAATATCCCGTAATAAAAACACGAAAGTATTTGTATAAAATAGTAGCACGCTTTTGGTGCGCGCTTTTATTTGCAAATATACGCCTTTGTGTTTCTCTTGTTAACATTTGCTAAACGCGATAATTACACTAAAATGTTATCAAGACGCAAGCGCAATTTAAATGTCATTAACAATGATAATTCACATAAAAACGAATGCAAATGCAAAGTAGAGATCAATCATCGCGCGCGTTTTTCAGAGATGTTATAGCGTATAGATAAATACAATAGAGATTGAACGTTACGACGTCGAAGCGAGTACATTGTACATCCTTCACCGAGAAGACATCCTTTGAATTATTAAAAGATAAGCACTCGTATCCATTGTATCGAAGAAATATAGAAACATCACAAGTTGATTCGCAACGGCTCAATACGTTTAAGCTGACACTGTTATTATATTACGTGAACAATGTCCAGGCAGATTATTCAAATAAATTATGATAAAAAATAATCAAGTGTGACAGCGACATTTCGATGTCTTAATATGAGCGAGTGCGTAAAGTTACAAGCAAGATTTCTTAATATTTAGAATAGAACATTACTTCGTAACATATAAATATTGTTCCGAAAGGTTAAATCTTGTCTTCTGGTCTCGTTTCAAGAAAAATTGCCGATAACAGTCGACACAGTTAAATCCTTTTTTCGTCTTCAATTATCAATTGAGCTAAATTAACTGTGCGAATATTTTGATGCCAAAATTTTTAGATAGAAAAATAAAAAAGTAATGCGACTAGACACTGTCTATATAAAATAGGACTTAACTTCTGCTACTTTCGGAAGTACGTTATGTAACTTGGCATCCGACACTAATGTAGTTAGAGATAACGAAGTATATATCTGCGTATATATATATATAGGGTATATTCTTCGCAAAGACAAAGGAAGAGGAAGAGTATTTCTAGAGCAAAAGGACAGATTAATTAGCCATTGTATCATCGTGCATGGGAGTTGTATAAATATAAGTAACTAGACTACACCGCTCAATATAACATAGAAGACTGGTACTTGTCACGACTACTCTTACGATTAATTCGCAAGATAAGTTTCGCGCGTACGAGTTATGTTAATATTATTTGTCTAACGGAGATATATATAAATTTTTCTAGCCGCGAACGTGACGAATCGTGAAAAAGCTTTAAGGAATTCTGCATTAAATTTTATCGCCGCCGTAAAATTCGAGCGGCTCTCGAAACACATGTGGAAATTGAATTTAAATCACATAACGAAGTTCGTATTAGAACGCGTGGCGCGTTAGTGCGATGAAAAATGGACAAGAGCAATTGGAAAATCGATTATAAATTCGATGCTAATCTCTGCGTGATAGGTATGTATTTATTTAAAAGGGTTGACGGGCGCAACGGTACCTCGGTTTCTCGTCCGAATGGAGTTTCATATTTCACCTTAAGTATCTCACTAAGCGCGACTGTCTCCCCCAACGATCTTTCATGACCATCACCGGGTAAATCGAGTCTGATTTTCTACACGACTGGATTCACCACACATTTAACGTGTCGCTAATGCTTCATAAAAAGATTTCACAGATATTCCGCGCTAAACAATATTACACAGCTTGTATCCAGCGAAATTGTGAAAATTATTACAAGATCTCAGACAATGTCACATGCGATGTTAATTTATTGCTTTTACATTTTTTTTTTTAAATAAAATATTCTTAAAATAAAAATAATTTTTAGCTGTCTAGACTTGAAAAGAATAGTAAAGCTAATTTTACATTCTACAGTAACACGATATATTACTTACATTAGGCGAAAAAGTCACACAATTGGACATAATAGAGTTAAATGTGATCAAAACGTTCCTGGAACGTTACGTTACTTATTATTTATTTCTCTCTTTAAAATATTAAAATATATTCCCTGTATATTTCCAATGTAATATAATTCTGATTGACATAATTTTATTTCATCGTGCGTTATTGAAATTAAAAAAAAACTATTTCAGTAACTAATCACGTAATGGGAATTATATAAAATTACATAAAAAAATTATATATATTTTCCATCACAGAGTAACAATATTTAAAATAAAGAAATTGTCTTGAAAAGAAATGGATACTTTAAAAATTGAAGATTAATTTTAAAAGAAAATAAAAATGGATAATCTTTCAAAAAAAAAAAAACTATTTGAAATTGATATATAACATATAAATATTGAAAAACATACATATATATAGAAATCAATTGCGTTCCAGTGAATAATATTCGTTATTATAAAATTTATGTAGAAATCAGTTGCGTTCAAGTGAATAATATTCGTTATTATAAAATTTAAACAATAATCAATTTAAATGTCAATTTATACGTATATATATTTTCACTTTGAAATTAATATAATTAAAATTTATACCCTTAAATACATTTCCGTTATTATTCAATAAAATCGAAATCAAATTCCTTAGATTTAATCTATATTAGATTTAATCTATATTAAAATGTAAATACGACACATTTTTCATTTTATTGATGAGACGAAAAGTCTGAAGAGCTGATAAAGAAGAAAAATATTTCTTACTGATACCCTTATCTTTGAAATACACGAAATCGAAGCAAATATATAAATCATGGAAACTCTTTTATTTAAAATGTAAATATGCTATATGTATTAATATAAAAACCGTTGAAAAATAATCAATTATCCAATAAACTTAAGATAGAAATAAAGCATGATTCTAATTAATAGACTATAGCGCAATCGCCTCTTATCATCCTTCTCTCGTTATTTTTCTCGCATGGTTTCGCATCGATAAAGCAACGATATGTTGCTGCAACCCGATACGACGTTATGACGTTAAATATTGACGTTAAATATTGACAAGAACACAGGTCGTCGACGCCAGGCGCCAGTATCAATCACGTTTCAAATAAAACATTTATCCGGTCACCTAGATCAATTCGCGAAATAATCAAATTGCGGTTGCAAATTTAATAGACGTGGGAAGTGGATGGAGAGCGAACAGAGGAAAAACGGCCGCAGTCAACGAAAAAAAAGCGAGCACGGCGCTAGCCCCCGAGATGGCCGAGAAATTCTTCGAGAAATCGATGTCGTCGATTTCTCGCGCGTATCGGAGATAAATAAACTACGCGGAACGCCTCGATTCAACGTGAAATATCGGGACTTATCTTTCATCAGTAGCGAGCCACAGAAATGAGAAAGCGTCGCTTTCGTCGGAGGAAACCGCTTAAAATCGCTCGAAGCGCGAGAAAGAGGAAAAACGGCGTCGATGGGAGCAAAAAAGTACCTCGCAAGGGACTGCGAGGCGGTGGTTACAGGACTGCATGCACCGACAACTCCGACAAAGTAGCGCGCTTTTCTCCGACTGCTGCTGTGTCGCAAAGAAAAAAGAAAAAAAAATCACGGCGAAGACATCCCTGTATATCGCTCGCGCGCGAACTTATCAAAATGCCATTAAGAATTTTTACATGCATCCTCCGATTGTAGAAAAAAAAAAAAGAAGTGAAAATTTGTTCAAAGAACTGCAAGGTAATTCCGCATCTCCGAAAGAAGACTGCAGTAATTCAAAAAGTAAACTTATTCCGCGTGAGCGAGCTTTCAAAAAGTTGCGGGGAGGAGTGCGACGAAAGAAGCGCGCGTAAATGTTATTTGAAGACTGCGAAATTAATGTGACAGTTTCTCTAATACTCCACATTACATCGCGCAATCTATTATGTAAGTTTTGCGCATTAAATTGATACAAGCGACGGCAGGAGATATCGAGTTACAGCAGTTTTCTGTTAAAATACCGTAAAGTTGTCCTGACGATTTAAGTTTCAGCACTTTTCTCCGCGATACACGGAAGCCGAACAAGAAGCGTTTCCATCAATGCGAGAACTTAAAATCCAACTTCTTTCTCATGGCTCGTGACAATCTTCTTTGGAAGTCCGATACGTCATCGTGCGCGGAGCTACATTTCGGATTGCGAAGCTTCGCATGCGATCGCATGCAGCAATGTAATAATGCGAAAATATATTCCGCGTCCACGACTGAAACTCTTTTTAGTCGGTGTAATCTCCTCAGAGAGGCCGCGTATGCTCTCTTCCGCGTGTGTATATTTTTATGTTCGTGACATTTATGAATTATGTGCCCGCGACCCGCTAAACTCGTGTTAATGCTAAATAAACTCGACGTTATCGTCATAAAATGTATATCCCGTATACTCGCGAACCTAAGTAAATTCTGTCTTGTTTACCCGCTTTAGGAAATTTTATGAAATTACGCGCTGCTGGCCCGACTAGCACGCGCGTATTCGGGGCATATTTTCCGCGTCGCATTTGAGTGCTCCAGCGCGACGTGATGCAATCGTTCCGTATTAGCGCACACAGCTCCTTGCCAGGATAGCCCTCTAGCGGGCTATTTTCCTCTCTCGGAAAAGAATAACGAATCCACTTATCCAAAGTAGACTCGTAATATCAAGTAGTATGATAAAAATAGAAAAAGCACGATAAATGATGATCTCCCTTGACGTGCACTCCGAGGAGAAATCATCCATAAATTGACCAAAGAAGCCGTGCTTAAAAGGAACGCTTAAAGGAACGATGATATCCTTGATGGTTCTGGAGCGTCTTGCAAATGTGAAAAAAAGCATCAATCGTCGCAACTCCCCCGCCGTACATAGATCTTCGCGTGCTTACAGCGTTGAAATTCAAAGGCGCCTAAATTATACGGTTTTCGCTTCGCGGCCGATTGCTGCCGAGAAGCGCAAGATAGGGAGGGGAAAAAATGCAAACAGCGGATATACCCGCCCTGAGCGGGCGGTAACTTTGCGATACGATAAGGTAGTTAGTGGCTTCTTGTGGTCGTAACGAAAATGGCGACGGACCCGTTATCACGCTTAAATGGGTTAACGTTCGTTGCAAGCCGAAATCGGAAGTACTAAGTCCTAACCTGGCGCAGCTTCTGCTCCCTCTTATCGGCGTTCGCTTTCTTTGTCGCGAGCTTTTGTCCGCCGGAAGCATTGTGCGCGGCCGATACCGTGCGCGAGCGCGCGCGCTGTTACGTGCCGCAACTTATAGTTTCTTATATTACTCTTTTTTATTCGAACCTTTGAACCTTTTTTATCTTTACTCCTTCTTGACCCTAAACACGTGACCCTTCGATGACTGCAATAAACATAAACGCTGTCCCTATGCCTAATGCATATTTTCCTTTTGACAAAACCGCTTCCTTCCAATAAACATTCCGCCGCTACGATTTTCCTACAGCACCTTAAACGAAGATCATTCTCGCCAGTTCAGTTCTCGATCAAAGCTCAAACCAGCAACACCGAATAAAGACTTTTTCCACAAACGTGTCCCGACTTATTCTAAATAATCTATTACGTAGCTATACGCTCGTAACAGCGCGAGCGCGCAGCGCGATCGTATTCAACTGCGCGTATTGAAAAGCTTCTGGAATTCGGCGCGCAAGCGTTTGTTTTATTTCTCTTTCAATTTCGCCGACCAAACTTTGGTCGTATAAGTTCGCAAAGAAAAACCGAGCGAGGGGGGGGGGGGGGAGAGAACACCGCGCACGTGTGTTTGTATGTGTGCGTGTACACGCGAGTGTGTAAACGCGCCGATATCCTACCTTCTCGTTGACACACAGTCGTGTTGCCCTGCGAAATTTGCATCATCGAAAATGCTCGCGTACATATCAAACGACGGCACGTGCGTGCCGAAAACTAGTAGTTTCTAATCAACACACGAAGTACGAATCGAATTGGTTTCATCGAGCTTGAAATTCGACTTTTCAGTAAACTAACCTCGTAAAATTGTTTTTCGCAAATTAAATACGTGTTTCTCAGGCGACTGGTCGATAAAACTTGAAGAATAATTCACGTATAAAATGCAAACAATATATGTATAAACACGTGTTTTGCACAAAATGTCCTGCGGCTCGCGATCTTAATTTTGATGACATTTTTATTCCATCGTCACATCGAGAGAATCGTGCAAAAAAAAAAAGCTATCTAGCGAAAGCCAATAAGCGTGATGCACAATGACAATTCGTCAAAGAATAAAAATGTTGTATTTCAACTTCATAGTTCTCTTAATAGTCCGTGTTCCGCTAAATTATTATTTATACTGCAGATAACTAACCCGCGGCTATGCGGCGTTCCGCTGTATGAGCAACCGTGCGAATTCTGTCCAACGTAAATGACGCGTCGAGTTAATACAAGTATACGGGTGCGCACCGCGCGCCGTATTCATATTATTTATGTATATTTTCATAGTATTGGCCACCTGCGCGCGCGCGCGCGTGTGTGTGTGTGTGTGTGTGTGTGGCGTTATGAAATCGCTATTCCCCGACAATAATCTTCCCTATCTAAACGTGCGCGATACAATCGCGTTTCGTGAAATTAAAAATCGAATCGTTACGCGGTAGCCCAGCCGCATACAAAAAAGCCAGAGTAATTTCTCCCGAAGGAAGGAACGCAGAAATTCATTTCACTCTCGATCGTATCGCGCCGATTGGTCGATCTATGCATGATTAATTTTCTCCTCGATGCTCGCCGCACGCCGCTCGAAAGAGCCGCGGACAACCACGATTCTCGAAAGCAAACGATTCTCGGGAACAAAAAGTAACCCGAGTGGAATTCGTGAGGTTCATGCAGCCAGTTGTTTAATTTAAAGCAACCGACTCGTGTCGTATGCAAATAAAATTAACATTCCGATCCGCAGTCGTTTCTGTATATCATAACATGCTACTCCTATTGAAGTGTCAATTATGCGGTAAAACTGCGGCTTACGATATCAATGGATTAGAATAAACTGGACTTTTTTTTTTTAAAGTATATATGCTGAAAAAGTTATAACAAAAAAAATTATTTCGCAAAACGTAGTTTGATAAATTTTAAGCTGAGTACTCTGCTTAATTATAATTTTAATTAATTCAGCTTTTTGTGAGTGTATCTTGCACACACGAGCTTATATTAAACTTTTATATCCTAATTTTAGATGGTTCTAGCAAAAGATTTTAAAAATTGAATATTAATCAACAGTTGCATTTAGGTTTCTCCGGGTGCAGAATTAAAAAATTTGCACAATTAATTTACGTAATAACTGATAAAAAACCCAACAAAACACTATGACACAAAAAACAACGAAATAAAAAATGTATAAACATACGTACGCAAAACAAGATTCCAATTTGCAGTAAATGTCCCTTTTAAAAAAAATTTATTTTTCGCGAACACAAATTTCTGTGCCAAGAGATATTGCATTATCCAATTTACTAATATAAAAAATTTTCAGCCATTCTTCCTTCAGCATAAATTGCAATTGCGCTAATGCGATTCGCATCTTATCAATCGCAGAAATAGTTGCAATCATGCGACATAATTTATGCAGCTGGATGTAAAATCCCTTGTGAACATGAGCTTGTCTCCGTACAAAAAACGAAAGTCATTTTTTCATTAAGTTATTCATATGCTCCGATCAGCGTGAATGAAAATGCACACGGCGATATCGCCGTCGGAATATTCATGTGCCAGTGCCCCGGGGATTTCCATTTTCATTATTATGCCCTTAAGTTTACTTCGATCCGCTATTTGTCGACTCTTTATAAGCGGGGATGAAGCGTAAATTGTGGCAACAAGCTTCGCGTATTTGCATCTCATTAGCGTATACGAGGGGAATTTCCGCGCGGCTTCGCGATACAGCGGTATAGGCGAAAAGAAAGAAAAACTACGGCGGGAAACTGTGCGCCGTCGAAATTACTCATGTCGACCATTGCCGTCAGTAGCAGGCCGCGGAACTTTAAAGTCCGGGGCAAGTTGCGCTCCAACTTGGCGCTATACGTATCGCGCACGGACTACGGAAACGATCGAATAGTTTTCCATTTAGCGGCGACTATAATCGTAGGATATTTCCACGCTCGGCGGAACAACATTTACGTGATTCATTGAGCCTGGGGAGCAATATATCGGCGAGTAGCCACCGGTATGCTGATGGAGTCCGTGGCGTCGTCATCGATTGCGGTTACACTCGACGAACACGCTCACGTATAACGACCTGTATACGTTGTCCCCGTATTCCATCAACATTAAAGAGTCTGCTGCGTCTTTGTTGGCCTACATTCCTGCCGCACATTCACCGCAACATCAAGTTTACATTTCAGTTTCATCATTTATTATTTGACTCATCATTAAGAAATTGCACCTTTTATTTCGCATAAAAAATCTTACGCCAAAAGCTCATCTAAAAATTTATTTTATTTGCGCGACTTTTTTCACGCCTTCAACGCGAACGAAATATAAAATTTATTAATTAAATCTATTGATTATAGATTTTACTAAATATCTCTGTAATTTATTAAGAGAGAAAATAAGAGAGATAAATAATGTATATGACTTCATTTAAGAAACATTTATTAGCGTTAAAAAGTGTATAAGATCGTGATTCAAGACTTTATCTGTAAAACTCGATCTTTTATCTGAAAGATTAATAAAAGTAATAATTGCAACAACGTTTTTTATGTGCTAAGGTTAAAACTAAGCGCAGTTCTCTGACTTTAAATTTCATTTGTCTAACACAATAGATGAGAATTCTTATGTTAATGAGTACAAAAGTCACGCTAAAGTTTTGCTAGCTGTTGAGAATACATCTTTAGGTCATTATTCATCTTCAATTCCTCTTCGAAATGAATAATAGTGACCTTAAAAATTATTCCAAACAGGAAACATGATTCACAACCCATATTTCATATACTATAGAGAGATTCACATCCACGAATGCGGAAAATTTTATTTAACAAGAAAATAGTTGAAGAAATATTAACCGTGCAGAGAGAATCATGTTGTCAGTCGCACATTCAATCTTCGTCTAAAAATTTCATAAAATAAAAGCGATTTCCTTAATGCAGTAAAAACAAGTAAACACAGAAAACAAATAGCATGAAACAATGTCTTCCAATAACGTATCGGTTTTTGAAATTCGCGTTATACAAGCGTGTGGAAAAGAGTCATGCATACTTGGATTACTAAACTTGAAATAAAAGACGTCGTTCTCCGCGCTGGATATGCGACGCGAACATATCCACTCGCACACTCGACGAGTAGCGTTGCAATAAAATCCTTCGGGGCCCATCGTCCGGCAGGACACTTTCAACGACGACGTATCCCCCGAGCGCGCACCGAGTGAGCAAAAGAACGCAGGAAATCGATGGAAGTGAGCGAAAAACGTGACGAGAAAAGACGAGACGGCAGGCAAAGCGATCGTGAATGGCCCGCGGGGATATCGTGAGCGCGCGCGAGTCGATGCGAGCGACGGAAGGGCAGACAGCCACGGTAGGGCAGGGCAGGGCATGGCAGGGCAAAGCAAGGCAGGGCAGGCAGGCAGGCAGGCAGGCAGGCAGGCAGGGACATACGACGACGTGAGGAGCGAGACGGAACGCGGTGGAAGGGTGGCGAGCCGAAGAAGAAGGGGGGGGGGGGGGGGGGAGTTCGGTGAATCATCGGGTCACGCGACTATAAGGCGAAACCCCTTTCGCGCCGGTGTGCCCGCGCGCACGTCGGTACCAACCGGTGCCATTCTCTCCCTTAACCTATCCTAACCCGACGGTGGAAGACGGAAACCACGGCCAGCCCTCCTTTCCTCTTTAACTGCCCCCCTCTGGCACTCCGTATTTCTCTCCGCCTCTGTCCCTCTGCCTTCCTCCGTCTTTATCGCTTTTTCGGTTCGTTCCCTTTCGTGCTCCGCTCTTTCTCTTTTTCTCTCTCTCTCTCTGTCAGTCCGCTCATTCTCCTCTTATTAACCTTTCGCTTCTTCTCCGTTATATCGCTGTCAGTCCGCGTGGCGTTTCGCTTGTATTCCCCGCGATAAACTGGTCGGCGGCGCGACGACGCGACGGCAGTTCAGTAGGCGGCATAATCGATCTTGCGTGGCGATATATACCGATGGTTCTTTGTGCGCCGCGATATGCTCATCCGCGCGCAGAACGAGCCCGCGAGAAACGTGACACGTGACCATATATAATGGCCGGAAACTGGTGATGGGTAAGACTAATTACTTTCGCGTTCGATTCTCGCGCTCTTAGCTTGTCAGCTGCGTAATCGCGATGGCGCGTTAATTTCTGACGATTTCCGCAATAAGAAAAGGTCTGCGAAATATCTCGCGAGCGAACACTTTCATCACAATACGATTTTTTTTTTCACCGAAATTTACGATCAAATTTTCGCTGGCAATTTCGAATAGCTAAAGCGAATATAAAAAGTGACAAGCAGATAAAACTCATCAAGTTTCCTTTTTCATCGCTCCACTTACGTCACGCTAAATATTTGATATTTCTTTCTCCTCCTTTAATTAATAATTTATTATTAAATGTAAGTAATTAATAGTATAGCAATGATTACGCTAAATAGTTAACGTTGATAGTAACGGGATATGACAAATGCGTCCGACGAGAAATACGAAACTTATGCAAATGCGAGACTAAATAAGATGGAGCAGCGAATGACATATCATCGAGATTTGCGCATCTACGTCTCTCCTTGATTCTCGACTATCGCGCAACTCACATGACGCGCTAACTATGATTTATATCTGCGAGTTATGTGGCAGAGACTGTTCTGCCTAGATATCCAGTTTGGGCCTGTATTAAGAACCTTATGCACTATAAATCAGTATCTCGGAATAGCAGGTTGATTAACGTTCAATCAAATAGAGTGCCTCGATGTGCTGAACTCCGATTCAATATGCAGAAACTCGAGAGCTGCAAGTACACATAACGCTTCTATTATTTAGATAAAAATTATTTTGATAAATCGAATAAACGGTGTGTCAAACGAGATAATTGAATATTTTTAGCCAAATTGCTGTGTAAAAATGCACAATAAATTCATTGAGAGAATAAACAGCATTGAATATTCGAATTGCGAGCTGAGTGTATCTTATATAAACAAACTTTGTACTAGAAACTTTATGTTAGGAACATTAGTAATTACGCACAGAGAATACTTCGTAGAAATGTTGCTACGTTATTTCACTTGGAATTGCATCGTGTGCCATAAATTACATTTGCGATTAAGATTTATACATTATACCAGCCATAATTTCAAGTCTTCATCAAGTTTAATGTAATTAATTACTTGCTATGATATTAAAATACTATAAATTTGATAATTATTTCGAAAAAGATTCAATTAAAAATAAATCCTGCTTTTTACAAAAGTAAAATTGTGAATGAAAATCACAAGAAACGAAAAGGAAAGAAAAGAAGAGTAAAGCAGGAAATAAGCTGTTGTAAGTTTTATAAACGTCATAGTTCACGTGTTCTCTGCATAGATTATGTCACGAGAATAGTTGACATAGTTTGCGTGCCGACGTAGCTGTCGCGGAACTATTGTTGTTTGTGCTCAGTCGCCACACACTTATGTTCTCTACATACTCATATGAATTAATCGGATTTTTTTATACGACACTAATGCCGCTCGGAATCGCCGTCGCTTATATCGGCGCAGGACAGGACGGACGGAGAATGCACGTGTGCGCATGCATATATGGAGCGAAAGGGAGAGGAAGAAAGAGAAGAAACAAGGGGGATATTAAAGTAAAAAAAGTGGAGAGAGAGAGAGAGAGAGAGAGAAAGACGAGAAGCGGCTCGATGCACTTGTGCAGCATCACGCCTGTCACGAATTGCGTTGTTCCTCGCGTGTATATGTCGCACCGAGCACGACATTGCGTGTAAACACGTACACGCTTGCCGCGGACGCGACGGTGCATCGTGCGGAATGCAAAGTAAGACACCGGAGATCGCGCAACGAGGTAGATCCGCAGCCTACCTGCAAAAGCTGCGGGCGTCCGCTTCATCTACGTGATTTCACGTACTACCGCGGTATTCTAAAATTTACGGAAAGATGTAAAAGCACAGCTGTCGGTATACCGAGCGCTTCCGACAATCCATTATTTTTGCACGCAAATATTTCGTTGTAAATCTAATTCGCCTGATAAAATTTGCGGAAATTAACAAGAAAAACGAACAAGAGAATAGTGAACATTGTCGAGCAATTAATTGTTCTTTGCACGCTAAAATTTTTCTAGAAATAAACTGTTGAATCCTCCGTTCTTAAAGAATTTAAATCAATAACTTTATCTAAAACGGAACTTGGCAGAGGAACGGGAAATCTTTTCTAGCAACTTAATAAAATTTACGGAAAAGTAGAAGAAAAGAAGATGTCAGTATATTAAGCGCTTCCGACAGTTTACTATTCTTGCACGCAAGGATTTCGCTAATAACGTACTATGTCTTCGCGGAAGAAATTTTAAGCGAATACATCATTTCACAGGACATCAAAAATAAAAATAATTTTTTTTTATAAGAGATTATAAAACATAAATAAATTTTTTAACTTAAATAAAAAATTTATTATTTAAATAAACGCTTATTTTTAGGAATATCTTGAAATAAAAAGAAAATAAACTAATACACAAATGTGATATGTGAGTTACAAAAGAATCAATAGATAAAACTACATATTTTACGTTAGCATATCTTTCATGGATAAAATAGACTACGAAATTTAAAAAAACCGTTTTTTTTTTACAGATAAAAAATAAACAACTTTCCTTGCTTAAAATTTGTATAGCAAAAAGTGCTTATTTTTATGCTTATGTCAGACAATCAGTTTCAATTTTCAGTTCTATATAATCGTATTAAAATGGCCAATATTATTTTTGTTTACAATTTTAGGAAAATAAAACCGGTTTTTCTCGAATTTTCAAAATGACATGCACCCGTAATAAACACCTAATATTCCAAAAATAAACTTTCTCATCCTCCAATTAAAAAATTTGCTGCTAACAAATATGTATACCCATGTACAACATAACATAGCACCAAAATTCCGTTAGTATCGAATATCGCAGCACGCAACATGTTAATATTCGTCCTCTCGTGCTACCAATCCGAACGAGTAAATACAAAAGTTCTCGATTCTCTGCAAATAGCCGAATAGATACATATTTATAAATATTAACTTTTGTCGAGCTCTCTTTTGTCCGTCTAATATTTGCAAAGCAGTATAAATGTTTAAAAAAAAAAGTGATATCGTGTAAACCTTTGTACAGCGTATTTGAATATATATGGCCTGAAAATAATAGCTCTAGAATAAACAAAATGTGAAAAATGTTCAGAACAATTTTTAAACCAGATGTCTTGATCACACGAATACGAGAATTTTTATAAAAATTTAAGAGCGACGAATTAAGCGACGAATAAAAATATTTAGGTGTCTGCTTTTTGCTTACTAAACCGACAAACAGCTCCGATTCATATTCCAATCTCACATTTAAAATAAAATATGGCTATTTGATTTTCAGCAATAATATTATATGCGATTTTTATACGGGAAAAATGAAATTCAGAAATGGCACATTTTTGCGTTGAATGTGAAGTACGAATTTCCATATAATCTCTCTGTGGTTTTAGTAAAGTAATATCGGATGTACATACGAAGTTTTCAACCTATTTGCGAAAACGTATGATAAGATTCGAATTGAAGATAAAATGACTAAAGTGCGCTTATTTTACAAATGATCCGTGTCACTTGTTAGATGCGACACTTTCAAATGACCTACTTATGTCATTCCGGAATGATTGAAGGCTATTTAACAAAATTGCAAATGACAGTCAATAAATATCATGACATTTTTACAGAGTGAATTGGTTGATTTAAAGAAAACGCACTGGTGCGTTAAAAGAAAACACAGTGCGCATTGCGAACGTGACGATGTGCGAAGAATAGAGTTATCAATCAATTCCATTCATCATTCTGTGTATAAAATAATCGGACGATAAAATTATCGAAAGGGGAGTTTGTGAAATTTCAACAAAACCAACGTGTTTGAAAATGGAATTTCCAGTTGATTGTCAAAGAGACGCCGATATAAGTGTAATAGACGTTCACGCTAATAACCGTAATTAGATTGGAGTTTTAATCGGTTCGCATAATCGGGACCGTGAGATTTCTCCGCGTATAAAACGCGCGTATCGCGCAAGCCCGATCGCTAGTTCGAGCAGCGCTAATTGCATTATTTTCCAACAAGAAGCGAACACGTCGATAAGTATCGAGCGATTTCGAGCGACGTGGAAAAACAGGATCGCATTGACGCGGCGCAACGCGCGCCCAGCCAGCCGAGCCAGCCAGCCTCCCCGCCGTGACGGCCCACGATAAATTACGAGCAATCAAGGAATAAGATCCCCTAATGCGATTTTTCGATGCGAGCTATTTGCAAGTGCTCCATCCACGTCCGTTCACGACGACCCGAGTAGAGTCCCGATAATTACGCTCAGCATTCCGCCATTTTTCATCCCCTGCCGTCTCCTCCCTGCCTTTTCTCCATCTCTATTTCCCTCGCTCTCTTTCTCTTTACCGCGTGGCCTTCGCGCGTACCCTCCGCGCTCACGTGCACTCGCGCCGTCAGCGCGCCGATAGAAGAATGCGATGATCGCGCTAACAAGAAGAAAAACGAACGCTTTCGCGGAGGGTGGGGAGAAAAATAGAGACGCGAGAGAGGAAATTGCGACAGGTATTACGCAGCGACGAGAAAGAGAATACGAAGTGACGTATCGGTAAGGATTGAACGCATTTTTCAAGAGTGACAAATGCACGTGATTACGTCCCGGCACGGTGAGCATCGATCGTCTGCGACATCCGCGCGATACGGACCCTGCCCCGTCATAATCGAAGCGTGCGCCCTCCCCCAATCCCGAATGACGGATTGATCGTCGCTCGACTTGCCAGTAATCGCAAGCATCCGAGCGAGTGTCGGAGGACAGACTACCGGACAGCTGACGTTTCTCAGTATCTTACTGCCCGATTCCTCTGCAATACAGACGCAATGCAAACAGATAATACAGTCAACAACGACCCTGCTTAACGCTCTCTCATCACAGCGCTCAATTTCTGCGTTACGTAAGAATAAAAGTCTTGGAAAAAAAGTTTTACGTTTTCGAGAGAGAAGTGAACGGCTTCGGCCTGATGCCACGTGCGAACGCATGTAACGCGACGAAACGCATACTTAAAAAATCATTATCCGAACGCTTGTTAAACGGCAACGTCGTGTGTTTGCCGCATAATCTTACGCTATAACCCTCTGTGCAAAACCTGGCCTTTCCACCCTAGTAAGCTTCGCATTAATCGCCGTCGGAATGAGCCAACGGTCTTGATAGCGCCTGAAGAGATCGCACCAAGTGCAAAACAATATTTCTATCGGCGGAAGTGAATATTTGTTTCTATCCGAAAGTCGAAAAAAATCGTGTTTTTACTAAATGAATGCGAATCCACCCGGAAGAGTGTTTAAAAAAACATTATTCACTTTTTGTGTATGCGTGTGTAAGAGTCATCTGCAATAACGTGGAAATCAGAAAGACAATATTTATACATCAAGTGTCTGTCGAATTGAGGCTGTCGTCCTCGAGCTCCATTTCGGCATCTTTTAATTATCCAAATGGCTCGCAAAACATACGCGAACTCTGACGAATTCATTTACAAAGAGTGACAAATAGCGACGCTAATATATCAAGATCAAATTAAGGATATATATGGGCCCATTAGAATTTCGTACTCGCGGAAATGAGGTCCTTGTCGTGAAATCCACGAGATATACGATCCGAATATGATAATGGTCGCGCTCGCGAAGTGTCGATCGTAGGTCCATTTATCACGTCGACATATAGCCGCAGGGGTAAAACGTCTTTGCGGATCAAGGTGGCTTCCGTACGAAATGCACGCGATAACTTCCACCGTCTTCATAATGAAAGGCTGGCTTTACCTTGGATAGATAATGACTAAATGGACGCAAAGACGGGTCCCCGTAATTGTATATACATCCAAGTATGGAAAATAACTATATTGCAATTACAAAATGCACCAAGTACGAGATGATATTGCGAGGATAAAGGAGGTAGCAATCAAATGCTGCGTCTACTGAGAAAAGCGAAAGGTAACTTTGCAATTTTTCCGATTCTATGATTAAAAAAGTGTATGCACGGTATTTCCACATAATTCTCCGCGTCGATAAATACTTTCTTTTTAAACATTTGTGCCATTCATTCCGCAAACTTTTCAAATAAATTGCAACGAAACTTTTCTTACATAATATTACCTTATGTACAATAACACTTATCACATTCCTTCGTATTGTTTTAATTTCCTACACGAAAGAAGTCGTTTGAAACGGTGTCGAGTGCCGACATGCTTGCCGTCGCAACGGTATAATGTTCTCCGTCGCGCGATACAGTCCTGCCTTGCGTTATATCGCATTTATATCAGAGAGGGGAAAAAAAAAAAGAAGAGAGAAACAAGGTGAAGGAAATGCTAAAAACCGCTGACACGTTATAATCCGGGGTGTGGAGCTGCGCGATCGATCGTTATAAACTGTTAATTCGCGTGTTGCCTTACACGTCATGCAGTTCACCCACGTGTGCCATTTGTCCCGTGTGTCATACACTGCCCCTTGGCAAAACCCCTGCGCTGGCCAGAGTGAATAGACCTCTGACCTTGAAGCACGATCGCATATCGGCGATTCGTGTATATCTGTCTCGTCACGTTGGCTGCATAGATTGCAATTAGCGATTGTGAAAAGCTTTACAAGTTAAAAAATTGTTTAACGTCGGACGAATATATGCACTTTTTGACAAATATCATTGACTGTTGCCTTAATGAACTCTCCATCGGCGGTACGTGTAATTTTCTAAATAATTGACCTAAATAGTTCGCTCAATCATAAATAAATAGACCGACCAATGCAATATGTTATTACCGCAGCTGACTACGTAAACTGACCGTGCAAACATTTCAGGCGTGGATTTCGTGTGTATATCAATGAAACACAATATCGATGTTGCAATGATCAACGATTTAATGTGTTAATCGATAGATAACACATTATCATGCACGGAGAAAATTTTATATCAAAAATTACTATGTACGGCGGTAACCGCGGACTATGAAGTCGCGGTTATCACATGTGAAAAACATGGTAAAAATTTTTATAATTCCTTCATGGTCCGCAGCTACTACCGTACATAGTAATTTTGGACATAAAATTTTCTCCGTGTGTGCAACCAAAAATTTAGCTATGCAAGATGCAGCTCCTGAAATGTTCGACTAAATTATTGATAAAAAGTGTGATATAAATGCAGATTCATAAATAGTTCTTTCACGAGTAGATAAACCTTTAAAATTGCATCCTCTGTAATCTATTTTGCGGCTAACTGACATAATTGTTTGCATTGCGCTATCAGATCCGAGCAGTAACAAATGATATTTATACGCTTGACCGTTTATTTGAATTTATTTCGAATTCATTTCGCTTTCAATGTCTGTAACTCGGAAACAATGATTATTTATGTTCATATTCCATGTTTTTATTCACACAATTAGTGGAATACATTGGCAATATTGAACTATACACTCATTCTTTTCGGTACAAATTAATTTCGATAAATAAGCCAATATTAATTATTTTGTCCTTATTTCAATGCTATTAAAGAAATGTAACAATCAGTTCTTGTTATCTTGAAATAATAAACAAAGAAGTTAAAAGTTTCAAATAAAATCCAAATAACTAAAAAATATATATATTTAAATTAATAGACAGAGGAAAGTTTTTAGGGAAACCTTACTTTACAGCACCGAACAGTTACTGGTCATCCTTAAAACTCATAGAGTTACATGATATTCGTGCATGAATAATATTCCGTGATCCGTTTAATACCGAAGTCAGTTAGTATAGAGATTAAAGACTAAATCCACTAAAATAATACATCCTGTTAAAATGATACATATAAAGTGGAGGCAGAGTTACCATAACTATACCAGGTATTTTCAAGCTAAATTAATGTTTTAAACCAACCCAAATTTTTCTAAATTTAATTGAATTTGATAAAAACGCTTCGAGAAAGAAACTTTCGAATATATGATTACTTTGCTGGAAAAGGTTAATATATATTTTAGCTGTTTAAAATTTTCCGGAAAGACTTATCACTGAAATCGTTTTACATGTGATAAAATTTTTGTCACGAAAATGTATCATTAATCGGTAATGAGTTAAGCTCATTAAGCTTACATACAGTATCGTATATCGTCTAATCGGATGTACTGTAGAACTTACGCGACCCGCGCGCAATCTCCGACAAAATTTATGTAGGTATATCGATCAGCTACTACACACACACACAAACACATATACTATCGTTGCGATTTGCGAGATTAGTTTAGGTCGATACGGCACACACAGGTGTAATTAGGATGAATATTTCTACTAACGGAGAGATTATAATCGATTGTTAAATATATTTGGTTACATATGAAAGGCAAATGGCATATTCATGCATATCGTAAAATAAGCGCACGAGTTTAGATGTGAGTTGCGCTAGCAATAAATTTACGATTGAGGACACATGCGACGAAAGTCGCATACATTTTTCATCATTATGTTGTTAACATAATTTTAAATGTAATGATATTGTGAATGTAATAACATTTTGGATTAAATATTTCACATTTATGGCGCACAGTTAGATATATTTTATCTTACAAATTTATATCTATAATAAACCTACATAAAACATTCACTGAATCTACTAAAGTACCATTTCAGCAGTAGACTTTTATGTTCTTTTTTTTCTTTTTTTTTATGGAATGCAGTAAGTATTTGGATTAAAGCTTCATCAAAAACTGAAATGGATTCAATGCATTACTCCAATATTTTATTAATAACTCCTCGCTCACTTGGGAAAAAAAGCACTAACGATAATATGTGATATCATTTAAAGCTTAAAAATGCAAAATTACATTATCTGTATCAAACTTGAAGGAGAATAAAATTCAATTTAATAAAATTATTTGATATGTCTGCAAGCAAAATTTCTAGATATGAGAAGATTCAGAAGAAAAGTGGACCAAATTCTTTTTTAAATCCATGTATAAATTAGAAAAAACTGAATAATTTTCACTGAATGATTTAAAAGTGCGTGCGAATGTTTAAGTTAAAATTAAAAAAAAAACTATAGCATCTATGAGAAACAGTGTACATGTTGCACATAATTAGAACAACTTTGACTTTAAAACTAATTTTCTAACAATTCACAAAAATGGAGTTGAACTTTTCCTCTGAACCCCTCATATGTAAATTATGTAAGCTACACGTCATCGTGCCGATAAGCTATAAGTCTATTGTTTCTATTTTCACGTTGCAAATAAGATAAATTATGGAAAAAAATAAAGAGATAAAAAAAGAGAAATATCAGCAGCTATAAACACTACGTAGTAACCAACATTTGAATACGCAAAACGCATTGCATAAATTAAATTGCGAGATGAAGATAAATGAAAAGTTTGATCACTTGATACATCTGTAAATAAACATTCCACGTATGCAAATAATATAAGAAGAACGCGTTTATTCTAATAAACCGTGATGTTTTCTTTTACATTTCTGCATAGCAAATACGATAAATTTTGAGAAAAAAGAACGACCAGGGACACCGAAAAAATTCTAAAAAGAAATAACCACCACAACGACAGAACTATCCACGACTTCGCCTATATGAAGTTAGCCCCCCATTTTTCGATTTTGAATATTTTTTTAGTTGTTCCAGGTTGTTCTACGTTTGTTCTATATTGTTCCAAAGTTATGAACAAAAAAATCGAAAAACATGACGAGAAAAGCAAAAAAACGATTTATTTTTGTGGCCACCCATTTTTTTTTAAATTCAAATTTTTTTGCTGTTCTGGATTGTTCTAATTGTTCTAAACATTGTTCTAAAATATTAATCCCCCTAAAAAAGAATTTAAAAAGATATAGCAAAAAATAGCATTAAGCGTCCAAATAGTATTTTTACATTTATCGCTATTATTATATTATGTTTTGACACCAAATTACATATTTAAGCTAAAAACGAATAGAACAACCCAGAACAACTCTCAGTTTCACCAGAACAAACATATAAAAGGCACTTTACTCTTGAAGGTAGAGAATTATTTTGTCTTTTTCGACCGATAATGTTACATCAGCGACACTAAAACCTAGAACAATGAGAAATAGACACAGAACAATCCGGAACAACTCTCAGTTTTGTCAGAACAAACGTTTAAAGAGCACTTTACTCTTGAAGGTAGAGAATTATTTTGTCTTTTTCGACCGATAATGTTACACCAGCGACACTAAAACCTGGAACAATGAGAAATAGACACAGAACAATCCGGAACAACTCTCAGTTTTGTCAGAACAAACGTTTAAAGAGCACTTTACTCTTGAAGGTAGAGAATTATTTTGTCTTTTTTGACCGATAATGTTACATCAGCGACACTAAAACCTAGAACAATGAGAAATAGACACAGAACAATCCGGAACAACTCTCAGTTTTGTCAGAACAAACGTTTAAAGAGCACTTTACTCTTGAAGGTAGAGAATTATTTTGTCTTTTTCGACCGATAATGTTACACCAGCGACACTAAAACCTGGAACAATGAGAAATAGACACAGAACAATCCGGAACAACTCTCAGTTTTGTCAGAACAAACGTTTAAAGAGCACCTTACTCTTGAAGGTAGAGAATTATTTTGTCTTTTTTGATCGATAATGTTACATCAGCGACACTAAAACCTAGAACAATGAGAAATAGACACAGAACAATCCGGAACAACTCTCAGTTTTGTCAGAACAAACGTTTAAAGAGCACTTTACTCTTGAAGGTAGAGAATTATTTTGTCTTTTTCGACCGATAATGTTACATCAGCGATTAGTGTCGATTAGTGTTTTTTTTGAATTTTTTAATTTTTTTAAATATAAGAGTAAAGTGCTCCTTATACGTTTGTTCTGACAAAACTGAGAGTTGTTCCGGATTGTTCTGTGTCTATTTCTCATTGTTCTAGGTTTTAGTGTCGCTAATGTAACATTATCGGTCGAAAAAGACAAAATAATTCTCTACCTTCAAGAGTAAAGTGCTCTTTAAACGTTTGTTCTGACAAAACTGTGAGTTGTTCCGGATTGTTCTGTGTCTATTTCTCATTGTTCCAGGTTTTAGTGTCGCTGGTGTAACATTATCGGTCGAAAAAGACAAAATAATTCTCTACCTTCAAGAGTAAAGTGCTCTTTAAACGTTTGTTCTGACAAAACTGAGAGTTGTTCCGGATTGTTCTGTGTCTATTTCTCATTGTTCCAGGTTTTATTGTCGCTGGTGTAACATTATCGGTCGAAAAAGACAAAATAATTCTCTACCTTCAAGAGTAAAGTGCTCTTTAAACGTTTGTTCTGACAAAACTGAGAGTTGTTCCGGATTGTTCTGTGTCTATTTCTCATTGTTCTAGGTTTTAGTGTCGCTGATGTAACATTATCGGTCGAAAAAGACAAAATAATTCTCTACCTTCAAGAGTAAAGTGCCTTTTATATGTTTGTTCTGGTGAAACTGAGAGTTGTTCTGGGTTGTTCTATTCGTTTTTAGCTTAAATATGTAATTTGGTGTCAAAACATAATATAATAATAGCGATAAATGTAAAAATACTATTTGGACGCTTAATGCTATTTTTTGCTATATCTTTTTAAATTCTTTTTTAGGGGGATTAATATTTTAGAACAATGTTTAGAACAATTAGAACAATCCAGAACAGCAAAAAAATTTGAATTTAAAAAAAAATGGGTGGCCACAAAAATAAATCGTTTTTTTGCTTTTCCCGTCATGTTTTTCGATTTTTTTGTTCATAACTTTGGAACAATATAGAACAAACGTAGAACAACCTGGAACAACTAAAAAAATATTCAAAATCGAAAAATGGGGGGCTAACTTCATATAGGCCACGACTTCTAACCCGAGAGGCGAAACTTGTACAATCTATAAACCCGCCGGCAAAAGCCACTCATCTGCGGCGCCAGGGTGACTCGGTCCGCTTGAAGTGGCCGCGGGAGCGAAATAGTGGTGGACGCGTTGCGGCGAGAAGGTTGGCCTGAATTATGAAAATAATATATGCGAGCCGAGTCAGGTGGAAATTAAAATGCCACAGTCGCCAGATTAAGAGTAACACATAGCGTGGGAGCTGAGAGAGCGCATAAGAGAAAGAAATAGAGGAGAGATATAGAGAAGGGGCAGCCATCTCCCCCTTTTAGGCTTAACACAGAATGATGTTTGAGCTGAAAATAGCATTGGGATCAAATGCGTTCTTAACGATATAAATATTATCTGGTACATGATATATTTAGAATTTTTTTTCTTGGCAAATCATCGCATCTATTTTTTTTTAGCATTGTAAAAAATTGATGCAAGCAGAAATATTCGCGGTATAAATTCTTGAGGAAAGCTCAATATAAAAATAAATCAATAATTTGCAGTATCCACACGTTCAATGTTATAAAGTACATAAAATACATGATAGAAATTCGAAACTTATTTTTGTTGAACTTTTATATTTCTTAACTTAATACCGCGTTAAGATTTATGTTTTTTTTTTCACGTGAATGAAAAAATACTAAGTAAGTTTTATATTATTAAAAAAATGTTTAATCTTGTACTTAATTCAAAAAACGTAGTTTTCTGAGATTAGCACTCAATTGCTTGTTCTGTACTGTCTTTTATTTCGATTGTGCTTCAAAGTGAGTTATGGTTGAAAAAATAGTATCTCGCTTTAAAATACTATTATTTCTCGAATATTAAAAATGTTCGTGTTCGCAGGTATCAATTACTGCAATTCTGCATTCCCCTACAATATCATCATCTGTAATTAGTTCAGAAGCTAGTTTTAATTAGATTTGAGAATAGCGAAACATTTACGTTAATGTCGAGTCTGCGGTAAGCATTAATTACCGGTGTGGTGGTAATACGTATGTAGAAATTTTTCTCGGGGGGGGGGAGGGGGGGATATCAATTCGCGCTATCGCGACCGACCGTTTGCCATCTTCCGGCAAAATTGTTTGAGCGTAAACCGATCCAGATTCGGAATGGTCCCCTCACTACTCCGCGCGACGGTAAGCAGATAGATAGGTAGATGTATGTACGTCGGAGTTCGCTGCCTAGGGCGTCGTAAGGAAACGGCCACAAATAAGGGACGGCGGATAGCGCGCGCGGAGAGAGAGGACACGGATAAGGACAGACAAGCCGAGCGGCGGCGCAAGCCGACGAAGAGAGGCGACGAGAGAGTGGATCTCGCACGCAAACTCGCGTGATCCACATTGACGCCACGCTCTCTCACTCTCACACTCGCGCGCAGCGCAGCAGACACAGATACCAAACGTGCTCCCGCTCTCGCTGCTCTTGCGCGCACACACACACACACACACAGGGAGAAATCCCCTCACGTGTAATATAGTAATAACGCGAGGCGAAGCTTTATCGCCACGCCGGCTCTTCTATTTATTATTCACCGTGTGTCCACGCATACATACGCATACGCCGCGTCTGCACGTAGTTCGCCCACTCGCTCGCGCGCGCACGGTGGTAATGTAGGCGAGGGTCTGCCTACCCTGCTCTCCGGGGAAGAGGAAGGTCGGCCATAGAAGAGCGTCCCGAGGCAATGGCCCTACGGAGCGATTTTCTGCCGACTCTTGCGGTAGCTTCTGCGACCGTTCGCGGAGCGACCGTGCCAGCGCGGGAAAGCTCTCAGCGTCGAAGCTGAGCGGAATCCGAAAGTTGGATCGTTTTAAAGGGATTTGAAAGTTACGCGCCAGCTCTTTTATTTGTTAAGGCAAGTTTAATGTTTCGTATCGTACGAGGTGAAGTAACGCTCCACTAACGCACCCGCGCGCGCGCGCGCGCGCGCTTGCAAATATCGAGTACACGCCCTTCTTCGGCGAAACTTCGCACGTTTGATTCGGTTGAAGTTTGTATACTTTCCTCAAACTGTGTATTCTTAAGTATTACACTGCGCTGTTTATGTGACGGTAACGCGGTATTGCGACCAGTTTGAAATTTTCGACTCGAGAACTTTGAAGTAGAGTTGCGTTTGACATTAAAGTGGCGTTATGCCGCAAATATTAAAGCAATCTTAGAAGTGGCATTGTGAGTGCTTTAAGTATTTTTGTTGTTATATATTTATGATATTTCCTTTTTACACTAAAACATACATTTATTGTGCAAACAAGTTTGTTTCATTTACTATTATATAAATAAAAAACTCTATTTTCTAATTTGAAATTATTTCAAATTAAGTTAAATTAAAAAATATTAAGTTGATAAAAATCATCCATCTTTATGTATATTCTGAATTCTCACTAAAACAGTGATTATAATGGAAAAATTCGTTAATTATTTCGTTTTCTGTTTTGCGAGAATGCTAGAAAATTCCTACAGTAACGTGTAGAATATGAAAGTAATTCAGAGAGAAAGCATGTGGTTTGCCTCTGCTCCGAACATAAAGATAACTCAAAGATAAATCTCAACAAATCTTTTATGAAGTCGAGCATACCAACAGAGTCCAACATTAATGAACAAATTCCACAGTCGTGAAATACGCAAAGCTTAATAACCGGAGACGGTCGCAAAACAACGATCTCTCTTGCTCTCAGAAAAAAAAGTTGTGTAACACTCTATTATTATACTTGCATGAAAGCGGTTTTTTTTTCCCCCTTTACGTTTGCGCAGTGTAAAATTAGTACAAATTATTCTTGCTTCAAGTAAATAATTCGCGATTAATGCTGAAATTTGTCGTGCCGACCTCGGAAATTGTCCAATGACTACTCCGATGTCCACCACGGCTTCTTGACCGCCATCATAGTTGCAAATTTAACTATTCCGCCAACGAGGGAATTGATCAGCGACGCGGAGAACTACCTGCCGCAACTTGCGGCTGATAACGGGTGACAAAATCCGCCTACTTGACTCGAGAAGTTGATCGGCTACGAGACACGTCTTACGCTGACCAATGGCAGAATCCATCTATTCGTTACATAGGTTGATCGGTGGCATGATCCATATTCCGTTCCCTCTCTGGGGGTGGAGCGGAGGCAAAATCTATGCTCCGCCAGTCTCTGGAGACTGACCGGTAACGACTTCCGATATCCTCAGATCGATATCGCGATTTTGCGATCTACGGCTGACATCGCTGACCGGCGGCAAATCCTCCGAGCTTCGGCTTCAAGTGTCGGTCGGCCGACGGCAAGTACGAGTAGAGGTCAAGCCCGATCCGCTTCTGGACGGACTCGCCTTTAAATGCGATTCGACGCGCAAATGGAATCAAATCGATAACTATTGCCGACTAGTATCGTGCATTAAATACTTGATTTCGGGTATTCTATAGAATAAAGTACAACAAAATGGCGCGACAAATTTTGTGCGTCAACTACCAGATTTCATACATCAAAAGAATTTCACAATTTTATACGTAGTACTATTGTATTCATTATTTAACACTGTATAAAATCGGTGTAAATAAATGGAGGGATTAAATCAACGAACGATATTAATTCTAACAAAGTGCCTATCTATGAAAACATCTCGCGTTTTTCCACTCAATAAATCCTATTTACTCCATAATGCTTAATGCGCTGCCTTCTGTAGTACCGTTTTTTGGACCACGTTTATCCCACTTTCTCACTTCAATCCACCTTCCAATAATCTCACGGGTTAAGAACTACGACTTGCTGCAATTAGAAGCGGAAATTTTATAACTGTAATTTACCTCCGTTTACACTGCGAATAATCTGCTCGTATACTCAACGCTATACGTCAATTTATCCTTATTTATGTTAGATCCGGATTTAGATACAGATTATTCCAGATTATTTCGTTTCTCGGTATATTCGTCATATTAAGATTCATTAGATTACATAATCATAAAAAATTTAATGAAACTACATTTAGTTGCTTTTTGTTCTCCAAGATCTAAAATTAAAGTTATAAAATAAAGTGCTTTAAATAATCTTATGCTCGATAAGTCGCGTTTTATTCTTAAGAGACATTGATTATTATGTACAAAATTATTTCAAATGACAAAATAGAATATTGTGATATTTCTTCCATCCCTTGAAAAACATAAAATCATTCTTAAATAGTATATAATAATATTTTTTGAAAAAAGCTTTGATATGTTTAAAAAAGAAACTAAAGAAAAATTATTATACTGAAATCATATTATTTATAATAAAATGTTTATCTCAAAAATAAAAATAAATTTATGTGGCTTCTTTCATGAGCGTATAAATGTTGATAATTTTGTTTTATTAGCTTGTTATTTATTTGCTCATTTAAAATTCACGAATTTAACATTTAACGACAGGATAAAATACAACAGCATTTTTTGCAATTAATGCACTCTCAGAATTTTGCGTGCGCGAACTTTCTCCGCACAATATGTGCGTGCCGCATTACGCAAATTGGATTTAACAATTACCTGTGTGTTAGCAACTCGAGACTATCCCCGTTAGGCAACAGTTGGTTTCATTTAGAAACTCGTAAGTATATAGACCGAAAATTCGTGCATATGTATGTATGTGTATATGTACTTTAAATACACTAGTATGGTACAATTTTGAAATAAAATTACAGCGCTATTCTGTTCTCCAGAATATATAAGAAAAGTAAATAAGCTTAAAATTCAGCAAAACTGTAATTAAATGCGTTAATTATACCAATCCGTAATTTTATGAATCAAATATTAATAATGATTGATCGTAATAAGTTTCACTCTTTCATATTTTTAGCGTTATTATATTATGCTGTTATTATATTATATATGTGCTGTTATTATATTATATATGCTGTTATTATATTATAATCACAAAATACCATATGCATTATCTTGCTTAAACCTGCACAACTTAAGCGCGTTACAATTTTGGAAAATATTATATATTGTTAATAATTTGCAGAAAATTAGTAAAAAAAGATTATATGCTCGCAATTGCAAATGCATTTTTCACGCTCTAGTAATCTGTATTAATACAATTTAGCAATGTTTTTACGACGGATATGCATACGTGCAATTTTAAGGCCTCTTAAAAATACATCATGTCATATAACTTTGAATGGCTTCCAAGCAAAGGCTTCATGCGATATATGTCTTATTGTCTTGGAACTTCCTGAATGTTAGAATGGATGCATCTACTGACAGACGCAATACATTGCGTTGTTTTCAAATTTTAAGTACAAATAATAAACGCAAAAAAAATACAGAGATTCGAATATGAGTATACATAAATAATAATTTATATTCTCTAATTGCAGCACGTTAATTGTTCTTTTAAAATTACCAAGAAGCAAATCAAAATCTGTTCACAATTCTATTTAAATATATATACTGCGTTCGGACAACTAAAATATCAATTTATTGTATATTATTACTTTAATTAATCAAGCTAATTAATGCCAATAGATGTCTGCCTTCAAATTAGACATTAAATTAATTAGACAATAAATTTTAAAGCTCTCACAAAAGTTACATTAACGTAATTTCGCGATGCATATTTAAATTATTGTATTGCAGTGATTAATATTTGTTAATTAAATATCACCGCGTAAATTCCAACAATATGTCTAATATATCATCATGAAAATCTCGCTAGCTTTTCTCAGCGTAGGCGTAATATGATTTATTTATTTTACGATTACGTATTATGATTTACGGTTTATATTATTCGCCATTATTTACCTACATGCATCCCCCTGAACACAGAGGCATGTACATTAATTACGAACCGTCTGGTCCGAGGGAATCCGAGCGTCCTAATATCTATCTAAATATAGCTCGGCTCCGCGCTCTTCAGAAAGTTGTATATACAAATAAAGGGCAACGCTAGATTGAATGCAACAATATCCAATACGCGGCCGTTGCATGAATTCATAAGCAAACCGGTAACATTGACGCAAAGTATAACAGCACACAGACGGCCAATCTACACACACGCGCGCGCGCACGGACACACCTACATACACACGCATGCACACGATGGATACATCGAATGAAACGTCTCCATGGTGAAATGCGAAGGAGAACTTGGCAGACGGCCAGACGCGAGAATCGAGCTCGCGCTGGTCTTCGTGCCTCGGAGGTGGGCGTATGCTAAAATTGAAAGAAAAGAAGCGCCAGCGATTCGCGTCAGTCTGATTGGAGTCTGTTCTGGGACGCGTTTCTGGCTCGCATTCGAAATTCGCGTAATCGCTCGTCTCCCGACGTGCGGAGGGAAGAATCGTGACATTCCTGTCATGGCGTCCCGAATAACGTCTGTCTCCGTTGTCTTCCTCAAGCATTTTACCCGAATAATGTTGGGAATCGTTTATTTTAGAAATCCGCGATGTATAATAAGCGTAATAGACTACATTATTTATGAGAAATTTGAATCCTGAATCCTTGATTTCGTAACGTACACGGAATTAGCCAAAATCATCGCCTGTATTTTTAAGCACAATTTTTTTATCTATTAGAACATTTTTTCCGACGACAAAATTAAAAAAAATATTATTTTAATTTTTTCATTACTTATTCTTGTGACTGTAATTAAAACTTTAGACTAAAATTCTATTAAAATAAATCTGCGATATTAATTAAAGATTATGGTCTAAGATTTCGTTATAAAGAAAAGTTGACTCCAGACTAGCTGAGATATTTATAACGAAAAGTATGTATGACTTTTGAACACTCTATTTTTGATCGGATTTCCTGACATGTATTATTCGACATTAACATTAACTGAGATCGACGCATTTTTTATTCCTTCGGCAATGCTCGGCACTAATTTCCTGTGGGATCAGGAATAAATTTTTTCTGTTGTTTATCGTAAAAATGACAACGTAAAAACATCAAGTTAAAGTTTCAGATTGTTTAGTGAAGATATCACGTTGAAAACGTAGAACTAGAAGCATTATTATATTTTGACGAGAGACCTTGCATTTCGGGAAAAGAATTGAAAGCTTTTCTTGCAAGATTGTGTATGTAATATTTCATGTATCAAAAATATAGAAGTTTGCTCGTTTAAAAATGAAACAGTCTCGAATTTAACTTGTGTACTAAAAAGTCGATATGAAAAATTCTTGAGAAAATAAAATGTAATGAGAAAGTGAATAAATAGCACAGTCTGCATAAAACTCAGAAATAGTTTCAATGATAACAAATTTAATTTCCGTACCTAAATCAGAGAATTCTCAAATTGTCTTCATTACAAGCATATTGTATGCATCAGACGATGTTCATCATCGATTGCTGCTCATTGATTCACATCTACAGATTTTTACTCGACGTTATTATTTAACGTTTACGTCGTATCGTGCAAGTTACGAGGATCATAAATCGCGTAACAATTTCTAGAACAAACTCTACTTCTTCGGCTGTGCACTTAGCTTACTGTATCGTGAGTTTAATAGAAACTGTAAATATACGGGCCACGTTACTTTTTATCACAATGAATATCACTACGTAATGCGCATGGTAAGCGTGTATTATATGATTAGAGCGGTTTCAGCGAACAAGCTAGCACTTACAAAGGTTGTTAACCAGAGCCATTATTACTCGAGCATGCGAACGTCGGAGCAGTGAATTTGTTGATAAAATCCGCATATTCGAATATTGTGGTATAATTCATTCGGCGCGTTCGGAGAGAGAGAAAAAAAGAGAGAAGGAGAGGGAGAGCGCAATTCCTTAACATCCGAAAATGTAAGACTAAAAAGAAACAATTCAGATAGTAGTGGTTATTTAAGTAGCGAAATAATGAGATATCGAAAACCGATATTCAATTATCGCCCGTTTAAAACTGATAAGTTCGGCTCTCATGATTTCTGAATACAGACATGCATCCAAATTTTGCTCCGCGAATACTGCCGAAAGAGCGCCGTTCTAATTCTCAGTCCACTCAAATTAAATAATAATAAAGCAAATAATGGAAATTATTCCGCAGACTAGAAACGTAATATAATAATTCGTTTTGAATCAAGCGTCAAATAAAGCTCACTAAATATTCAAGCGTTTTCGCGGTTATTTCTGCCAATTCTTTCATTATTTATTCATATGTCAGTATATTAATTTAATATAACGAGCTAATATCATAATTTAGAATACATTTATATAAATTTGAAACTTTCTCGATAATTTAGCAAAAAAACATAATAAAAGTTATTACAAAGTTTCTATATAAACATTTACTTTTAGCAAAACAGCAAATGTGTGCAAAAAATGTTTATTAGCAACTATTAAAAACATCATAAAATAAAAAAAATTATAAAAATTTTAAAATGCATCCCACGAATCATGAAGTACCATATTTTAAAACATAATTCACTAAAAAAAATGCACTCCCATTGAGCATATGTTTTATCTGAAATATATGAAATGACATTGATAAAGTGCTGTAGAATTTGTTTCCTTTCTATCTTTTCTTTTCTTTTCTTAAGATTCCTTGATGAATTTATAAACCTATTTTTATGAGAGAGGGAGATTGCCTTAAAAATCTGATTTACTAAAATAAAACAGTTCAAGTAAAATCTTCAAACAACTATATCTTCGAATATCTGTCTTATTAAACGTCGAACTAAAATTTGGTTAAAGTAAAATCCATTTTAAATTAAATAACAAAGTTAACATTTTTTATCCTAAAAAGATTGAAAATTCGTGAAACTTAATTTTGCTAAATTAACTAACATTTTTATAAGTCGAGAAATATTGACTGTCAATTTGTAAAAAAAAAATTGTAAATTAATTTTAAAAAATCTGTAGACAACGGCGATATGCCTATTTTTCAATAGTATTTCACATTACATCTGTGCAAGGTTATAATGTGAAATACTACTGAAATGTTTAATCCCAAATATATGGGTATATCGATTACTTTATCTGTTTTGCTCGCACTCGTTGTCATACCATGTCATTTCGTCTATTCTATTCCACGCAGATGCATCAAGAGTATAAGTAAAATATCGTGCACTTAAAAAGGAAATGATCACTTCGCTTCGCGTTACACATCGGTAATAAACACCAGCTGACAGGAGGACATCCCACAGCGTCGCAGCCGTAAAATATCAAGTCGTCGTGTTTCGTTTCACTTTGCCGGTCGGTGAAAAGTTAAACTCGAGGAGACAGCAACGCCGCAACCGTATATCCGTCGGACGCAATATCTCGAATAATACAAATATCTTACTTAATGGAGAATAGAGCCGAGCCAACGACTCGGTCAAAGAAAATCGAATCTTATCGGGGCGCGGCGCTGTTCGCACCTGAATTCAGTTTAAGAGCGTACGGGTTTGCTCGCCCGTTCGTCGAATTCGTGGCACCCACGGGCGCCAGTGCATCTCGCAAGAACGTATTTCGCTGACGGAGGCAGGTCCGCGCGCACCATGCCTCGACAATGTTTGTTTTTATCGAACGAAATGCTTATCGTGCCCTCGCGTGCCTCAAGAGCAATGTATAACCGCCTACTCGCATACATAAAGTCGAACGCCTTGCGCGTTCTCTCTCACCCTTCCGGCCGCCCCGCACCCGCGTCGCCCTCGCCTCTTTACCGTTTGCCGTCTATCTCGACGAGAAAAAGTGCCTTTTCGTCGCCCCCGCGCACGACAGATCGCTACACTGGATTTCATCAATCTCAAACGCCTCTCTTAAAGGACTCTTTGCACATTTAAGCATAAACAAAGCAGCGCGCGTCAAACGTTGCGCAAAAACACAGAAAGCAGCGACGTTAGATATACGCTAAGCAATTAAGAACTATATTTGCAATCTAACAACATTTGACGAATAATCACAAAGAAATTGGTAATAGTTTCGTGAACCTTGGCAAACTGCCTATCAGTATATATTAATTTTTTATAAGAATTCATAAAAGAGGATGTGATAATATAAAATTCCATTTTGTCTTCAATATTTTATGAATTTTCGATATATCAAAAAATATATGCAATGATTAATGTGTGAAAAAACTCGATAAGCTTATAATGGCATACATTAAAAATAAAAATAGCGATAAAGGTTTTTACAAAAGTCTTATTTTAGGAGAAAGTTGCAACAAAGTGTCTCGGAAATAATTTTGCTCCTCTCCTGGTAACTTTTAAATAAAATTTTATTTTAGAGAACCTAATTATAAATGATAAACCATGATAAATTTGCAGCTCATTACATGCTTAACCGCGTAATAACCATATTCTTGTGATATTTTGCAAGAAATCTAATAAATTACATTAATGCTACGGAGCACTTGTTCTGTGAATGGGCGTATCTTTTTCCCCACTTAAATTGAAATTCCAGGAATCACGATTCTAAGAATTTCAATTCCAAGAATTTTAAGTCCCCGAGGATTTAAATTGCAAAAATATATACTTTCAAAAATCGGCAAAGTATCAGGAAAATATAAACGGACAGGAAAAGCCATATAAACTGAGATTCCAAGAATTCCAATTCAAAGAATCTGAGAATTCAAATGGCAAACATTTAAATTCTCAAAAATCAATAAAGTCTTAGAAGAATATAATTAGATAAAAGATAGCACAATAAAATGTGAATGTTCACGTCAATGATTAATTTCGTTTATAATAAAATCTAGAAATGTATAATAGTATTCGAATAAAAAAATTACACAACAATATGCACAAGAATAAATGTAAGTAAAAAGTGCTTCGTAACTAAATGCATAATATTACTAGATAATTAGATGTATGTATAAGAAATGCATAAAACGCAAACAGTAAGATAAAAAAGAAACTACGCACCCGGAAGTTTAACAGATGAGAAAGCGAGTAAACAAAGTTGTACTATTTGAATTCGATAGCTACTGCCGACAACAAATAGCGTGCTGGGTTTCTTTTCTCGTTGGCTCTTTTATTTCTGCGGAGCAGCAGGTGCCGAGAAAAAGCACACTTTTTGCGTAACTTGCTAAACCAAAACTGAACTACTAACTACTAACTTTTCCGCCGTCAAGCAGCTGCAAGGAATTAACATCGCCCCTTCCAAAACCGCGCTCGATAATAAAGCGGTGTAAGTGAAGTCGTGTGTACCATTTCGTGGAAATTCATTAAACATTCAGAATCTTGGATTTATTTTTAATAGTTCTTCAGTTTCTGATAAATAAAACAAATAATTCTGGTTATGAGAAGAAGAAAATAAATTCAGACTTAAGGAAAACTGAGATACCAGGTTTTAGATTTTCCTACGAGAATTAATCATTTTTTTTGTCAGATTTCAAAAATTATTAAAATATCACGAGCGTTATTCACTTCGGCACACGTATTGGTTTTATTATACGGGACTTATTGATCAATTAAACAAATAAAGCCAAAATTTTTAATAGTTTATGAGTTTCTACGAAATAGTGCGACAGTTTCACACTACAAAAACTATGTGATAAAATTTATTGATGGTTCAAAATAGTTATTCACATAAAAATATTCAAAATTCAAAAAGAAGGACAAACATACCTAAAGCGCAAAAATTCTGCCATCTAGCTACCTCTTTCATATTAAATAGAAGATATAAAAAATTTAGCTCTAAAAAGCACGAAACTCGACATCTGACTCTTACCTTTCGGAGCTGCAATCGGATGTGTATATCGTAGCACATCTAACGCATCAGAAAATCAAGATTCAGAGCTGCCTAACCTCAACAACCGGCGATCGCAGCATGCATCCTCGAAACTCGGTCCGAGTTAATATTCAATTTTTTTCGTACTTCACATACACACACGCGCGATCAATGCGATAACAATTACGGAACCGCGATTTCCGCGTAAATTCATCGTACTATCGTTCTCATAATCTTTCACTGCTGAACTTTCATATCCGATAAACCACAAACGTCGATACCTTGCGGTAATATTCGGCGTATATAGCCGGGATTTCTGCGGAAATTCTTATCGCGATCGTTTCCACAATGCGTTCACTCCCGGATACTATACACATCTGCTACTGCAAACTCGCCGAAATGTGGAAAAAAATGCGCAATATACTTATAATAGTGCGAGTTGACTCACGCATACCTCACGCAACATAGACTTTAATATGGCTGTCGGCTTTGCGGGAGATCACACGATGACGGACGGAAGTGGCCGATTATGTCCGAGGAATTTTGATCGAGCGGTGTTCGCACAAATGATAAATTCCAATAAGGAGGAATTTACAAAACAAACAGCAAAAGAAGATTACAATCGACTTGGGAAGATTATCCTGCAAATCGTTTATCGAATTTCGACGAATAAAAGGTCGCGCTGGAAAATGAAAGATTGCGAGAACGAATGTGTGAAGGATTTACGCTGGAAATGCGATTATAGTATTCATCGTTATCGTCGTCGACCGCATGTGTCTGTAAAAAAAACATAAATATAAACTTGTTCTTTTTACTACCGCATTTCTTTACTGCCACACTTCTCTCTTTTCTACGCTCCAAGTAAAAAATAATTCTCCATGAAAAATTATAGACTTATCAAAAATGAAACTAGTACAATTGATAGTTTATGAGTTTGCGCGAAATGATGAGACAGCTTCACACAGAGGAGCGAGAACGGGGTGAGAGAAAAACAATAGAAACTGAAAAATCACGTGGCCCAGTTAAGAAATGTTCATTCAGTATGGAAGCTCGACAGAGGAATTCGCAAGCAGACGCTTTATTTTCCTTCTCATTATTTTGCAGTTTTAGAGTAAACTCCGGTCGACACCTTTGTTTAATTTATTCTGGGGAAAAAAAATTTCCTAAAAAGATTATCGCATTTTTCTCATGTTGAAGTGCGAAAAATAAACTCGCAAATAATTTTTCACGCTTTTCTTTCTTCTCGCTACTTCCGAAAAAACTTTCTACTTTTGCATTCTCACATAGATACATTGCGGTATACATAAGTATACAGATTGCTGCAGGAATTTTTCACGCGTCATTCACTTTGTATTATTATTACAACAGCAGTCGTGAACTATTATTAACGAAAGTTCTCTCATCTGATAACAGATATAATTTAGTATCTGACTTATTCATATTTTCATTAGATTACACTTTAAAGACTGATAAAAATTTGTAATTTAAACGCGGCGTCCAAAAGAAACGTTCCGTTTTATCCTTAAAATATGTATATATTCGTTGTATAAAAAAGAAAATATTATTTCGTACAACGCTCAACTTCCAGGAAAATAACCGCAAAACGATTGTAGAGAGCGACGTGACTACAAATTTTTCTGTTGTTCGGACCGATTAGTCCGAGAGAACCAACATCGGCTTTTCCGATGGAGGCCGCGGAGGAAAGGGCGCGGGAAAAGGGGCGAAGGAAATGGATAGGAAACGGGCGGTTCGCAGCGGCCACTGAGAATTTTATTCGGGCCGCGTTTAACATCAGCCTCCCGACATTTCGGTCGAAACCGTGACCGGGAGTTTAATAGCAGCTCCCATTGTAACGCCTTAACCCCTTGCTGCTCATATACAGTTATACAGCGGGAGCTGAAACGCGGTAATGCCTATAAATTTAAACGGCTTTATGGCGCAAAAGGTGGAAATCCATGGGATCACCCGGTGTATATTTGTGTCTAGCGACTGAATGCGCTTCGGCCGCTTTATTGCATCGGGGGTGATACCAGTGTACAGTTTAACCTAACTAACGGCATCATCGTACTCAAAACTAGCAAAATAATGACGAAAAATACGTAATCAAAAAATAGTTTTGAAAACAAATAATAACTGTTAATATTTCGAAAATTTATATACGCATAGAAATAATTAAGGATCATTATAAAAGAATTATAAAGAAATATTTATCTCTTAATAGTATTAAGATATACAGGAGCAAGTGCTGAATTTATCAAGTGCTGACATGAGAGTTTAATTGAATAAATCAATATATAATGCATTAATAATAAATCATTTCAGAGGCGGAATATGTATATCCTGTTTTAATGATATACGCATAGTTCTATACTGCAAGGGATGGATCATGCGTATCCTAAGAGACTTAGCTATATCCGCTTATACAATAATCCACGATTAACTGTAAGTGCACGTGCAATTTATCTTCAGTCACAGTAATTGCCAGTGCTTTTCGTCAGCGTTACCGGATGATATTTATTCGCATTAAGATTCCTGTGAAGAAGTATTTTAATTTACAAAATGCTTTCTGCAAAGTCTCAATCACACACGCGGATGAGCAACGTACTCGTTATATAAAAATTTATTTTTCCAAACTTTTAACTAGATAAAAAAACTAGCAGAGAGAACTAATGCGCCTTTTTGAAATATTAAATTTGAAAGTAAATAATTTTTGGCAGACTAAAATGTTCTTCTCTTTTTCATTTCAACTGGATGCGTTTGTTCACGGTTTTCCTCAGAATTTCTCTATAAAGGAGCGACGGTACAGGCAAGATCAAATTCAATCTGATGGCATCATTCTTGTCGATCAATTTATATTATATACTCGCTTCAAAAGGACTAAAGTATTATAAATAGTTTCAACTAAATCCTATTATAAATCATATTAAAATCACATTATACACGTATGAAAAATCATATTAAATTTACTAAGGATTATACTTGAATTTGCATATGTAATCTTTTAATCTCTCTACGGTATTAAGTGAATATAATATTAAAGTGAAAAATACATGATAACATATGAAATATATAAATATATCATCATCATCGTGTGATGTTATTATCGTTATATATAATAGAAATGTTATCATTAAACATTAAAAATAATTAGTATTTTCTTAAATTTTTAAATGCATAACATTCAAATCGACAAATAACACAATAATTTACATGTAAAATTATATGCAAATTACATTATTAGAAAAGCATTTATCGGATTGAATTTAATTCGAAATTTAATTCCATCATTAACTTAAAAAATTATTATTTTTATTATACATTATATGATATTGTAATTTGTCAAGCAATCATCAAAGAATAAAGCCATCAGAGTCACAAAGAAACTTGGAAATTATAAAAAAGCAGTCAAGAGGAATGCGATAATACGCAACCATCTGCTGGATGACATCTTGCTTTATAAATGGCTACGTGCAATCGCCTTGCAAATTCCGATACTTTGTCTCCGCCACAAGCGGTGGCTACGTAAGTAACAAGTTGTTTCAAGCGTGCCGACACTTTTGCACTTGGCTGAAACTTCGCTCGGAAAAGTAGCAAAAAGATCTCTGAAAATGATGCATAGCTCCTGACAGCAGCCATAATAATTATTGATGATATAATGAAAGTTTCATGAATCGTAAACGAGGTAGCGCGTCCCGATGTCTATTCGCGGTCCAGAAAACGCAGCTACGACTCGATCAATCACGCCCCAGATGAGATACGACGGACTGAAATCTCGACGTCTTCTGACGTCGTTCTTTCTCAAAATTGCTCGCACATATAATGACAAGCCGTACAATCGAGTCGATCACGAGCGGTCCGCATTATCTATTCAGAAGTTCCTTTACAGACTCAGCAGAGCGTTGACTGCCATTACTGACCGAGTTAACCGAAGCCGTAGAACTCTTCGGGTTTATTGCATCGCGACGCGGCAAGTGCCATCTCGGATAGTTTTGGTTCAGAAGTTCGACAATTTGCGAAATCACTTTTTGTTTCGAAATTGATGCTCGGTGCCAGACTCATGAATTCTCTACAAAGGTGGCGCATAATTAAATTTCTCCCGGACGTGTATATACATATACACGATGCTGCAAGTTTCCCGTATTTCTTTTTTTCCTCGTCTTTTTTATTCCATTTTCTTTAGTAGAAATAATTCTCACAAGAGTTAAATTCTTGTTGTAAGTAGTGGAACCTTACTCTTCGTTTAACTTGAAGTGGACTTCATTCCAATCAAATTTTAAAAAGTTGCGAGGAGAGATAGTGTCCGTTAAAATCTTTGCTTCGTAAAAATTAAGTTGGACAAAAAGTGAGAAAGTCGACTGCGTCATATTTATTACAGCTCGTTGTAAAGTGTCTAGCGTCAAATTGTTAAGAACGTGTATCGCCCACCTCGTCAAGCGCGTTATTTAGCGCTTTTCTGCTTCTCGAGCGTCTCCGGCTTTTTCATATTTTCTGCAAGCGTGAATTGCACGGTCGAAAGTGCTACAGTGAAAAGTTTACTCGCGTGACACTCAACGGAGGTACACGCCGACGTGAAATGGAACTAATTTACTACACGATGAGGGGAAAAGAAGGAGCAGATACTACGGCATGCTCGATCTTGCTCGTAAAAAACAGCACCGCGCGACTGGCAGGGTTCGTTTGGCAGCCCGGAGCGAAACGAACGACCGTATGGAGCGGAACGTCGCGAGAGAGGACCTCTTCCGGAGCGGAGAAGAGGCGAGAGAGACACGGAAGAGGCGGAAAAATATAGGCGAGAGGGAAAAGAAAGGAAATCCCTCGAAGACGGGGACGCGAGTGCAGAATGAAACGATCTAATGGAGAGTCATCTGATTCCACTGCGCATCTTACGGACTTGTGATTTCCGGCGTGAGACGCTAGACGCGGCACGGCGATCATGCGAACTCACTGGCGAGCGACGGTGCATTTGTTGGCTTTCAGCGTGGATTTCCCAACAATCGCACAAATGCGTATACGGCAATTATATTGCTAAATCATTTGATCCTTTGATCTCACGCAAAACGTGACACGTTATTTCGTGCAACATTATGCACCACCGAGCCGTTTCTATTTCGTTTTAGAAATGAAAAGCGATTTGGTCTAGAAATTGCCCGTTTTGTTGCAGAAGAGCGCCTTTTGACGTGAAAACGGTCCATGCATTTATCTCAGACACGGCACGGCAGGAAGTAAAAGTGGAAAGGTTGAAAGTACAAATACAGCGGATGTTGCGTGCGTGTGTGTGTGTGTGTGTGTGTGTGGTGTACGCGCGGTAAATATATATTTATTTCTATTCCCAGATATGCTATTTTCTCAGATTAATACATAACTTCGCAGCTGCACGACGCTGCACGTGCGGCTGTGGAAAGTGAACACTCGGACGGTTCACAGAAATTTTTAGCTCCTATCCGTTCTCCTCCCAAGAGATTTGAACTAAATTTATTTCCATCAGAATTGAAATATCGGAATATGAACTAATAAATATAATAGCGTTTTCGATTATACAGGATTTGAACGACCCAGGGTTGGTTAATGACGTCATTGCAACCTCTCCACCAATGAAAGACTTGCATTTATAGTAAAATAGTGATTGATCAACCCTGGGTCGTTCAAATCCTGTATAATCGAAAACGCTATAAGTTTCGAAGCGTGGCGAATGTAAAATCGCGGACCGCAAAGGGAAAGTCGCAGCGTTGGCGCTTTACACGGCGAACACTTGTTTGCGTAAACACGCGTGTGTGCGCGACACACAGATGGATTACAGATATATCTCTCTCTCTCCGTGAAGATCGCTGATCCAACAAAGTCCAATAGAAACCACTCACGAGGAAAGGCTAACGGCAGAAAGGGGTCGGTGGAAGTGGTTCCGATCGAAATTGGCGGTTCGACTAGGCCGATCTTGCCAAAGCCCCATTTAATAATCCCGATGGAGAGCGAGCGGGGAAACGAGAGAGGACCAAGAGAAGGGAGGGTTAGAATATATGGAAACACGGCTAAGTTCAGTTAGCTCACTTTATCCGCTACCAAAGGTACCTAGAGGCTGTAAATCAATAACGTAGTTTGGGGAGATTCGCTGACGATCGGTTCCGGCGCTCCCGCCGCGTCTTATGAAGACGCCAAGGCGCGGTGACGCAAGACGTTGCCGCCCCGCGACGGGGCGAATCGGAGTTAGAAATCACGCAGTCACCAGACATCGTCGATTTCCGACGTGCGGGAAAAGGAATTTCGGCGATACCACCCGTTGTTTTTTGGAACTGCAGCGAATAGATAGAAAGGCGAAGAAAATATATCGCTCGCCGAAGCGATCGCTCGCAACCGTCGCGTTTCGTATGAAATAAAAGAGTGCAAAAAAACTGTCGAAAATCATGAGATATCAGAAAGTTACTCTTCTATTTGCCGATTCAATGCCGCGGCTACTACTGTCGATGTTTGTACAAATGTGTATTTCTATAAAGGACAGATAAACAAAGAGAACTTCCTTTCGCGCGGTCCGAGAGAAAATGTTTCATCATTAGATTTTCAAATTCACCTGCTTTAATGAGAAACTGTTAATAAATCCGATTGCACAAGCGCTGAAATAAAGGAATATATACATCTCTCTTTTTATGAATGCTTTTCCAATACATTTTTCAGTGAAAACCCAACTGTTAAGCCAGAGGATGAAAGAGGTGACTAACAACGTTGTAAATCGTGACTCGTACAATATTCGCAGTCATTGTATATATCGGAGTTGTATGAATCAAAGTCGCTAGCCTCATTACAAGCGTAATAAAAAAAGATTTCTATTGCCATAAATCTTAATGTATTATAACCCACATTTATAATATACAGAAATTTAGTTCAATCTCATTTCTCAATTAATACATTAAGTATCTAAAGTTGATACTAAAATGTTTAATCAATTAGTAATTTTGCTAATCTTGAAACAGAGAGATCAATTATTATTAGAATTATTCTATATTCATCCCCGGAAATGGAAACGTCTCGAGTGTCTACGTTTGAATTTATACCGAAAGGCCGCGAACTTATCGGTTCTGTTAAACAGCTACAAAGGAGTACAAGATCCATTTTATTCTATCGCGCTAAAATCGATTCTTGCGTTTGTTCGCGCGCAGCTTAACTTTCGTATAATTACCAAAGTCTACTTCGAAGCTGCATGCGAGAATAGGATTCGGATTTACCTACTGGCAAACCCCGCTACTTCGGGTTCAACGTACGCCGGATCAAATACTAAAGTCACGAGGTCGGAATCTGTTCATTACGTCCTCCGCTCCGATGTTTCCCTTCAAGTATGAAGTACGAGCAACGAGGACGAAATGTGTGTCGCAGGATGGGGCCGAGTGATTACTACACATTAGTGATTGCATATCGGGGGAGAAGGAACTCATGTAGGATGACGTTAAGTATGTAACTCTGCGAGACCCCGAGATATGCGGCGCGATAGATGCCGCGCATTCTTCACTTCCCTCCTGCTCCACGTCGCCGCACCAATACCAACTTGGTGATTACTCTCGCCGGGTAGCGTATATGCACGAGGGGCGGGCGGGAGGGGGGCACTCTGTCCGTGTTGGGCAACGACGCGGAGAATACCGGAGAAAATGAGACGAACGCGGAGGACTATGAGGACAGAATGAAATAGTAGCTGAGCCGGGAATGAAATGAACGTACGCGTACCGGTAGCGCAAGGAAATGCGGCGTGTGTGTAAGAGATATGAGACCTTCAGCGCGGGATCGAGGCGAGTCAGGTGTCGGTCACGAGGTCCTAAAATCTTGACCCGACATTCGAAAACTTGATAAAACATTCACTGCGAGAGTGGACGACCGACTCCATAGTTCGTAAGGCTCCGCCTTTAAATATTTCGCGCTCCAAGTGGGTTTTCTAAATTATGAATCTTCACGGCGCAGCGATGCGCACGGCACGATAAATGAAAGTGACTTCGAACTTTTCCGAACAACCAGTCGTGAAAATTAAAGTCAGAATTCCTGCAGCACTTACTACAACACTTGTAACAATTCGACATCGTTAAAAAATTGCATGTAGAAACGTTTCGACGACCAATTAAATATTAGCTCGCGCAACACACGAAGAAATTATCACGTCACCGTGAAAAGCTCCTTTCCGAAAGAGAAAGTAAGTATAAAAAAAAAAAAAAAAAAAAAATAGCGACGCGGCGGTAAGAAACGAAGATTGCAAAGACGGAGCGACCAAAAAAAAAAGGGAGAGAAAGTGAGAACGGTATCGAGCGGTGTCGAGTTGCGAGCGCGAGTGTGTCGTGTGTGTGGTGGAGTGCAAGGAGCGCGCTGACTCGGACTAATAGGCTAACAGGCTAATGTCGGCTCGTTTTGCCCTCTGATCTCCGCTCGAGCGCTTGCAATTATCGAAGTCAACTGGTACGAGTTGACCCACCGGCGGGCTTTTTACGGCCGCAGTCGCCCCTCCCTCCCATTCATGAAATCGTGAGTCGCGTCTGCCGCTGGAATGTGCACAGTGAAACGCGCGCATGGAAACGGTCGTATGTGCGGCAACGTTATATTTCCACAGCAGCGATATATGCCGGCCATGCGCTTCCGTTCTCGCGCGCTTCACCGCCGGTTTTCCGGACGATATCTCACGGAAACCGGCGGTTTTGCGCATTCCGCGATCCCCCAGCCGTGATATTAAAGGTCAAGAGACAATAAAGTCATGCGCTTTCCGCGAATATTGCAGATTCTACGAGCCGCGAGAACACCGCGAAATCAATAAGCTCGCGCGGCGATTGAAAGAAAGAAATATTTACATTTATAAATCTATCGTCGTAGTACGTGCAAAATTTTCATCGCGTGAGCGCGTTCAATCTTGTTGCGTTCGAGTTGCTAACAGAATCGGATAATAAAGAAATGCTCTTATTAACGTCATTTCCTTTCGATGAGAAAGCCGGCGTAATGAAATACGCACGGCCTTCTCTTCTTTATCTTCCTAAATTAAACTTTAATTGTGCCCGGCTAATTAACTTGGATATAAGCAAGCTGTGTAATGGAAAATCTCGCTCCCCATTCAGCATGGCCGTGCTAAAGACTGGAAAGAGTGAATCTTGTGTTTGTCTGAACCACCAGTTACACTTGTGCAGCCGCAAGACGTTTCCGTATTCAAATAGCGTCTTACGGTTTATACGCGAAAAAGTTACCAAGGCACGGGCCGCACGCGACTTGAAAAGAGTTTATCGAAAGTCGAAGCAATCTAAAAGGCTGATACACAGGGGTCGCAACCGATACAGATAAATCTTATTCCTCTGGTCGCCTGGCCTACCCTTCCCATCGAACTTTCTCCCGAGTGATTAATTTAACCGTGTATCGGATTAAACTTTCGCTGCGCGTCGTTTTATTGCCGTTTTACGATCCAAGACCCAAATAGATAAAATCGAGGCTGCATTCCCGCGTCTGTACATGCGCATTCCGATAAATACAATAATTCGCACTACAATCCGCGCATTACTCTGTAATTTGCGTGACACGAATGCAGATAGAAACGTTTTATAGTCGCGATATAGACGATTGTACAGAGCGTCGCAAAATCCAACAGTTCAATGATAGCAAAGTGTTTCACGAATAAGAAAATTAACGTCAATGCCTTATTTAAAGATAATTAGTTAAAAGAAAGAAAATATCTTTACTTAATTTTCCATTTAAGAAATTTGCCAACCAGTCATATCGATGAAAATGTAATGAACGTTGGAAAATTAAATTTAGTATTCTACGAATTTCGTGCCGATATCTTGTTTAATTTCAGTGAGTGAAACACTGATCCTTTTCATCAGTTCCTGTCACGTATTGACCCTTATATATCGATATAATTTCTTTTCCCACAAGTAAAATTTGGCAATGTAAAATCTAGTAACCTCGCGCGAGTCGGGAAATTCTCCGAGATTTGATTATATCAAATTTGCATTCATGAGAGAGTGCTTGGCATTTTAAAATGGAAAGATAAGCGAATTATTTCCTTCTTTCTTTTCGTTATATTGTGTTCAAAGCTAATTTATACGACAGAGATGTTTCGCTCATAAAACATATTGACATCATTTGAGTTTTGGGACACTCTGTAGAACAACATAACAGCAGATATATGATAATCTCCTCAGAGAAAGTTTCTCCTCTTTCTAAGCTGCTATCTATCCTGTTTACGCGTTTTACGAACAAATTGCTGCACTTAGATTAATCTTTATCGGAACAGAGACGTTATCGAGGTTGAGAGGATCTGCGCGAACACTCGATGCTTGAACAACAATATTCTAGAACTTGAATATTCGCGAATACCCGACGATCTTGATATCGATCTCCTTGGCTTCGTTACCTCGATTTCGTTGTTTGCTGTTTCTAGTCTCTTCCGTAAATTAAACATTGAAAATCGCAATACTATCGATCTTCTGGCGAAATTCTCGTTTTAATATAAATGAGAATGTTGTACAATACAGATAACTGGTATATATATCGTATAAACTATGAAAATCTCCTCAGAGAAAGTTTCCCTTTCTTATAAACTGCTATCTATCCTGTTTACGCGTTTTACGAACAAATTGCTGTGCTTAAGATTAATCTTTATCGGGATATAGACGTTGAGTGGATCAACCAACACTTAACTTCCGCTGGCATCCATCACTCTTTTCAAATCTCTAAAAGATTAGCAATCTTTGTATAAATTGTCGAAAAAATAAAGTAAATACTGTTTAATAGTACTTTAAAAATATTTTTTCCTTCGCTTTTCACTCTTCACGTTTGATAATCGCGTATATTTATTTTCATTTGTTTATTTTTATATATTTGTTGTTATATTATTTACATTTGTTATATTTTGTATTATTTTTATATTTGTTATGTCTTATTATAACTTTTTAAAAAAGAGATTTGGAAATACGATAAAAAATTAATAAAAAAAAGTTTTTTCATCTCGTACAAACACGAAAAATTTTTATGAATATTCCAGTGCATTTAGGTGTCAGCGAGAAAATTAAACAATACACCAAAATAAAAATTTTCGCCAATATTTATATAATATCACCGTTCCAGAATATTGATATCGCTCGTAATTTTATCAGCTCCATTTTGCTGCTTGTTATATTTACATTCCACCGCAAATTAAACATTAACAATCACAATAGCTGCGGTCTTTCAAGACTCTCGCTTTAATCTTGGCTGTTTAGAATCTCATTACTTTGTTCCTTGCTCGCGTTGCGTTCAACCGACCAACCAATTCAAGCAACCGATTATCCTAGCACATGTACGATCCCTTCATGTAAAGGAGCGCTATCTCGTTCGCCGTGCTGTTATGGTTGCGTAATAACGACGTGGATTTCCTTCGACAACGTTGCGGTGAAGACCGCTTACAATCTCGATACTGCCAACCCCCGTAAGCACACTGTTATTCCAATACACATTTTCTTTTGTGGATAACAAAAAAAAAGATAAATTCTATTATAAGCGGCATTAATAGAGTTGCATTACAATCAAAAATGCAAGAGAATTCATCATACAGTATTTTCAATGGCTTCGAAAATGTCTATTTTGTGCAAAATGTTACATCAACGCATAACAATAAATTAATAATGCTACACGTTTTAATTAGAAATAAAATTTTATCAAAAATTGCGATGCCACTGAAAAATGTACATACAATATATAAAAATAATTTAATTATGGGAATAATTTAACGCTGTAATTTACAGAACTTTATCGGCAGCGGGGCAATTGAAGATTGTAGCTAAATAAATGATGTAAAAACACTGGAAAGCTTTACGAGACTGCGATTGAGCCATAAGCATGCGAATGTACCTTTCAGTTCGCTCACTTTGTTGCTTCCCTTTACATTTACTTGGCATACTAAAAAGCGCAAGAATAACAATACTCGTCCAGCCGAACGTAATATAATTTTTCTTTTCACGCAGTAGAATTTCGCTTTTACACTGCGCGCTTCAAGTTAATTAGAGAATCGTGACTGTAAAGCACGACTTGCTGCTTGTCGTTTAAATTACGTTTTCTATAGAATATGCGCCGAGATAAATATATAAAGAACTTACACTGCCTCTCTCGCTTGTGTATCGACGACGTAGATACACAAACCTGTCAAACTACATAGAAATGTAAAGTTATGATTAACAACAACAAGGTAAAGCACACTCTAATTCGTTGCGCCCGATAAATTTAAACACACGACGCACACACACGACTAATATTTATTAACCACACAATGCAAAACAAACTATCTCGTCTACGGCCGCCTTTGACGGCTTCATAAGCTAGTCGAGAGCTATACTTTTTTACGATGAATAAATAAGGCCGGTTAAATGATGGTATTAACAAAATTGGACAAACGTTTTGCACTTTTTCCCTACACGGTTTCATTTCCATTTTTCAAACGTACATTTCCTATCCAACTGATTTTACCTTGATAAAATTTTTAATTCCGAAAAGGATAAAAAATATAAAAAAATCTATATAAAATTTAGAATGAAAATTTTTGCAAAGTTTCGAATGCTTTCTCTCCACATCATGTCGGCTCCGTTTTGTTCCCATTTTCTATATGCATTTACAATATATTCGAGTTCAGAGGAACGTTTATCCATATGTTTTAATGTAGTCTCAATCAAACATATACGTTTTTATGTATTATATGTGTGTAAAAAAAATAATTTCTTAGAAAAAGAATTAAAGCTACAGTATTTTAAAAATAAAAAATTAAAATAGCTTAGTTAAGCAATATTAGCGTTGAAACACTCATTGAAATGTCTGATTAAATCGTTGAATTGATTTAATTGAATAAATTATGTATTGATGTAATAAATTTTGTTGATGCAATTACCAAAATTAATAATTGTAATCATTAAATAAACTATCAACTCATAATGATTATGCAATAAATTATGCAATTAACTTAATCCAATTTTTTCTCGGAGCGTAAACGTTCTCGCGTTACTATCGCTTTTTTTCTGTTTTTCACCTGATTACATTCGACGAACTGCAGCAATTCCCCGAGATGCCGCAACATCCAATATTTACGTTGTTCTGTATTTAAAAGAATCACCGCTCGTTGCGCTCTTATCATACGCTCGTAAATTTCTAAGGAAAGATCGGTCCCGCTGGCAAATCGCTATTCTCTCTGCGCTCCAATTTTGTGGGATGGTCGCCGAGAATGAAAAGACCTCGTCAAAAGAAGAAGCCGAGTGGTTACAAGACGGCAAAGTGCTTGAGGATTCTGCGAGGCTGATACCGGCCTGCAACCATGCAGATACTTTACGTGCCAACCAATCTCCTTAACGTTTTAGGTTTCGTTCACACTCAAAAGTTGCCATAATTTCCCTGAATGTGACCCGCAATTCAAAACTTTGAACCGTAATAAATTAATGATGTAAAAAATAACTAAAAAGCTGCTGTACACGTTTTCTCAGCGAATTTCTGCAGTTTCATAAATTTAGCGGCGAGATTTATAAATTAATGCAGATATAACATAATCTCTCAGCAATGTTTCCAATTAATTTTAAATTAAAGTTTTCTTAGAATAAAATAAAATTTACATTTTATTAAAATTTCTAGACGTACTAGATGTTATTAATACTCAATATTTTACAAAGATAAAAGAGTATTTGCAATGCAAAATTCAAGAATCAATAAAGATAGTATTTCAAGTGGGCTAATTACGCTATAAATTTTTTATTCAAAGAAAGAAAAATTCTTCTAGGACATCTTATACAATAAAGGATACTACTACCGAACAGCACGGACAAAAATGGACAATGTGTTTTAGAAATTTTATAAGGTCAAACGATTCCACCGATGACTCAGCGCGACGGATCGCACGGGGAAAATTTGCCACGTGGAAATGGTTATGACACTCAGTTTACCGACACGGAGAACTGTTATATCGCGAGTAGACAAGAGACCAAGTTGTAAAATAGCATCACATAGGTCTTTGTCAATTACCGTCATCCGTCGCGGTGAATGAATCCGCTACGATACCTCCCATTCCAACCCGTCGTCGCGTCGCGACGCACACCAACGCGGGGGATCCGCGCGACACACACGTCACAGTGTGAGGGACGCCTTACTGGGAAGGCGACCCACCATCGGCTCGTTTCCAAATCCCGGAACGCGTTCAACCTTAGATCGAACTGCGCAGAAACGACGACGTAGGGTCGTCGCAAGCGAGAAGAGGTCGCAGGGGGGCCGCGATGAGAGAAGCGAGCTGGGTAAAAAGCGTCGTTACTCCGCGGAACGATAGGGCGGAGAAGGGCGATAGGGAGCGATAGGAGAAGAGCGGCGGATAGAAAGACAGGAAGGGGGCCAACGAGGAGCGGCTTGAGGAGCGCGAAGGGGGGTTGGAGTAGGTTTGGCGTTGAATTATGCCGCGTATGCAAAGTGCAAGCTATCTCGGGGCGATAAGGGAGACACGCGAGTCGTGCATATCTCGGTGGAAATAAGCAACGACACTTTGCGTCTACCGGCGCGGCGGCAGAGTCCCGCGGAGCGGCAAGAACGTAACGACTTCGCGCGCGCCCGCGGTGTAACAGGGCTGCTCCAGATATTTGCATAATATTTATGCAACCTCGCCAACCACGACCCCGCGGCAGCGGCGGGTAGCCGAGGCGCCAGCCTGCTTCTGTTTCCCGCAAGTTTGCAGCTACGAAAGAAAAAAAAAAGAGAGAAGAAAAAAAAGAGAAGAAAAAAAAGATAGAAGAAGAGAGATCTTCCGCGCGGTATCCGGCAATCCACTCTTGCCTGCGAGCCCACTTCGCACTTCGGGACGAAACTTTGCGGTGCGCCGCGAGCGTGAGATATATCGGCTACGGAATCACGACTTTGTATTTGCGATCGATACCGGAGATAAGCGACGTATAACGCAAGGGAAAGGGATGGCGGTGGAGGAGAAAGGCGAGGGGGAGGGGAAGGAGACAAATGAGCGAGCTGGCAGCGCGATGCGGCGAGCCGGTCGCCGTTTGGTAACTCGAGATTGCGAGCTCGAGCTTTGGCATTGAATTCAATTTTGCTGTGCATAACCGCGGGCTGCATTAACCGAGTAATATTCTATAGATTAGCGTGACCACAACGGGAGTAATTACGCGAACAGTTGGCAATGACTCCCTTCGGCTTTTCAGCGAAATTAAGGTATAGGCAAGCAATGTGCGAATAATGAAGATTGTCATCTACTAAAGTTTCTATAGCGAAACTATTACATATAGCGTGTAATATATGTATAGTGATGTATTTTTTTTAAATGAGTCACCACTCTGCTCTATTTCACGTTATATATTCTCCGATTTATTTCGTTGCACACATATTCTAAAAGCATTGTATATAACATACTCGACAATTTTCCGCTGTATGTTTGAAATTCGCTGACGTGAAGAAAAGAGATTTCCTTTTTATAGCAGTAATATATCGTTTTTACTTTAAATTCAATCATATGATCTTTATGCAAAATTTTATTGAAATCGACAATTCTTCGCGTTATAGTTGCGCACAAGACATTTGATAAAAAATAACCAACAGTAAATATATTTAGTAAACAAATTTTTTAAAAACTTAACGAAAAACATGTGATATGTGACAATTCCAATTCTGCGATATTTTTATTACGAGAACAAATAGAAATGAATCGCGCACAAATTAAAATTACTAATTTATATAAAAAGCTTCATAATTCAGTAAGAATAACTTGTTATAAAAAATTAATAAAATAAATTAAATCTCCTAGAAATGAATTAATGCAGTTTCAATAAAATATCTGATCTTTTATTATTAGATCTCCTTATCTTCATTATTGTCGTTCGTTATAAGAATTGTTAGAATAATAGATATTTCATTACAGAGAAAAATAAATATTTCATTAAAGATAGATATTAGAGAAAATAGTTTACATAGAAAATATAGATATAAAATATTATTTATATAAAGGACCGTCGTAAAATTTGAAATTAGAAATATCACGAGAGAGAGAGAGAGACATATTGTTCACTGTCTATTATCTATAAACTTCGTGATATGATGTATTAGATTTCCGAAAGTTTACTCATTAACGCAGAGTGTCGGAAAACATTGTATTCTACGGAGTGACGGAAGAGTTAAGGTTGATGGAAATACAACTATAGCCCACGCTGCAAAATATCATGTAATATCAAGCAATGTGGCGGAAGTAGTACGTACATTCGAAGGTTTCGTGTGTTTCTGTGCAGGATAATTAAAACCGCCTCACGTATGCGCGAAGTGTGCGCTAGTAAATTATACCGCGAATAGATCGATCTTACTTATCGCGACAACTAGCTATTTTTGCCTCGAATCATTACGACTGCGACGTCTTCTGACGCGCGCCGTCAGAAATGAGATGCGCAGTCGGGAGATCCGATTTGACTCGCGAATCAGAAACGCGTTATTAGATTTTATTAATCACGTCACCTTTCCCACTGTTCTCATTACGCCGCGCGAAAATTCTGAAACTCAGATATTATATATTTGCAAAGAGATTAATGCTAATTTAAAACCACGTTGCGGCTCGCGGAAAATGTTATCCAAGGTTATCAACAGCTATATGTTTTTCCGCGTGCGTCACGCCACGAGACGTCGGAGAAAACGGCTAAATGTCTAAAATGACGTCACCTGCATGCCCATCCCGATATGCATCACTCCGATGAATGGATACACACGAATACACGTCAGATGGCGAAACTCTTTCCTGACCCTATCGCTGGCGTTAATGACGCTACGTCGGATCCTAGAACGCCTCAATGTTGCGGCGCAGCAAGAATTTCGTCACGACAGCGAATATTATTAGCGTGACTCGACATAATTGGACGAACGTAAAAAAGCGGAAGTGCCTGGAAGTTTAGCATGAGACATGTTTCCGTCATGACGAATAAAAGCAATGTGAAGCGATAAGTGTATCCGTTAAGATCAATGAACGTTAATTTAGATATACTGTCATTTTTAGATACATACGGCTATTTGAAATTGAACAATAACGGCTCGATAATAATGACATTAATCGTTAATATGCGCACGCAAAGTCCGACTCTAATAAATTTATCGGATATTAGCATTTCAAAGTATGCTTAACGAAGTTATATTTGCACACTGTACTCGTAATGTTTAATTATTATGAAAATCATTATTCATATCATTACAGGTATATTATGAAATAATAAAATAACAATTATCTATGTATGGATACCTGCTAGAATATATGCTACACATCGAAAAATTGCGATAAAACACGGCGTTTGGTCAAATCCCCGCTGAAACGAAGATTAACTCCAATTAAACATTTCAACGAAAGAAACGTAAAGCTGCAGCATTCACTGCGCGTATTATACATGAGCGAAAGCGGACGTAATATTTATCTAACGTGCTCGTTAAAGGATTAGCGTGAACGAGGCTTTACACCTCGGGTCGCTGCGCAGCGCGCCACAGCGGTACACGCGCATATATTGTATATATATATATATATATATATACCTGCGGAGCCGCGAACAAGTTGCAGCAGCAAGTGCAACCTGCTGCGCCGAGCTAGATGATTTACAACGGCGACCGACCGGTGGCCACGACCGGAAGGGAAGCGCGGACCGCGAGAGCATTGCACCTCCCTGCTAACGTCGCGCCGCGTTAGACCGCGCGCTCGTACTGGGACCGACGCTCGCACACTCGCTCGCGTAAAGTGCGATACGTACAATAGGAGGAAACGCCGAGGAGCAAATTAGACGTACGTGAGGAAGCTCCCGCGCCCACGGTTAATTAATACGGCGCTTCGAACCATTCCACCTCGTCCTCTCGCGCGCACCCGTATCGCCGCCTCTAACGCCGTCGGAGCGAGTGTGTAAAACTCGACTTTCGGCTCGCTAATTCGCGTTTCTTCCCCGGCGTAAGTACGTACAATTAAATTTTTGTCGAGAAGAATGTAGCCTTAATTAATTGCAGCTTAACCTGTAATTTATATCCGCGTGGCCGAGCGATTCAAATTACGAACGTTCTTCTCGCACGCGCAAGAAAGTAAAATCCTTCCTTTTGCGTGTACATATTTTATATCAAACAGATCCACTTACGCGATTAGCATGAAAAATCAAAATCAGCGTATTTCTGCGCCGTGAGGCATGTATGATAGATTTATTTACTTTGGAAGAAGGCTTTGCAAGAAAAATGAATTTTCTAGTGCGAGAGGTCGTATCTTCAAGAAAGCAACATTCTGGACGGAAGCGTTTATATCTACATAAGATTAATGGTGTTTGGCGTTGTGTATGAAATATTAAAATGTATAACATTACGATTCTTGTCATAAAGTTATAATCAATAAAACACGCACAGCACGATTATTCAATTTCAGTTATCTTGTAATCTCTTTCTTGTCGTATCATTATATAGCAATGCTATATATAATAATTTAACATCCATTAAATGAATTTAATATTTGCACGCAAGTTTTCTTGTGGAAATTTCAACGGAGCATTACGGATTAAATATGTAAAAATCTCTTTCAATTTTCTGAAAAAATCGTTTTATATTTCATAACAAGCGAGCTACGTAACCAAAGTGCAAAAGTGGTACCTGTCCCAGATACAAAAATGGGGATACCCATTTTGAATGACAGAATAATTAATCGTGATCTTATGAAGACTTTTCGCGTCATGTAATTTCATACCTTAAAATACTATGTCATGCGGTTTTATGTTTTAAAATTAATAATTCTACATTAATAAAAAGAATATGGTTCAATTTTTTATGCAAATAGCTTAATTTTTAATAATAAATTTAATCATTTTTAATTAAAAAAAAATAAAACAAACTATTTTCTACATTTCCATAGCTATTTCCTACAATGACGCGTACAAAGTTAAATATCAGCTCATATTTCTGATAGAGCCGCGCGAGATTTCCAAACAGTTATGTTCTAATAAATATAATATTAATATTGATCATTACACATATAATATTAACATAAATATTAATTTATAGCTATATATACTGTAATCATGAAGCGTGGATAATGGTCAATTTAAGAAGTTAACGGAAATTACTCCGCACTTTTTCCGTAGACCGACGATTTTATCTCATCGACTGATGACACGACCGGATAAACCGGATTGAGCTTTCGATGTCGGCGCGTCCGACGGGATACAGCTCTATGCCGAGTCAAACCGAGTCGAGTCGAATCGAGTCGCGCCGCACCGCGGTCGGGATCGGTTTAGCGTTGTAGACGGGAAAACAAGCGTCCTCGATTCGACGGATTCTTCTTCCGCCGCTATAGCAATTTCCGGCTTGCCTCTGGCTTGCCGTCGTTCGCCTACCATCAGCAAAACGATCGCACACAACTAGCGATATACATATATAGCGTGTCTAGTAAATCGTGATAAAACTGACGAGCAAACGATTTTTCATAAAAACAAAGAAGAACAAGTAAAGAGAATAAATTTTTCAATCAATTACGTAAATTTTGAGAAAAACTGCATATAAAAATAGTATATATTTATTGATTAGTGAGATATTTGCAATTTTAAAATTTGTTTGCACAGTGCAAGTGTATCTATTATACGAAATACGCAAGGCATTGACGGTTTTCATCGATCTCTCGAAATGGCAGAGTGCAGCAATCGCGTGTATAGCAATGCATTTACTTCTGTCACGTGGGAATTTATGGTGACACATTGGCCGCAGCTTATTAGAAAAAAAAAACTTGCATCCTGCTCGACATACAAATGTCAACATATAATCGAATAAACGAGCATTACCTTCTCATTGAGCGCCATTTCTCTCGGCAAATTGCGCAATCAGTCGGAAAAGTTTATTTCATCCATTTTACTCGTTTCTTCGCGGAGGAGTCACCCCCCTTCTTGCCAGGTTGTACCACGGCTCACTCGACATCCTGTATACGTTGTACAGCGTTGTACCGCCGTTGCGCGCACGTAGCGCCCGCGCGGAGATAAAAGACAGACCGCACATTCGTCGTACCGCGTTACGCTGCGCACCGCGACAAATGCAACGCAAATTGTGGTGCATTAGTGTAAATGAATGCGGACGAGTTGGCGGTATGCAAAGCGAGCTGCCTGTCCGGACTATATGTACACACGTATGTATATGTACCCAGTGCGCGCGCTAATATTAAATTGCATTCGGTGGATACCCATCTCCAGAACTCACGGTGGACGAGGGAGAAGAGGGGAAAAAAGAGCAAAGGAGACGCGGAGAGAGAGAGAGAGAGAGAGAGAGAGAGAGAGAGAGAGAGAAAAAGAGGAGAGACGTGAGCGAAAAATGTTTTCCCTTCATCTTAACGCTGGCGAATGGCCGTTTCGTGGCGGAGCGATTTATCAAAAATTGTTTCTAGTCCGGGCGTTTCATTTCCGGGACAGCTCGCGCGTGAAAGTTCGCCGAGTTCGCGGCGGCGGGTGATCCGGTTGATTCGCATTAAAAGTTGCGCTTGCTACTTTACCCCTTCTTGTTTTCCTTTTTCGCGCTAAAAAAAATTTATTCCAGACGCCGGCTCGGTGGTGGTGGCGGCGGCGGCGGCGGTTTGCACCGTGACGCCGGTTTGTTAAGCTCGCGTTTGATTTTCCCCCGTTCGTGTCCGTGTATATCATTGGCCCCCGTCGCGACAACGCCAATTGCCGTTAACGTTTCCACAAACAACAGCTGTCCCCCTGCGAGAGAACAATCTCCCTCATTACGCGCGATGCCTCCCCATTTTTTTTTTTTTTTTTTTCGCGCCGTATAAAACCTTACTCATTAAATTCTGCGCATTAAATCCCGTCGGTGCTTCGTTTCGATTATTACTATTATCTACTATTATCGCAAAAAAGCATCCCGCCTTCGCGGTATCCTCTTATATTCCGTTTCCTCTCCGCTCTTACTGTGAGATTACATTCCCAAGCGTATTTAACTTTGTCCCGCCTCAGACCTCTTTCCATTTTGTCCGCGGCGGGAAACACGGCAGAGAAAACACGCGGCGGCAAACTCCCGAGAATTCCGTTCATTCGTTCATTTCACCGACATATATATGTATATATATATACGTATTCTCTCGCGATATATACGTTACGTGGCGAATAAGTAGAAACTGACTTCTTTTTTAATCTTTCGTGTAAGCGCCGACTATTGGCAAATGGCTTTCGAAAAACAAATATATTGTTATAACAGATTATAATTTGTTTACGATATGTATAAAAAAAGATACTACATTTGATACTAGACGCTCGTTATAAAAACACGATGATCCGAAGGATGTGTAAAATTCCATTTTAAAATTGCATTTAAAACACTTATTTCAATGTGTGGCTACGAATGCAGCGATGAATGTGTATTCTGTAAACAAGTTTTTCAGCGGTTTGCGAGATTCAGAAACGGTCACTTGGAAAGCGATAAATGGTCCGGGCACTCGATTGCGATTTGCGTTATCCCTCGGGACGTCTAGATAGGGTAATTACTTTGCATGCTTCTAGAACAATTTACAATCCGAAAGGAAGGGTAGCTCTAAAGGAGCGGCTTTCGAAGTGCTCGAAATTAAACCGATCACGTGGAAGGAAGCGCCGTCTCTAAGGTTCAAAAGGTGACGAGGAAGAGGAGGAAAACGTCGACACGTCGAGCGTAGGACAATCGATACTCGGCCGCGTTTCGACGTCAGCACGGCTCTCGGAGTCCTCTAACCCTCTTCTCCATAGCCAACCTGCCCCCTCCCCCTCTTCCTCCCCGTTCCTTTTTCACCTTCGCCGCCATTCCTCTCCTCTCCTTATTATTCCATTTCATTCCACTTCACGTCGTAGCTGCTCTCGTAACGTCGAGCTTCTTCTCACGCGCCGTACATACGCACGTATCGTACGTATACTGCGTAAGTAAGAAGTTTGTACGTGTATAAACCAACGATCGTATAAATACGACGATCGTAAAGTCGATGCCGGCGAAAGTGACGCGAAACGGCGAAACGCCTCCGCCGACTCGTAAACTTTCCGCGCTCGCATTCGCATGCCAGCAAAAAGATGAGAATACCGAATACCGAATAGCTTGGCTACACCCACCCGATCCGCACCGGAGAGCAAATTTCTAGGGATAATGTCTATATAGGCGTTCGTAAATCAAAATAAAAGAAGAGACGTGCGAAATATATTTTAATAACAATCCTATCGTGAGAAGTACCTTTTAACGTTAATTTCAATTGTTGCGTATATCATTTGACTTTTGGAAACCTAATGGTATAAAATATTAATTATTTTTAAAAATTTACAAAATTATTTTTTAGTTGGGCACGTAAAAAAAAATTAAATTTCGTAAATTTTTTTTTTATATTGCTTTCATCCATTTCTTCCTGTATTTATTCGCTACAAATAATCATTTCATCCTCAATTTAAAATTGTACTTTAAACGAAATATATTCTCGTTAACAGAAGAGCGAAAGAAAAAGCACATATTGTGTGTGTAACGTATAAAGCGTAAAATAAAAGTGTGTCTTTTTATGCGCTTATACAACTTTATCGAACATTTTATAAATACTTTCGCGCCTGTCGACCTTAGAGTGAAAGTAAATTAGAGTGCAAATAATGGAATGATAAGTACTACACGAGGAAGGAAAAAAGTCGCTTTTCTCTTTTCTTTTCAAATTGCTGCGTTACCACTCGCGGCATCGTATTAGGTTACTAATGATTCCGGTTTTCCGGTGCCGTACGATAAAAGCATTCGAATATACTGACCCTCGCGCCACTCAACACTAAAAGCTAAAAGCAAAGTTTACAAAAAACGTTAAGTAGCGGTGCAAAATGCACGGACATCCATATATTGCTCATTTGTTCAAAGCAAGGCTCAATGTCTCGTTTTTATAGACGTGCCGTGGCTATATACTAAAGTTCCGTACAACTCCGTTTATAGCTATAGCACATGACATTGATCAAACTTTCATTACAGAAATGCAAAAATATTGTGTCATATGTTAGCGCGTGCGTACATGTGTGTGTGCATAAAATAAAATCTGTCTCAAAAATAGATGAAAAACTAATTAGCAACTAGTTAGGCAATCAAAAACTAAACTAACCTACGCTTGCAAAATTAAAGCACATGTGCACACACACACATATATGTATATGCGTGCGTCACAGCGTCGAATGTTTGAAAACCTCGTGGGCTTTAAGACGACACTCTCATAGAGTGCCGCTACGTTATTCGACTGTAGTCTAGTAATTACCGTCCCACGTTCGGGTGAAAAACGGGAAGTAGATGCAGGGGTAATATGGAGAACTGCTTTGCGGAAAGAGCGAGGGAGAGAGAAAGGCAACTTGCTCTAGGAAAAGGTGCTACTCGCCGGCTCGTCACGGTGCGCGATTACACTCGTGTCGCCCCAGCGTGGCAAAGACTACACGCCCGACACTCCTGATGTACACACCGCAGATGTAAGTAAGCTCGTTAGGAACGCAACCCGCATTTGCCTGTACTCCGAAAGTAACATTACCTTGAAATACTTTGCGCGCTCTTACACGCTATCTGAACCACTTGATTTTTGCATTAGATATCACAAAAAGCGCAGTGCACCGAGAGCGTCCTACTTCTTTCTCGCGTTACTTTTCAACGGACATTTCGGTTAATTTCAAGCTTAATGTCAAAGCGCGCCTGATTTATAATAACTTTTCGTTTTCTCCAATTGAATAAAAATCGAAAAAAAAGAAGTTATAAGAAATTAAATTTTCGGAAAAAATATCAGATATTTTTTGCATCAACTTCAAGTAAAATTTACCTCAACCAAATTTTAATTTAACATTTTTTTATGTAATGTTGGAAATATGATGTCGAGATAAATAATGATTTTTTGTCATTTTTACGAAGCAAAAAGTTATTCCAAATTAGCCAGAGTATCGTCACAAAGCAACATGGTATAAGAGACATTTTGATTATCTCATACGTATTTTGTACTGAATTAAAAGCCCGAGTGTAAACGAATACCATCATATACGTGACCGTCGCTATTGAAAAAAGCTTTGCTTCTTTTCGTGAGATTACGGAGACGTGCACCTGGTCGGAATATGAGCCGAACACAAACGGACTGGTTGCTTCTCGCTTCGCATTCTCACTCTCCTCCTCTAACACGAGTAATTTTAATATCGCGCGTACCCAACGTTGACTCGGGTATGCCGAAAATGCAAACGAGACATCGTACGAAATGCAGATTGCTGTACTGCTACAAATTGAAAATCTTGACGCAAGAGTCAAGCACTTCGGTATTTCAGGGGAGACACGAAATATATGCAAAAAACCGCAAGTCATAAAAAGAAAAACTGATTGCGTTAACATATTTGCCGCATATCGATTGCACACACTCCAACAACTATCGACCTTTCATTTATGGATCTTATTGACCGATACGAAGCACTTGATCTAATTTAATACGACTTTGTTTTAAAGTCAACAAATTGAAATCGATATTAAAACATTTTATTAGTTAATAAGTCTTTGCTTTAAAGTAAAGTTAAACCCGTATATATATATATATATATATATATATATATATATATATATATATATTTCTCAAGCGGATGTCCCGCGAGTAGCGATGTCCCAGTTCTACGCGCAAGTAACGGAGAGTTGAAAATTAAATTTTGTCGTAATATAAGTCAGAGTAACAAAAATTCCGATGTATTTATTCTGAAATATTTATTTGTTAAGTGAAGTATTTGTATGTATGTATAAGTGTAATATCATTTTTGCAAAACAAACGCGTAACAAAAATATGATACAGTGGCAGTCCAGTAAACGAATTAATAAATGTGTTACAATTGAACGAGACAAAATTACTAACGATATTTGCATTGGAATTTGTGTTATTGCGCTTATAATTAACAGCGTCAACAGTAAAAATAGACAAAGATAATTCCACCTAGAATATCCAAGATTATATTTTCTCTTATCTAATTTACCTTGAATTCCGTTCGAAATTGTCACAAAAACCGGAGCGTGAGTAAAAATCCTTTTGTAAAAAAAACAAGATATCGGGAACATCACAAACAGTAACGTAACTTGAATCCCAAGTATATACAAAAATAGTTACCGATTGTGAAATGCAGATATTTGCAAAAACATATTTTCTGTAGTTCCGCGCTACGTCGCTTTGCGCGAGCTAATTCCGCACTCGACAATGCCTAAGAATTGCAAAGTTTTTTAAAACTTGGAATAAAAAGTTTAAAAAATGCATAAAATCATCCATAAGAAATACAGGAAGAACTGAGAGAAACAAATATATAACGGGATTACCGCAGCGAATTACATTTCTATTTATATGAATCTGAAGTTTGCGCAGAATCTCAGCTAATCTCGCATTTTTTGTAAAAAAATCTCTGTTAAACGTAACGCCGTTCATTTATTTTGATCGGCGCCATTCAAGTGCCAGAATAAAAAAAGGACTAACCTAACAAAAACAATGCGATTTTGCAATATCGATTAAATTTCCTCGACATTATTCATCTCTCGCTTCCTGCAACAATTTAATTACAAGATGTTGATTACAACGACAAAGAAAAATTCACCGACATTATAATACTGCCAATTATTTTGGTATACAAAGAAAATAAACGGCATCAAGCAAACAAGTGTATTGTATTCGCTATTTTAACATTCTCTCTCGTAACATTCTTTTAAAAATTTTGTCATAAAGTATTGTGCAGATAGGGAGGGTGTGCGGCTTTATTTAAACAACGTCTATGGCAAAATATATATAATATGTAATAAATATTGCGAAATAAAAAATTCACTTATTCACTTCGGCCCTAAAACAGAGTCTAATAAAAATTATCAGAAACATGTCTTTTCATGGTGTAATTTAAAAATGTTTGTCACTTAAACTTCAGACATTTACGTGCACTTTTTACATATTTACTCAAATCATTGTATTAATCGCTGTCGCTAGTATTCTAAAATCGCGTCTGCGATGAGCACTCTACAACTCGACGGGAATTGTGAAAATCATAAATTACACTGAAAAGCGTTCTGTCCTAGAAAGCCTAATATCCACTTATCACCGCTTACCATTATGCTCGTTGTCGTATCCGGCAGTGATGGCCAGCGCAACGCATCGTTTTGGAGAGTGCGAACAAGTGCACGTCGAATGCTCTCATTCATGAATCACTTCGCGAAAATATACGTTTTTCTTTCGTTAAACCGAGCGTATATTCTGTCAAACTATTAAAAATTCTACTGCGCGTTTAGCATATGTACACAGCTACCTGTATATTTTTCAGTCTCTCTCATCAGTGTTCAAATTTTCAGCCGCCACTATCTATCGTTCGTAGCCACCTATCCCTTTGTCACCGACTCTTTTATCAAATTTAAAGCCGTTCGTGTTACCATTTATTTATGGGCTTACGGACGCCGATAAACATGGAAATTAATGATCGAATGATGACAAGTTTTTGATATCGATAAAATTCCTGCATAATCATTTATGCACATCGCTCGATTCATTTCGCGATGAATGAAAAAGATAATAATCACATCGCGATTTTGTTGTATTGTTAACATGTTGAAGTTGCATACGTTGTATTTATGTCTACAATTTCGGAACCCATTAATCAAACGTACTTATTCTGTGTATCGGACTGTTACTGTTATTCGTATCTTGATTCAAATGAGTTTTATTTTTTACACGTCACATTATAAAACTTTGTAATGATATTCAAAAATTATCGTGATATACGGCGGGGAATAGAATATTTTATTGTAAATAATTTGTTTATCGCATGTATTATGCACGTTTTATCCGCGTTTCGTTATCAGTTTAATATATTTCGTGAAATAATAAAGGCGGAGATTTCATGCACGGGAGAATTAAATAATACGAATATAATATATACATATCCTCGTAACGTGCATTCGCAGCATCAGCGTGCAGCAGCGAGTCATAACTCATGAAACGACTATCGGTCGGTTTCCAGGGAACCGTAGATCACCGGCATCGAGTTAAAATTCAACGACGCGGAGGGACGCGAAATTTTCGCGCGCGACAATTTTGCGCCGGCGAAAAATGAACGAAACGGATTCGTCGTCCATCGCCCGCTTCGACAGCCCTGACCTAGACAACATGTATGATCCGCACAGGGAAATAAATCAGTTCTTTCCCCGTTCATACCCCCCTCCCTCCCCCCCTCCCCGCCATGCCGTGCGTGACGAGCGATATTCTTTTCAGGAACGAATCTAATATCGCACGAAGCGTTTATACAATCTGGAAAATTTGTACGCACGGTATCGCTTGTTATCGACATGCATTTTGAAAGAGTCCTTCTATGTAAAGCTTCATGGAAATACGCATGTGCTTGATGTGTGTGTAGCGCATAATACGTGTGTGTGTGTGTGTGTCGCGTGCGCGCGCGCATACGTGTGCCGCCGGGCTGCACCGCGTTTGTCTCGTTTATCTCTTTTATTTCATATTGGTATATCTCGGGAAAGCGATGTGTCCCGCGGCTATATCGTTGTTCGCAAGTACCGCGCGTCGCGCGCGTGCAACATCTGCAATTTTCTACACGACGACGTACACACCTGCACATTTTCCTCCGCGGCAACGCTCCACGCGCGCTTAACCACGTTATACTCAGCTTCGTCTCTTTTCGATATCGGATGTTTATGTGACAGCGAAACGAATTAAACGTTCAACCGTCGCTGTGCTCCGGTGCAGTATTCATTCCCTCTCTCTCTCTCTCTTTTTTTTTTTTTTTTTTTATCAATATCAAATACTGGTCAGTGTTTAGTAAATTGAAGAAATAAGGAAGTCCGATTGTGTCTCTACGTTGAAACGGTATTTGCGTCCTGCTAGGAAACACGAGAGAAATATATCGAATATCTAAGATCGAACGAGATATCTTAGGCATTTTTTATTTACGCATTCTTGGGTCAATGTTTCCTCAGCAAAATTGTTGGAAATTTGTAAAATTGAAAATATTAAATATTTTTGCAAACCTCGAATTATCTATTTTCGCTTCCAAAGCACTTTTTGCCATCAAAAAGCCATTGATTTTTAGTCATTCATAATGCACGTACAATGAGCGAATGTCATTTTTAAATATAAAGTTTAATCCAAATTGACCGACGAATCTATAAACAGAAAGCTGGTTTATTTTAAACCCGGAAAATTCTGCGTAATTATCATTTATCTCTTCATTTGTAAAATCTGCCACAAACGGGAGATTGCGCGTGGGAGGGAAGAGAACAAAACAGAGTAATTACTGACGTTGCCTCCATCTCGCTTCGCGACACGCGGGATTAACACAGCAGATATACCATATACACAAATATTCCAAGCATTCACAACTATCTACGCCGGAACGCTCATTCCGAATGAAATGTCCGTGCGATATCGGTCGCGTTTGCGGATTTATTGCCGCTTAAATACTTCGATAGTCAGCCTTTGTTTTACACGCTGAAAATTTGCTATTGATCGCGCGACACCGAGTACAAGTGTAACAAATTAACGAGTCGACGCGAGCGCGACGTATATATATCGCGCTGTTACGATATCTTATTCATCCGGCTTATTTCGAATGGATATCCGCAGGTCGATCCTCGCGTCAGCACGCATCTTCGCTCGTGCTCATACGAACGGCAACAACCGCGACAATCCGAACGTTATGTATATCCGCGTGCTTTGCTTACGACGGCTTCGTGAACGAACGATAGATTCCGCGCACCTGCAGCCGCGTACCTGTACAGATATCCGAACTTGTCTGACTTCGATAAATGTGTGCATAGCTAACGGCAATCGGGGCGTGCAACAGCTAGAACATTTCACATTTCTATTACAACTTTTCGTCGTTGTTTCATATTTTCGTTACGTAAACAATAAATATTACCTTTCAAACTTAGCACGAATAAAATCAATATTTAAAGTCTTATATTGTAATAATAGTAATAATTAAGTGCCAATTATGTTACTGTATTTTAGGATTGAATTTAAGATTGGAAATACCTCAATTTTATCTCGCTATTAATCCCTCCGTTAAAATAGAATCTGCACGGCGTGCTATCGGTGGCATTTCTTCCGGAAAAATGGCGAGAATGCATTCGTAAAAAGTGTGGAAGAGCGTTATTTAATGCGAAATAAAACTGTCGAATCGTTAATATCACTTTCACTTATGACGCATGCATGAAAGTATGCTTCCTTCTATGTACATATGTATATACGCAGGTACTTTCTCCGTGGAATTTATATTCTCGATGTATACCCCCCTTCGTCTTATATCACTATGCGAGCAATTTCCTAGCGCTATCGACCGCCGAACTGCGAATGTCAGACGTGGTACTAAATATATCCTGTTATTAATTACGGTCTTCACAGGATCCGTAACCAAGCGACCTGGTTTACCATGTTACAGAATCGCCTGCAACAGCAAATGCAATACAGCACGGTGCTAAATACAATGCTAAACAATTTAGTGAACAATTAATCCATTAATAAAAATTGTATAATTCTACTAAAATATAACAATCGAGTTAAAAAACGTTTAATAATTAAATTAATTTAATTACGTCTTCTGATATAAAATACACCTTTACGAAATAAGAAATTTTCACTCATCGATTCGTGCACGAAACGCTCGCCATTTTTTCATACACACATAGATTCTTTGCCGATTTGGAATAATTTTTTTTCTAACAAAAGTATACATTAACATTTCAAAAATTATAAACGATTAAAAATCTGTGAGTTTTGCAAATAAATACAATTAAATATAATTTGATAAAATCTTGCACTTCCAAACAAACTTCTGGCAGAAATTTAACTCCAAATTTAATAAAATAAAATATTAAAATTATAAAAATGAGAATATTTAATCAAATTTTAACTTGAATAAAATTCAATATAAAACTAATCAAAAAATTAAAAGATAAAATTTGCGCCAATTTCGAGAAATTATATTAATTACAAAAATTAAATAGAATATATATACATACATATAGAGAAACTGTAAAATAGATCTTTGAATTTTGCAGATATATTTTCTGACCAACTTAAATTTAAATTTCTTCTAAAAAATATTTAATTAATTGCTATCATTTCTCACAATTTCTAATTTTCAATATTTATTATAATTTTCATTATATAAATATGTTGTTAATACCTTGCTAATATCCTCCAATTAAAACTCCATAAAATAAAGTTTAATTAAAAAATTAAACAAAAAATGATGATATTTTGTTGTTCAATCTCTAAAATGTATCCAAAAAACTTTTTTAATTATTCCAATCTTTTACAATTCATTAATTGAAATCTATCGATACCCTGATACTTTTTCTATAGAAAACTTTGAATCCAAAATAATCACGTATTTCGCATCATGAACAGGTTTGTCTGAATCATTGAAGAATACTTTTCAATAACGCGGAAACATCGAATTCAATTATCCGAAGATATGATTCAGACTTCCCACTTCAGTTTCTTTTCCGATACGTTAATCTGTCGGACATTACATAGGCGTTCCATACAGCGTGTGCGAATTGACGCGAACCTGGCCCTGCGCGATGCGGTACGGTGCGGTGCGGTGCGGTGCGACGCCGCGCACCGATCGGTTGGATGAACGTTGGTCGCGAGAACGAAAGGGGCGTCGTCCTCGCGAGACGATCAATCACCTCGAAAGCATTCTTCTCTTCCTTCTTTTACTACACACCTCTCGCTCCGCTGAAATCGCTCGTCAGCCGCAGGACTATTGGGTGAACGAACGAGAATCCACTCGACCAACCTCATGGCGGTAGCGTAGCGACGGTTATCCGCTACGGGAAAATACTCTAAACCGTACAGCTATTGACCGCTATAGTTTACTCGTTGTACGATTGAATTCGCGAGTTCTAATTAGGGTGAGAGATATTTACTTTTAATACGTTCTCCCTTAAATTTCTATCCTTCCCAAGCTCTAGATTTTCTCGCAATTTTCCTAAATTTTCCTATTTCAGAAATAACCAATTACTCTTTTATTTTGCGAATAATAGTTTCTAATATTATCTTTTTTAATCAGCTTTTATCATTCATAATTAGCACCGCGCAGTTTATTAGCTATTCTTGAATCGTGTATTTATAAAATAATTAAAATAGATCGATAATTTTATTAAAATTTGATATATATATATCGATTTATATTTATAATTCATAAAATATTTTAAAACTTGCTAAATTATAAGTTTAAATTAAATAAAATTTATCAAAAACAGAAATGATAAATCTACATCGTTTCCGAAAAAAGTTTTATAACACAAATATTTATTACCTACAAAATTATTAATAAAAAACAACGTTTATTGTGTACTACATTTAATGAAATTTAAATTATTTTATAATGGCAAAACGGCAAAATTCTTTAAATAAGCTGTATGATCATAAATCAATAAGCTGTATAATTTTTTCATTACCTTCGCAATCTTGTTGAGATGATATGCTAGAATGCTTTCGAGATTTCTTCCCTGTTCGATTATGCGGAAGCAAATAATACAAGTATTTTGTCCTTATTAACGATTAAGTGTGATAATTCACATTAATTGTTTCGCGTGCATCAATCAACATAGCCCCCGTCAAAGTGTCTCATTTCAAATCAAATCAAATTATCACGCTTTGCTTCGGAATTCAAAGATTCTTCGACAAATACGCTGACCAACTTTACAGATATTTAATAGAACGCTATTATTAGTTGTATCTTGCTTATCTTCAAGTTTCCATCGTCGTGCTTAAGTCTCTAAATTGAGTTCATATTAAAGTTAGGTCCATTCGAAATGAAGTCAAAGGCAAGGTTTTCTTAGCTGTTTGTACTTTCAAAGCACACTCCGTCAAAACAGTTTAATTCCTGATGCTAATTAATTAAATTAAACTTCAAATTAAGCGCCGAGTCAAGTTTTCTCAAAGGAAACGATCTGTGGCTAAAGGAATAAAATAAATTTAGAATATCCTGTGCATGCTCGCGATCGATATATATTGTGCGTTTGTTGCGTTACTCATTTTTATCATAATTATTTATGAGAAAACTCGGCGTTGCGCTTAATTTAAACTTTAATAAGCATTACAAATTAAACTGTTGTTTAACAAAGTTTTTCTTCAAGACATAAAAGACTACAATCTTTTTCTAATATTATAATATTTTCACAATCTTTAAACGACAGATTATTTTAAAACTATTTTTTTGCAGCTTTATTTTAAATTATCATAAAAACTTTTCATCTTTATTTTTATTGTATCATGCTATTAAAATATACATGAAATAGCACCAGCTATTAAATTTAAAAGATTAATGTATTATTTTTAGGTACTTTTACAGATACTGAAAGCTCATGAAATATTAAAAACAAAATAGAATTGGCTATATGTGACATGCTTTCTTCTTGTCTGGAAATTTATAGACTATACATTTTTAATTGCAATGTTAGTTTATGTGAGATTTTTCTTTACAATTTTTGTTAAATATTATTTATAAGCACTTATCTAGTTTTAAATTAGAGTGCCAACTTTTGAATGACAGTGTAAAATGTATAAAAAAATTATGAAGAAAACAAACTTGAAAGTTAATTTTAATTATACTTTTATCTTTCTATTTTTTTTATCATTCTACATTATCACATGGTTATCAGGCAAATGTGAAAACACAACTCAATAGAAGAACAAATAATACAGAGAAAAATATATAAAAGTTTCAATGTATGGTAAATCCTAATTTATATAACATACGTCAAAAAGCTTTTATTTTAAAAAGCTTCTCCTTGCATATGTATATTAATTAAATTTTACGCAAACATCATCTTAAATATTATAATCTACATTCCGACAATTACGTTATTGCATTACGAAAAGTGTTGTTTTTCGTGTATGGAAATAATAGCAGATTGTATTGTAAAATAGTGTGTTAACAAATGTAGAGAGAAAAAAAATAGAAATATCAAGATTAGAAATGTACACAATAATAACAACGAAGAAATGAAAAATATTCAGCCTCATGTAACTTCATAAACACTTATTCAATTTAATTTTTAGCAGTAAGAAGTTTTGCTGAAAACTTGCGCTTTTATTTGTTCCATTTAAAAGCAAAATAAATAATTTCTCGCAAATAATAATTCTAAATAACATATTATACACCGAAATATTTGCTTCATAATTAGATATAAACATTAAATAAAAAAAACCTACGATATTTACTTAAAAATAAAAAAAATAACATCTTGTTATTTACTTAGATTTTTGGAGTTTATATAATTCGGTCGAAGCTTTTTATTTTCGGTTGCTTATAACAAATACAATTAGCGTTTTGGTATTTTCGCTCAGAAAAAAAATGGACTCTGAATTAGTCGAACAATACGTCTGCAAAGTTTGCCGATTTATTTAAAAATTTATTGCGTATAAAATAATTGCACAGTAACCGTTGGAACACATTATCTGCCATCCACAGTATTCGCGCGATATAGTATTCAATCGCAGCGAGGAGAGAAAGCTCTCTAATATTCTCATCTCTTATATTTATCTCAACCGGCTATTATTGTTCGTCGTCCGAGCGCGATGCAAAATTTGTACACAGAGCTTTCAAGGCAAAGAGAAATATTTTCTTTGAGACGGTCAGCGAACGTGCCACTGCGCAGATATTTGTCGAATACATATACGGCGGGTTCGCATGCATATCAAAACGCGAGAATAGAATAGCTCGCGTTTGATCTCGCGGAGAGTTCTCGTTTACTTCCGGCGTGTGTAAGGGTATTTACGCGAATGTAAATCTTCTACGGATATGTCTTCAGCGTACGCTACTAAATGGGAAACTACCTCTAATGCAGAATTAAGTTACCCGCTAGTTACAGACGCAGTTCCCCGTATCGCTTCCGGACCTAAATCAACTTCATAATTACATATGATGTAATCTGGAGCCACAAACCTACGTGGTTTTCGATTTCATCAAAGTTTAAAGCTGTCAAAATCAAAATGTACACGGAAATCCAGCCCTTTGTTATCACTCGCGAATACGGAATATCTCAAAATGAATATTTCTTCAATCGTAGTTTGATTGATTAATAGAGATAATTTTCCCTCAGCAAAAATATCTGGGAGAGACAGAGAGGTTATCGCGTCTCTTCAATTTTCGCTGTTTATCTTTGTAACTTAAAGTAAACTTAAAAGTCTGTTACATTTGAAGTTAACTGAAAAATATGACTTTATCATATATTTTCTTTTCTGAAGCTCAGCCCACCAAAAGCCGCTTATTTTCATTCATCAATTATTCGGAAACTGTAAGTACGTTGATATTTTCATGGAGGAAAACGGCGATTTCTCAAATCAGCCGTAAGTTCTGGAAAGGATATGCAGCTGTCTTAAGATATTCTGCAGAATAAACTAATGAACGTATTAAAGAAATTCTATTACTATCTGCTTTCTTTAACAATAATAAAAATGAATAATGCAATAAAATAGTACAGTAATATATTTCGGGATCTTTGTTGATAAGAATAATTTACCTATGAAATTATTTGCAATCGGCAATATCATCGATAAACAACCAGGAAACATGTTCGAGATTCTCTCTTCACATGTTTTATACAAATTTTATGTCTTACTATCGCATTATCATCATATTATTATGCATCTGAACTTTGGCAAACACCACGAAGAAATCTCGGAGGGCTTAAGATGCACAGCTATTTCATAATTATTAATATTCACTGTAATATTCAAAGAACGGTCAAAAGTTGACACAAATGCAGCAGTCAAAGATTAACGCAACTCAATTTAATAAAAATTCCCGAAATTACATTCACCGAACGAATTTGGCACGGTACAAAAAAATCCGGCGACGGCGAACGATAAAATTTACTTTTTTGCTGCTAATTCAATCAAACGATTTAGCTCAAATCAGCAGAAATAAATTCGACGGGGCCACTGTTCTCCAGAACGGAATTGCATTAGTTATTGGTGGAACGAATCGCCGACGGCATGCCCGATGAGAATGCGTTATATCAGGCTATCGTTTACGGTACATTTGCTCTCCTTAGCGAACTTCCACCGCTTCAAGTCGAGGCTCGAATATCCCACATTCTATATCCACACCGGAAGAATAATTCAAGCTTCGGCTTGATGTCGGATGCGATCAGCGCGGCGTGGACGCCAATTGCGCCTACCTCAATAACTCACGCCACGGTGGCTTTTCTTAGCGCGCAAGAACTTAGCGCACACTGTGCGCAGAGTGCGCACTTGAACGGCGATGTTGTCGTCGACGCGGTCGCGGAGCTTAACAAAGTTCTTCCGAGTGCTAACGAGCTTACTCCTGGCGAGAGCCGGTCGAGTGTAAGGCTTCTGACGTAGAGAATGATTAACCTACATATCCCGTTCCGAGATATTACTTACATTCCGATCGTACGTAGCTAGACACGCGTCTCGATAATTCAAAGACGGTGAGCGCGAGAAATGCAATATTGCAAACGTTATCGTGGCTTTATACACCAGACATAAATAATTTAGTATTTATTAGCTGAATATAGATACCTCTCACATCAACACGTGACGTCCAGATGCTAACATATAGAACAGTTATCTGATGATGCATACCGTTACTCAAGATTATAAGCGGATAAACAATCCCTAGATAAATAGCATGTAAGAGATAAGAGAAGGTTTATCTTATTTTCTTAAGACTTATGTGAGATTTTAAAAACAGTTTCCGATATAAACTTCTTTTATCGCTCTAAAACAGTCAAGACACGGTTTACATTTCAGTCACTATTTCAATAATACAAAAATCAAACACACTTGTCGTATCTCCACAAGAATGCACTCATTAAATACTTTCTTCGGGCATGAAATAAGAGAAAATTTAAATTACCTTAAAAAGAGTGATATATATTTTATATAAAAGCAAAGCGAACACTCGCAATCGTCCGATAATTGGTTATTGAGAATTCAAGATTGGCCCGATGTAATTTGCGCGGTTCTAAAAATTCCTTAGGATATTCTCCGGAATTTGTGACGCCTAGTGTACACTGCGGGAGATCGTTCAATTTCATCTCGAGCAAACCGACCGGCCGGCCGGCCAACTGTATGTACGTATGTATGTAGCCTGCCCCGTCCCTCGCCCCTACCGTAATTGAATACTCAATAGGATTTACCAAAGCGGGCCGCGGCGCCATGCCGTGGCGTAGCGCGGGCGCGTCGATCGACAGGACACACGCCAATATTTGATCCGCGTCAAAAGCTCCGAGGCGGATCCACCACCAACGGCGGGATTTCCAACGGTCGTTAACCCCCGCGCGCCGGCCGCTGTCTCGCCGCCGCAGCGTGTGATCCTCTCTCTGTCTTCCGGTCGGGTAAACTTCCGAAAAGCCGTCATCCCCGATTTGCCGGAAATTATCGATTGTATCTTTGTTTACGACGAAGAGCGACGCGTACGATCTACAACCGAAAACAACGACCTGTCTGATTTTTCAACAGGTTCCATGTTCGATCTCAAAGTGACAGTCAAAAGTCTCGTTCTGTTATCGTTTTATGCGATAAAACAACGTGAACGTATGTCGTAACATATTGCACGCGCAATAAACATAAATCTTTTTCGCTTTGAGGCATGATCGGAGTGAAAAAGCGTGAAATCGTCGATAAACAATCAAATCTAAATGCATAGTCATAAATCACTTCTTTTTTGAAAATTATTTTTATCAATTTTTTATAACAAAAAAAGTGATAAAATTTACTCCACTTATTGTTAATTGTAAAATGTTCTGTGATAGATGCATTTGCAGCACGTAGTGGATATTTCTTCTTGAAAATTAAAATAATTTTTTGTGATAAAAAAAAGTTGATACGAAAAGTATTTAAGCCATAATTATATCAAATATTATAACGTGCATCAAAAATGCAAATAAAATTAGTTGTAAAATAAAATAAATGTAATAAATGTGTAATTAGTTGTAAAATAGAATTTTATTTTATTTTACAACTAATTACAGCTGAATATTATCAAAAAATATTAAAGGTTTAAAAATAAACAAAAAATATTAACAGTAATAAAAAGAGAATTAAACACGTAAAGCTATTTTTTTCAAAAAGAAGTCTGCACCTTGATCAGATAAAAATACATTCTCAGAGGCGATATTTCGCGTCACACCTGCGTCCGATACGTATCGAAACCTGCATTTAAGCGCCTCTTGCTCGTCCTTTAGCCTCTCGAACACCGCGTGTGTCTATGTTTAGCCTCATCGGTCTATCCGTTTTGGGGTATGTTCGCGCCACGAGACAACCAAATCCACAGGTGCGGTCGAAAGGGTGCTTACATCGCGCGGAAGTGCCTTTGAATAGGTAGTGCAGCCGTTGACAACGCGTGAATACGCCGTCAAAGTCACGTATGAAAGTCGCCGACTATCCGGCGCAGAATGCGACCTCACGAAGGGACATAGAATAGCCCGGGTCGTCGCGATCCAGAGGACACGACAACCATTTCCCGTCGCCGTTACCGTTTCTCACGATTTTTCCACCTTCTGCGGCGTACGAATGAAAATTAAGTCACGGGTTAACCAGCAAGTTGGAGATTGCTCGTGATAAACGGTCGACGAATGGCTAGCATTCTCTTATCTACATTATCCTTCTCCGAGTCTAACTAATTTTTTTCGAGTAGTCACGAGAGAAAGAGAGACTCGAGGAAGACGCTCGTTTCGAATAAATTTAAACGAGGACTTTCCACGCGGATGCCACGAGTTTGGAGCCAGACTATTTCATATCTTGTAACTTTATGAAATATGGAATATAACTGAATTGAAAAGCTTATTTCCATACCGTCTCGAATCCATATTTTTAGAAAATGGAAATTATATATTACGAAGCTGCGAAAGATTCTTAATTCATACAAATTTGAAGGCGTATTCCCTGGTCAACTCAATTGGTTAATCTTTTCGCAACAAAAATTTAGTTCTTCCTTAATTGGTGACTTAGTTTTTCAGTTAAAACTTCGTTAAAACGTGAAATCTAACTTCAAAATAAGAAGAAAAATCTATCTCTGATTTCGTGCTGAGAAAAAAATGACTAAAACGGTGTTGACTGAACGGCGATCGAAGACCGCACTTGCAAATTTTTGCCTACAGCATGACGATGGAGTCATTATAACGCTTTATTTAACGGAATAGAAAATGATTATACCTGCCGTAAGCAATAGTGTGCGATAAATTGGCGGTTGGTTGGCGCGTGAAGTGTGACTATCGACACTCCGACTGATTAATTAGATTAATTTTAATTGAACGCCTATGTATATCCTGAAAGGCTAGCTGCCGTCAATTTAGTAACTCGATAAATCTATAAAATAGCGCGGTGGAAGTGTGGCTACATTTTATTAAATTCCGTCTCGCAAAAGGTCGCTGTGGCGTCGCGTCGCGCCAAATTTTAGTAATGGATCATTATTGAGCCCTGCAGGGAAGGTGCGAATATTGAAATATAGATAATTACTTTTGCCGAGGGCGGTGGGCGCACTATACGATTTCCGCTTTCTGCGTCAACATCGACTATGACTTTTACATTAGCTCATTATTCGGCAAAATAATCTGCATTACGATAAATACGCCCGATCTGTTAATTATCCAAGAGCAATCAGACAGCATTCGAATCTAGTATTGTTACTTTCTCATTTCGCGTATAATTTTTGTGAAGCCCCGGATATTTAATTAGACATCTTTCGCTCCGCGGATTTCCACTGAATGGCTTTGGTGTTAAAATCGAGAATGAAGCAGTAAATTAGCAGCTAAATAGCACTTAATTCTGCGATAGTTTCCAATTCAATTTGCTGTGCGGTGGAGGTGTTAGCTTAACGTAAGTTATCTTGTGGCAGATATTGAGACTAGCGATAATTAACTGTCGGAACGCGTTACCTAATTGTCATTGAAGATTTATATATTGTTGTACTACAAACTATGGAAGATCCAATCGCTTTAAGTATACGTCAAGTTATTACTTTTTTTACGAACCGTTAATCTTTGCACAGCTTCGCAACACATAATCTCCTTTTTTCCAAAAATGTGGATTTAAGATAGCTATGCAAACGCTATTTATGTCAGCTACGTGACTAAGAATATTTTCAAATAAGCAAAATTTAGCATATGAATCACACAGCAATAGCAATAGGTCTAACAATAGATGCGGTTATAAATGGGAACGGAAATACATATTGACTGTTAGCGCACTATAATAGACGAATTCTTGTTTAAATATTACTCACGATGTTTGACGAGCAGTCTCGGAATGGGGTCCTGCGGCCAAGCCGCATTTTGCACGACATATAAGCTGATCAGAGTCAAAATCTGCAGCGGTGCGGTCATCCTGGAAACAAATGGCCCTGCAGGATGTCCGGATAAATCAACGGTAACTTTCATGCTTCATCATCGCCGCTACCGATCGTCATTCCTGTAATCATGTAATAGCAACCTGTTAGTCTATGCGTCGCAAAGCTCGCGCATATTATTCTAATAAAATACCTACATACATCTGCATCAGTAAGACAGAAATGTATTAATATTAATTTTCTATAATTTCGCGTGTATTATTCGATACTTGTTGAAGATTCGCGGTAAAACCGTTGATCGCTAGTGACGTCGAAATTTCAGATTATTACGAGAAACAGGCAATTAGAGATATGTACAAACTAGAAGTGTTAACTTTATACTTACTTAAGATTTTATCGATCTATTTCGCGCAATAATACAGAGATAACTGCAAACGTCGACAGACACAACAATGTATATAAATTTCGGATAGCTATTGATTGAAAAGTGGGAGAGGGGGCACATTAGCGCTGGTGTGCGTGTGTAGATGGCTGGATGAGAGTGTGTGTGACGTCAATAAACTGCGGTAGAAAGAGAGTTGGAAAAACTATCGCAAATACATGTGCTGAAGAAAGTCATTGGAGAAATATAATATTGAAAATCGATAAAAGACATAATTTTAAGACAAAGCAGAAATAATAATATACAGCGAGTATAAACGAGTTTAGAATTATAACGAAAACGTGATTAATTAGACAAACAATGTTATCCAAACAACTATAAAACATTCCTACGTTTATGATTCCATTAAAGACATAATTGCAAAATTAAATATTTAAAATCATAATTGTTCTTAATTTTTAAGTTTCTAACATATTAGTAGTTTTTAATTTAACGTTTAGAAGATAGATACTCTGAAAATTTTAAAGAAAGATTTACACAATAAGAGGGGACACATTAGCGTTGGTATACGTGTATAGATGAATACGTGAGAGAGTGTGTGTGAGATGTAAATAAACCGCGGTAGAGAGAGATGGAAAAACTAACGCAAATATATAATATTATGCTGGCGGAAGCCGTTACTTGGAGAAATATAATATTGAGAATCGATAACGAACATATGATTTTAAGACAAAGCAGAAGCGATAATACACAGCGCGAGAATAAAATTCTTGCGTACTTCAAAAACAGAGCGTTCTCCAACGCTAACAGGTTAATCACGACTCATTAGATTATAAAATATTTTAACAGAGTTTGTTCTTTCAACAGTAAAGCGCTTTTTATTGCATTTATTTCACGATTATTGTTTAGTAACATTATTAACGTATTATCGCGCGAGTGCGCCCAAGAGAATATATTACTTTGAGAAAATTGGATTCGCTCGTGTATGCACAATGTTCCGTGTGTACCAGTACTCCAAATTGAACGCATGTATTCTTTGCGGAACGGCGGAAAAAAGAAGAATAGAAAGGAACAGGTCCTTTGTCCCCTTTTCGCCCAGAACTTATATATGCATATCTTCTTGTAGAAGAAAACTACTACTTGGAATAAGTAAAGGAAAGCACGAGGAAGGATAAAAGGCTAACGAAGGAACGGTGGGCGACCACCGACTGCAACGACGACGATGAAGAAGACGACGATGTTATGCATTATGCAGAGAGGTCGCCAGCTCGAGTTTCTATTTGTCCTGGAGCCGTGTACTGCCGTCTACTACCTCGAATACGTTCAAGATTAACGTAGTATCGAATATGTATATTCACGTACATACAAGGTGTTCGTAAAACACATAGTCGCATTTCCGTGGCGTATCGGGACTGAAAAACCCTACTGTCAACATGTATGCATTATGTATCCAAAACGTCTCGCTAACACATTTCGATCACTGACAAGGTTCTCCGCAAGACAAACCAAATTTTAACGCATTTTACGTTAAATTGGATCCACAAAAAGGCAAAAAATGACCAATTTCACTCTTTCATTAACGAAGCGAAAGCATCGAATTACGACAAGTGCAACAATAAATGCTCCCGGATTTCCAATCGAACGAACGAATTTAATGATAGAAATTTAACCTCATATTTTCTGAACACCCCGTGTATAAAGGAAGCCCTTGTAAATGTCTGAAGCGAAATTATCATTCCGCGCTACGCGCAACGCTCGTTTTTCTTCGATTTTACAAATTCACCAAAGTAAACGAAGCAGAGTCCTAATATTCAGTCGCCGCGACGGTTAAATCCCAATTTACTCGAGCGAATTTGTAAGCATCGCAATACTGATTCAAGAGCGTTATAATCAGAACCGACAATAATTGCGTATAATGCTATTAAAATATTAATTAATCTCGGCCGTGTTCAATCGCTTTCCAGTGCGACAATGCGCCGCATTGTTACTTAACATCTGGCGGACAGAGTCATAAATTCATGATCGTCTCGCAGCAGCTGCGCGCCCGAGCGATCTAATAAAATCAGATCATGAATCACGATCCGGCGAAGTCGGGGGAAAAAAAGAAGTGTTACGCCGCGGATCCGTCGTGTTTGCCGTGATGTTTGCAAGAGCAAGAGCACGCCTCGCTAGGCGTGGCTCGCCCTACTTTCGTGAGATACGAGAGACGAGTTGCAGATCGAGAGAGTCACTTCCCTGCAGCGTCTCGTCGCAGCGGCCGTCGCTTTCCGATTCCACGAGTGCCGCGCGCACCGAAAATGAGACTTTCTCTTACATTAGACGGAGCGCGAGCTCCATTGCGCGTTTACACAAACAACGGGAAAGCACTCCGTTCGATCGGCGGATGCTCTCTCGATGTGGAGAAAAAGATCTAATTTTCTACATCCCATACGCGGCTCCGCGATGGTGGATTGCAAACGTGGAAACGTGGAGGGACGACTACGTGATTATAACTCTAATTTCGGAACTTGAGATTATCATATTCATCGCGAAGCAGAAGCGGTACTCCTCTCTCTCTCTCTCTCTCTCTCTCTCTCTCTCTCTCTCTCTCTCTCTCTCTCTCTCTCTCTCTCTCTCTCTCTCTCTCTCTCTCTCTCTCTCTCTCTCTCTCTCTCTCTCTCTCTCTCTCTCTCTCTCTCTCTCTCTCTCTCTCTCTCTCTCTCTCTCTCTCTCTCTCTCTCTCTCTCTCTCTCTCTCTCTCTCTCTCTCTCTCTCTCTCTCTCTCTCTCTCTCTCTCTCTCTCTCTCTCTCTCTCTCTCTCTCTCTCTCTCTCTCTCTCTCTCTCTCTCTCTCTCTCTCTCTCTCTCTCTCTCTCTCTCTCTCTCTCTCTCTCTCTCTCTCTCTCTCTCTCTCTCTCTCTCTCTCTCTCTCTCTCTCTCTCTCTCTCTCTCTCTCTCTCTCTCTCTCTCTCTCTCTCTCTCTCTCTCTCTCTCTCTCTCTCTCTCTCTCTCTCTCTCTCTCTCTCTCTCTCTCTCTCTCTCTCTCTCTCTCTCTCTCTCTCTCTCTCTCTCTCTCTCTCTCTCTCTCTCTCTCTCTCTCTCTCTCTCTCTCTCTCTCTCTCTCTCTCTCTCTCTCTCTCTCTCTCTCTCTCTCTCTCTCTCTCTCTCTCTCTCTCTCTCTCTCTCTCTCTCTCTCTCTCTCTCTCTCTCTCTCTCTCTCTCTCTCTCTCTCTCTCTCTCTCTCTCTCTCTCTCTCTCTCTCTCTCTCTCTCTCTCTCTCTCTCTCTCTCTCTCTCTCTCTCTCTCTCTCTCTCTCTCTCTCTCTCTCTCTCTCTCTCTCTCTCTCTCTCTCTCTCTCTCTCTCTCTCTCTCTCTCTCTCTCTCTCTCTCTCTCTCTCTCTCTCTCTCTCTCTCTCTCTCTCTCTCTCTCTCTCTCTCTCTCTCTCTCTCTCTCTCTCTCTCTCTCTCTCTCTCTCTCTCTCTCTCTCTCTCTCTCTCTCTCTCTCTCTCTCTCTCTCTCTCTCTCTCTCTCTCTCTCTCTCTCTCTCTCTCTCTCTCTCTCTCTCTCTCTCTCTCTCTCTCTCTCTCTCTCTCTCTCTCTCTCTCTCTCTCTCTCTCTCTCTCTCTCTCTCTCTCTCTCTCTCTCTCTCTCTCTCTCTCTCTCTCTCTCTCTCTCTCTCTCTCTCTCTCTCTCTCTCTCTCTCTCTCTCTCTCTCTCTCTCTCTCTCTCTCTCTCTCTCTCTCTCTCTCTCTCTCTCTCTCTCTCTCTCTCTCTCTCTCTCTCTCTCTCTCTCTCTCTCAGGACATAAATTTACTCGAATTTGTGGGTTATGTATATATTTCAGTTGATAGAAGAAAATGTGATAGAAATTACGTATTTTTCACTTTGAAAAACAAGAAATTGCAATGACGCTTAATGCTTTTGCAGAGCTACTAACTAATGTTTTTGTTGTATCTTTATATCACTTACATATTTTTTAGTCCTATTTTATGTAGAAAAATCGAGAGCTAATAAATATCGTTAGTCGAAGAATGCGAATGTACTTGGAATGTTTATGCAAATAACATAATAGAACGCCCGCATAATAAAAACCATTTGACCTTCTTCTTAGCTTTGTTATAAAAAATCCAAGGCAAGACGCTGTCAACGCTGAGACGCATTATTCTAATATTCAACTATTGAATAGATTGAATAATTTAACATGATTTAAAATGTTATTCCATTATTTATGCTTCCATAAATTTTCATAAAAAAATATACAACAATTTCCATCAACTGATACCATTGTTCCACAACTGTTTATTCCTTCATTTAATTATTATAATTGTTGTAATTTATTTAATTATTATATCATATTATGCTCTTGACAACAACATAATTTACGAAGTACTTGGGTACACGGGTAAACATATCTAACTTTCGCAGGTAGATAATTATTGTAAACAGCTATGGTATTGATAAACATCAGAATATAATCACTACTCAGTCACACAATTATTTACTAAATAATCTCGCAAACCTCGTAGCGGTGTACATCGATTTGTGGTAATCCCGCGCTCGGAGCTTAATCGCACAATTTACCGTTCCGTTTTTCTGTTAATTACCAGAAATGACAAATGAAATGGAAGCGCAAAAGCGCAATTGTCAGACCTTTTAAAACCGCCACGTGAGCGGAACGTCAAATTTTTAAGCAAGTCGTGTCTCTCCGTGAGAAGGTAAATAAAGAAATATCGAAGATTTACGAGATGGCACCCAAAAAAAAAAAAAAAAAAAAACAGAAAATGCACGCCTTGAAAACGAACGAGAGACGCGCGAAACGGAGAGGAACGGTGGAAAAGCAAGCCAGCACGGGGCGTAGTCTCTCGTGGGTAAAACTTTAACTAACACACTGCTAGAAAGGGAGAACGTGAGCGCTCTGCAACTGCTGTGTTGCTGCCGCTGCTGCTGTTGCAGCAAGAGCCCGGGTCTAATTATCCATGCGCTTTGTGCGTGTACTGGCTCCAACAAGAGCAACGGCAATGGCACAAATGGCGGTACGAACGTGATTGCTCGGACGTAGATAGCTCCAGCGCGATTGCTCTACGTTCAACGAGCCGGCGATCAAAGTAAAAACATTGTGTGCGTTACGCCAAGTCATGCCGCGCCGCGCCGCGCCGCGCCGCGCCGAGCCCATCGTCGTCTTCTTGCACGCACCGCGTGATTTTTAACTGGAAATCCTAACTGAAAATTCGAGCTGAAATCCTGAAGGATTCCTCGGTGCGTTTGTCTGTTTGTTTGTTTGTTGCTGCAACAAAGGCATGTACTCACGCAGTCGTCATCGTTCATCTCTTTCGGCCGAATGTTCCGAAACATGCTCGATATATGCGGTGACACGCTTTACCGAAAACTAAAATAACTCTTGATTTTTTTATTTGCAGAAATATTTGCGCCATTGAACGTCGATATCAAAATATAAGAGATTTTTAAGAATATAAGAGTTAAAGTTCTTATCAGATAATATTCTTACAGTAACTATTAAATATTTTTTATCAATATTGCATTTCATAAACCGTATTGAATTTGGAATATTAGCCGTTATATACATAACTATTTAATATAAGAAAAAGTAGAATATGCATAATAACTGCTTGGTTTTCTAATTTTGTAAAGTAAATATTTAATAACAATACGTATAATTATTTCTAAAAAACTTTATTTATTAAAAGAGAGGAAAAATTTTTTTGAAAAAATCCATTTATTAATAAAACTGAAAAAATATATTTATTTAAAAGAGAGGAAGATTTATTAAAATAATATTCTTGTATTTAAATTTACGTTAATGAATCTCTCGTTAATGAATATCATTAATGAATAAATAGAAATGTTAAAAGATAAATAGTTCTTCAATTGTGTCCGATAAAACAAAGAATAGAATTCCAATGATTTGCGCTTGAAAAATCCAAAGAAATTACAAAATACTCTTTAAACTATTTTAAATAAACTTACAATTAGTAAAATATTTCATGTTAAAACTTCTAAAATTATAAAGAGTTTACGACGTTTATTTAATTTTCAGTTTAAAGAAAGAATACTTCAGTTTTCAGCAAAAAATTTTTGTCACTAGAAACACTTATATTACTTGGTACATTTTCTTTTCTCTCTCATCTTAGCGTATCATTCTCGTCTGCTCGATATATGCCATAATCCCGATGTGTTTCTTAACCCAAGCCTAGTTTTCTCAGTTTTCTGCTTTTGAGCGAATTTTCACGTTCGCAGAAATTGCTACTTCTGATTTGGACGAGTCGTTGAAAGAGTAGAAAAGTTTCCCCTCATTCTCATATTCCACGCTAAAAGGATAGAGAGACATTGTAAATGCCAGTAGAGGAGAATGGACCCGAACGTATATTCGACGTCGAATGCAGATAATAATCTACATAAAGTTAATTCTCGCGTGACCAGGATTCCAAGATGTAGTCAAATTCTGTTAAATTCGTATTGGTATTCTGCCAAATGCAAATAGCTCTTAAACTGTAACTTCTGGATCAGCTCTAATTTGATTTCCCGAAATACCAAACTGTTTGAATTTTTTTCAGACACAACAATGTTGCAGAGTACCCATAAAAACCTTTTTTTTTTTTTTTTTTTTTTTTTTCAACAAATCTAAAGTTCGACAAATCTATATAGTTCTTTAAATAGAAGATAAAGCTAATAAGACATTTTTAATAATCTAACAATGAAAGAAATCTTCCATCTAGGAGAAGAGTATTTAGTGATATCATCTAGAGCTCAGCCATCTTTATCATGAGAAAGCAAGCTTTTTATAGAGCTGTTTTAACGACCGCTTTATTGGCTTCATCTCAAGCCACCGTAAACAGTTACGTAACTTATGGTATCCTCTGTATTGTGGTTTTTCCTACTTTAATTTACACATAACGTCTCGTAAAAAATGTAAAGTATATTATATCAGCGTATAACCGCACATTTCATTCAAATTTTTATAGCATTCATTCAGTTCCCAAAAGTTAAAAATTTTAAAGCTGCAAAGTGTAATTACACCATCGGTGAAATTTTCGCTAAAGAAGATAGCCTCAAATTCATCGGGGAACGCGTAACATTGTTTAAGGAGCATTAATGAGCAGAGTGTACTCATGTACTATCAATCCATCCTAATTAAACTTCAAGTTAAATTTCAGCGAAAATAAAGCCGAATCAAAATTAACGGAAAGATGTAATTTCAATAATCTACTTTTAATAATAAATTTCACACACACACACACACACACACACACACACACACACACACACACACACACACACAGTAAAGAACATTACAGTATTCAATAATAATCACTTCCCGTACTTAATTTTCCATTTTAATTATACTGCAAGATTCGACCGTCCCAATTACATGAAAAGATTCCTGGTCAAAGCTCACTTTTGCAAAAGTGTCTTAAATATAATATATTTTTAAATCTTATTTCACATTTCGATCTTTCTATGCATTTCGTATATGCTGACTGTGACCTCTTCGGCGCAACCCGCAAAGCATTAAACCGATATCATCAGCTATTGTGCACCTTATACGCTTGGATGTGCATAAATTCGAATCCACTATCGACCCGGAGTCTGTTTGCCTCTTGTCCATCTAAGAAAAGAGCAGTTAATTTATCTTTCATTGTAATATTCTCGTTCCACATTTGCATTTTTATTTCGATATCTCTCATAATTTTCGATCATTTTTAATCGCTCGATGCATTTTTCAATTGTTTAAACTTAATTGACAAATACGTTTGTAACTGTTTTATCTCTAATTTTATCTCACAGAAAAAGTTTTTTCTCGCTTCAAATCCCATTCGAACCTGCAAATTGTGAAATGAAAAACAGAAGGAAAAAGATAGAGAGGGAAGTAGGGTGGGAGGAGATAAGTCTAGTAGTTGAAAGACGGCAAAAGGAAGCAAAAGATATCCGCGACAGAGCGGATGAATGAGACTACCACTGGTCTTTGAGCCGGCAGGTAGGCAATGATTAATAAGTAACGTCGATCTCGTTCAAAGTGCGGCACGATGGAAGGGCATTCCTTTCCATTTCGGAGCTCTTGCAGTAACAACCACGCGCAAATAGAATATTTCGAGAAATAAATGAGTCGTAATTATTCTAAGAAAACAGTGAATCTAGAACAGCAAATAATTTTCGTAAAAAATATTCTTTACTTCTTGCCGAAAAGTATTGAATTAAACCGTCTTTCAGGAAAAAAGCTACGTCTATCACAAAATTAAAAATGTATGTACTAATTATTCCCAATTCAGCAGAATACTACGTACACATTTAGTCAAGAGTTTGGTGATTCAGATGTAATATATTTTCCTAAAATAAAGAGACTGTAAGATTAATGCAAAGCTGATTCGCTATGAGCAAATTCCTGTTCTATAATTTAAAATTAAATCAAAAATAAAATGATTCATTAATACTAAATGGTATGAAATTTTGTAATAAGCGGATATTTTTCGATGATGCTAATTTGATCATAAAATATTTGATTATTTTAATATTTTAAAACTATCGTCTCTTTTACTAAAATAAAAAAATATATTAAATATTACACAAAATATTTTTGCACGAGGCATTTCTATAAAATTTAACGTCCTAGACATCTGAAACTCAAGTGAGTAAAGAGGATTTTATAATTCACTACCTGTCTTTTCGAGTTAATGTTCTAAAGTTACTTGAAAGTCTATTTTAATGGTGATAAAGGAAAACAGTTTGCATTTCACAGTCCATAGCATGTTACCGTAAAATTTTGTGGTAGATTTTAAACCCGACAAGTTTGGTCTCGCATGAATTGTTAACTTCTTCGTTTCACCGCGATATTGTTTACGCTCCAGAGACGTTTGATTTCTCCGTTTCAAATACCTTCTGGACTTTGAAATCTAGGTTCGCGGCAATTTTGAGTAATATAAAGTTTATCGTTCGTTGCACTTCTTGCAGAAATACCGCGACATTTGGTATGAAGTTCTCAAACTAGAACGAAGGAACTGCAGGAACATCTAAAAATCGATAATCTAATAATCGAGAAAGCTTAAGTGTATTCGCAGCTTATGCGATACATGTATTGTATAACAAATTATTTTTGCATCTTGCTTCATATTTTAGTATTCGTACTTATATTATTTTTATATTTTATATCGTGCAAATCCTGCATTTCTCTTTCAACATTATACACAAGATTATAAACTTTTTAATAACGAGAAACTACAAAATATATTTCGACAAGCGATCTACCTTGTAAACTGTGAGATGTTTATGAACGTACTAAGCGCAGTAATTTGGTAGATTCATTTTCAACGCAAAAGCATACTTAAAATTGGCTTTACAACTTATAAGAGATTGTATCTCGTGTTCTGATTCGTGTTCTAAATATTTCTGTCATTAATTTCTCACTAAGGTAATTTAAATTTATTCGGGATTAAAATTATTCATTTTCCAATAGTGGTTTATTACTTCATGGCGCCGATTACAAGATTATTGCAAAAATTATTACAAAAATACATAGTCATAAGAAATAAAATAATAATTTTAAATCTTTTTATAAAAATATGAAAAAATATATTTAGTGTAAAACAAAAAATAATACTTTAATATAAATATTTATTAAAAAATAATTGAATGAATAATTGTAAAATATATTAATATAAAATGAGAAAAATTTTCTTAAAAATAAATAGGAGAAAAACATTCCACATCTTTTTGTGTAATTTCTCTCAAGTCACAAAGTTATTTATATTCATGTTCTTCCGTATTTCACTGTTTCTGATAAATTTACACAAATTCACCAAATTCCTTCGAGTAATTTTTAATGAATCTCAGTATAGAACTTCTCCCAACGGAAGTTATAGTTACGAGCAAGGTTAATAATGTGTTAGCCGATACGTCTATGATACTTCACATCCCGGAACTGCACATTAATATTGTATTACTCAATTGTAGCAGCGTAAATTTCCGGAATTACATTGTGTGCAGACTTTTTATTATAAAATGTGACGTTAAGTATCGGTAAAATTAAAGTATAAAGCTATGAAATAAAATATAGCTATAAGTATGTCATATTATGCACCTTTTGAATGACATTGCAGATAATTATCTTTATTCCTCTTCTTGTGATATAATAATTTTTAGAAAATCGGTTCTGCATTTCCGCCAAGTATTCGCTTTAATAAATGCATATGATCATGAAATTAATAATCAAGATGTAAATGTACCAATGATAAAATGTATACAAACAACTTCAAAACCCATTGCAGCATAATGAATTGCTCTGTAATTTGATAAACCTCTTACATTTAATAATAACCGCGCAGAAAAGGCTTGACCCAATTTTCAAGATTTATTTTTCCAACAAGAGTGGATGCCAAGTCTAAAACGACAAATAATTCAGTAACTATCAAATAATTATAAATTGTTCTCAAAAGAAGATTTATTTGCAAGATTTCATGTAGAAAACGTTGCAATGCCTTTGATACCCGTTGTATTTTTTATACAAAAATCTAATAAAATAATTTATTTATATGTATACCATTTTAGATATTTACGTGCTTTTAAAGATCTCAGTGTAATAAATATAGTAATAATGATTAAAAAATATGTGTCGATGAATTACATCATCAAATATATCTAGAAATCTAGAAATACGAATAAATGGTTCAAAAAATGGTTTCCAAATTGAATAGATCGAACAAATTTCCATGTCGTAAATCGGCACGCGATATATGTGGAAAAACGTGTACGCGCATACCGATCTCGCGGATAAATGACTACACCGATTGGCACTCACGTTTTCGCGCGCGCGAAACGCACAATGAATTCGAGGTGTCGCGCCGAAGTGTGCTTCGAAATCGGAGGGAGGTTACAGAGTCACCAGAGCATCGCAGCACTGACGAGACCGAGGACCCAAATGCAATGGTAACTTGGGGCAACGGCAAAGTCAGGAATGCGAGTTGAAGGAGAAGTGGTCGTGAGCGGTCTCGTGGCGGGCGATTTAAAGCAACTCCGACCAGAGCCAACTCACGTGAATGAATATTCAGAAGCGTGCGAGAACTGTGGAGAACGTGGTCTTCGTCCCCGGGTGACCTCCCGTGGAAACGGCCAGGTGAAATGGTCCAAATCACGAGGAATATTCAGATTTTGCCCTAATCACTAGGCGAATAGTTCTTACGTATACATATACGTGTGCGATCGCGACTACGACCGTGTGAGATAGATATGTCAGCGGGAAAATCGCGGTTTGCTGATAAAGTCTTCACGAGGATGCAGCTACCCGCTTGAAACCGATGGCACTCGTTTTTACAAACACGTGTTAACAATCGACAATAGTTTCACATTTTGTACGTGTAAATCTCTCATTCGACATTACATTTAGATCTCAAAAATATGAGATTCGTTATTGAATAATTAGAAAATTATATTCTCTAAAATAGCACTCTTAAGGGGTCATCTAAAATCGATCATGGATAAAACTGAGCGGCGGAAACGGTATTTTAAGAAAACAATATCAATGCTGATATAGAAAATAGAAAGACGTCAATTTTCACAAAAGAAAGATGGTTTTTATTTCGCAGAAATAGAATTATCTCCAACAACAATTATTAGCATACATTCTCTTGAAAACTTCATAATTTTTACTTTAACATTAATTTTAAAATCAACGCTGCAAAATGTTAGTTTATGCTTTAAATGTAACACTTCATACACACAAAGTTAATAGCATTATAGAGCGACCGTGTCTTTTATCTTCTAAATGGTTGGTTGTTAAAGTTTTTATTTTTGTTTGAATTTTAGTGGTTCTGTTGGGTACCTCAAATGAACATTTGTTTCATCAAAACTACACATCGCTGTCATGAAGGTGGAAAAAATTCCAATTACCACGGAAAATGGTGTATAGCTTTATATTAGGGAAGCAGAACACCGCAAGCTTTATTTAATGCGTTGCAAAAATAAATTATAAATACAATATAGATATTAAAAATAATTTATGACTGAAATATATGATATTTTGGTCGATAATTTTATCAATAGACAATTCAAGATTACAGCTTATAGCGTCTGAGCAAACATCTGGTTAGTCTACTCGTTTAACCCCTACTAAACACACATCGAAGAGAGATCCTCCGGTAATCTTGCACTATAATAATACCGTAGTCTCTAATTATATATTCGTAAACTACAGTTGTATATTACTGAAGGTATTACACAAATATCAGATTACGTAGAGGCTTAAATACTCGATCTGATAATTGTTACCCGACTGTATACGTACGACACGCATCAATCCCAGCGAATAATCGCACACGGCTATGTTATTTCAGAGTTCGAGAACTTGTAATAATTACAACACACATAGGCAATAGGTCAATTTACTTAACGCGGCCAAAGTATGCGCACCGCACTTTCCAAATGGAATCGTAAACCGCGCAGTATCGCTTTCATATCCTCCTTTATATGCATAACAAATATCGCTAACCGCTTCGCAATAATTTCGCTCGGCTTTCAAATATATATACGCGTACGCGCGGCGAATATTCCCCGAGCACCTGCAAGCGACGATCTCGCCGCGAGTTGTTGGAGTCGTTACCGCCGCTTAAATAATCCCCGTGTGCGTCCGTGGGCGGTTTTACAGCCCCGCGTCGTTTTCGCTCGTCGTTAGGACTCGCCCGCGATGGAGGCGCCAAGTATAGCTGCAGGCTACCGCGGGCGTTGCAACTCGAGCCGTAAGGGCTGCAGCTCGGATTGCAAAGCTACGGTTGGTTAGAACGTGCGCGGGACAAAATACGACGGTGCCCAGGTCTACGTGCGAAACGGTTCCTTCTATCTTACGTTACGCGAAGAGGCCCTATCCTCCTCTATGCGGGAAAACGTTCGGGCTTACACGGTGCATGGACTTTATGGAGATTTGCGTACACAATAATGTTCGCGGAGTTCCGGGCGGATAAACCGACGCGTTGCAACACTAATAAAGAATATTATTATATGTATATTCTATGCGGAATTTTATGTATTAATTTCGAATATAATTATTAAATCGTATGAATAAATTTCAATAATAAAGTAATTTTATATATTTCAATATTATTGATTTTCTAACTTACAACTTTCATCATTGTTAACGATTTTATAATGTACAATATTATTAACTTCGCTATATTGTGACATTTACTTCTCTATCATATTTCCACATATTTATAAAAAAAAATCTGCGGCAATATATAGAAGCAAGTAATTTCGAATGTAATTATTAAATCGTATAAATGAATCGAAATCTTTCAACATTATTGATTTTGTAACTTATATCTCTCATAATTATTAATGACTTTATGTACAATATATTATTAACTTCACTATATTGACATTTATCTTCCTATCATATCTCCACACATTTATAAAAAACCTGCGGTAATGGTCTTGATTGATTCTGAAGGTGTTCCAAATAGTATTTATGTCAAGGAAGAAAAATAAGAAAGAAAAAAAGTAAGATCATTAAAACTGCTAGGTGATATTGCGCATGCAATAAAAACGAGCGGACACACCTGGAGCGCGCAAAAAACCAGAGGTACCGAAATTTCGTGCAGGGCGAACTGCACACCAGGGAAATTGCCGGGTATAATGGACGAATGATAATTTAGTACGCGTACGTATGATGAATGAGAACGACCGAAATTCTCTCATTTCTAAAATTCCACACGTGAAAAATTAATCATCGCATCTGAGAGGTCATCGAACACATCGTGCGGTCTTTTTATCGGACACCGATAGCGCGTCAAATATCCCTCATATCGCGAGTAATTCGCGAGAGTGAGCGCTTCGCGAGAGACGTAACGCTCTTGATTTTTCGCCCCGCGGGACTGACTCGATTCACCGGTGCAGAAGCATCGCGGAATACCGTGTGTTCACGGAGAGCTGCACGAGAGCGTGGAGAGAACAAGCTCTATATGGCGTGGGTCCATTTGCGGGCCGCCGGTAATTTCCTCGGGGAAGAATCCCGACTGTATACGAACAGAAGCACCGTTTGCTCGCGCGATTACACCGTATTTCGGTGCTGGCCGCGCGTTGCCGATTCACGCGTATAATCGGCGCGATTAATAAAGGCTGTCCATTTAACCGTAAAATAGCATCAGCGAAGGGAGGAGGAGGAGGAAGTTGCCGTCGTAAACGAAGACAGAACGAGACAGGGACGGCGCGCGATACCGTTCGCAGATTGCACCGCACGCGTACGCTTTCGCAATGGTGACCGCCGCGATGGCGCACCGTCAGCAAATTCCCCCGGCTAACAAACAACGCGCGCGTGCGAGTATATATGCGCGCGGATTCGCAAGATTTTCAAAAGCAAACAAGCAGCCGTGGCGGAAGGGATTTTTCGCGAATAACCCTTGCGACCCGCACGGCAGGTAATATACGTTCGTGGATATCAGATTCCATTTTGCCGTTGCTGTTACCGCTCCTACGTGAGGTCCATACTTTTTCCGTCTATTACTACTCGACTTGCGATTAGCATTAGCATAGAAATTGGCAGTGTGTGCTGTCAGTGGTATGTGTCCGTCGTAAACTTGGCGAATTCCGCCGCTGACGATTCTTGCAAAACGCGAAGCTAAAACTATTTTCGAAAGTACGGCGACGAATCCGCGGACAACGCGCGAGTTTTATATTTTCGATCAATAAGTAGTTCCGTCCGACTTCAAAATGATCGAGAGTTCGCCTAAGTTTGAAGTAAAAGTTTTTACACCATTTTCTTGGAAGTTTTACAAATTTCGTTGTATGCTGGTCTGTTGAATTTGATGAATTATCAACCATCTTTACGGAAACAGTATACAGCAGAATTTCGCGCGTGCGATAGCCAAACTTTTTTGCATTACACACGGCGAAATCTTATAAAGTTTATCGAGAAAAACCTGGTCGCACATTTGAAGATATAATTTTCAAAATTCGACGAGTTCTCCCCTGCGCGTTTTTTAAATTATTCTGTTTAACACACATCTATCTCAAGGAAAATTAAATTGGTTCCGGACACTAGGAACATGTCCCTTGTCAGTCAATTCGCCTAACAACAGACAAGCTCGAGCGCTGACGTCGATCGAACGGTAATACGATTGAACCGCTATGGAAGCGCATCGGCGAAGCTCTCGAATTTCTGCGTTTCCGCGAAAGGGTGATGCGATTCTATCCCGCCGGTACATTTCTGCGCCGTGAAAGAAAGCTATCGCGATCGCACGGCTCTCGACCCTTTACCGTCATCGTCTTGCGACCTTTCGCGCTCCTCCTCCTCCTCCTCCTCCTCCTCCTCCTCCTCCTCCTCTTCCTCCTCCTTCCAGCTATCGCCACGGCTTCGCGCTCCCCTTTTGCACCGTACGTTGCGCTACAAAATTCATCTTATTGCAACGAGATACAGTGGCGACAGATCGATATATCTCGTTCTCGGCAAGAGTTCGCAATCCGATAAACGAATGGCGAGAAAATTGCAACCGGCGTTGCGATGAAATAAATGGGTATAGAGATGGTTACGTAGACAGAGGAAGAAAAAGGAAGAAGACACACATCTCCAGATAGCAGAGAAGTACATGAGCGTGTTTGACGCGCGCGCGATACTCGTGTGGGCGCGCCGTCTCTCAGCGTGTACATGTACATATCTACCTCTCAAGTTCCTGCCAAAGAAGTGCGCAAAGTCGTACACTGACCGCGAAGGCGACGTGTAACTCTTAAAAGCTCTCGATTTCCGCGGGTTGCATCCAAGTGTCTTAAACCCTTCGTATATAGGTTACCAGTAGATTACAAGTTACCGGCGCGCGCATGCTACCCCGAGTCGAAATTTTTAGCCTAGATTAAACCTACAAGTTTTGTCGAATTTGAAGAACCAATGTAAGCTTTAATTCATATATATAGATATAACATTACATTGGCTATTGCCCTCCTTTGATACTAAAAATTGTTACTTATTGCCGTTTTTTCCATGTGGAAGCTCAAAAGAGTACCTACTGAGAACCTCTAAAAAGGCTCCAGGTTCTATAAATATGTATTTCTAGAAAATAAATATTCAAAATCACTTAATAATCTATTATCTCATATACTCTACTTGCATTTAATGTATGGATCTTGATTTCAATAAACAATATATTAATTATTATAATTTGCTTAACTGTAAATAGGCTACTATAAGCAAATATTATATAAATAATATTCACTTATCTCTTACATATCTATCTGCAGTTAAGTAAATTACATAATTAATGTATTGCGCTTATTGAAATTAAGATATGCATTAAATACAAATAAAGTAAATGTGGTAATAGAATATTAAATAATTTCAAATTATAGGTCAAATATGTAATAAAATATTAAATAAAATTTTGAATTTCAATTGTTTTTTGTTTATTCGAATAAATTTTTAGTTATTTATAATACTAAATATAATACTGAGTTGCACTTAATTTTTTAAAATATTTTTTGCTATTCATTTGTTATTATTTATTTTATATTATAACATTTATTATATTAATCTGAAATAATAAAAATTGAACTCAATTATAGATTAAATATTAATATTTTTATTGCTAGAAATTTTGATAAGATTTGGAGATTCAAAAGAGATAGGAGTTGTAAGAACGAAAGTAGGAATTGTATATTTAACATCAATAAAAATAAGGGTTTTCTAGGACAACAAGATTAAAGAAAGGCCAAAAGAAGACATAACACTTTCAAGATAGAACTTGTAGGTCAAGGAACATTATTAGAGGCACAAATAACCATGTATGAGGTTTATAGTAGGTTTTAAATTTCGACTCGGGACTCGCTATCGCTATATTGCTCCGCTAAGTTGATTTTTATCCCGCGAGACATATTTTCTCCTTCCTCGCCCGTTTCCTCCTATTCTCCTCTTTTGCAGTATTATCTGGTATTGTGCAGTATGGAGGATTAATCTTTTCAAAGTGCGCGTCTGATCGGCCGACCGCCAAAGTTTGTTCGGAAGTATAAGTAAGAGGAAAACAATTCAACTTCCTATCTTTCTTCCCCGAGCAAGTGAGAGGGAAAGAAATCAGCTTCCCACTTTCAAAATTCGCCTCCCTATCTTGCGGTGGATAGAATTATCTTTCTAAAAACCGTACGTTTTTGCTAAGAAAGTCCCGGCATTTCTCGCGTGTCTATTTTTCTTCATATTTTCTATTTTCATTGAAAGATTCAATAAAACCTAAAATTTTTGTGCAGATTTGTATTTAAAAGTTATTACGGATAAATTCTCGAACTGTTTAAGTAAACGCATTATATGTGATAAATTTATTTCAATTCCTTATAATTTTAATATAAATCACTCGTGTACTTGGATAAAAATAAATTACAAATTAAAAGTTTTTTAGAATTAATTAAAATACTTTTCCATTTTTTAACGATGTCACAAGTGTTTAATCCTTAGTGGCCATGACACAGTAAGACTTTTATAGAAATACGCATGCTGAAATACGCACAAGTTCGCTCTGTGGCACGTCTATTGCCATCATACGATGACACTAATAATCGTGTTTGTCGCACGAGGTTTCATTCCTTAAGCCTTTCTACACACCAACGGTACTTGTGACAACCACGCGATAACTAAGCGTGTACACTACGTTGTATTTGTACCTTGTTTTATTTATATCTTGATGAGGCTTAAAACAACCATGCTTAACTGTTTCTTGGTAGAACGCAATCAAACAGGATGAGGAAGGTGCTTTGATATGAAAATATATAAGCTATATTTATGTGATACTAACAATAACTCTATCATAATTATATCAGGACGCTTTTAATAGTTCTGTATTATACACGAAATTGGATCGAAGTATTTTGTCCTATTTAACCGAGTCACTTCGTGAGAAAAAGTTCTGTCCTCTGTTGCTAATTTTCTGCCAATTTCTAACAATGCTAATAATGCTTGTGTCATTGCATTAATTAAAAGATATATGAGTGTAGATAAAGGATGAAAATTACTTTGCAATAACATCATCTTTAATATTATATTAATCTTGCATAATTTTGTAAACAAGAAATTACGAGCATTAAAAAAGAAACTCTTTTGTAATATAAAAACACGTAAATAAGATTTTAAAAAAGACATTAATGGTTTCGTTAAAATTAAAATTAAATTTCACATTAACTGTCAATACAAGTTGCAAGACGATCCCATCTTAGCATTTTATACTCTGTCCTCTTTTTTTATATTTATAGAAAATATTACAACGTTGAAAGCATTATCGTCCTTAGAATAATAGAAGTGGAGCGTCATAAATTTTTTCCAGGAAAGACACCGAGCAATAATTGCCCCATTTCTCCTGACAATATTATCCAGCTTTCTAAAATGGCGTTGCGGCATTAACTTTTTAGCCGGACTCGATGAGTTCATTACAGGGTTGCATAAGGCGTACGTGTCGCGTAATGCGGCCGTTACGGTGGACGACTGCTCGCAATGTAAACGTAAACACGGCCGCACGCGTAACTGTAATATATGATTTCACATAAATTACACGTCCAAACGGTCGTAGCACGATCACGTGCGTCTAGAAAACCTTGGCGAAATGACAGAATCGTTCCGCAAAAATCAAGAATTGCTCTTTGCGCGACAGCAATTAATTTCAGCGCTTTAAACGAGTTGGTCTAAATGCTCTACATACGACAAAAGGGCCTTTAACTTTTTCCGATAGAAATTGAATTCGTGAAATCTGCACTGCAAAACAATTAAGTGATATTAAAAGCGTCACGAAGGGTGATATCAAAGCGGTCCTCGCAGCGATTCTTACACGTTCCACATCCGATCAAAGTATAGAAAAGTATATGACACCGTTCTTTATCGGGCGACATCGTCGCTGCGATTAGAAGACGCTCTCCTAACATCGTATTAAACGTGACTACGCTTGATCAACCGAAATGCATCGGGAAATACTGTCATATCGGCGCCTGTGTGCGCGACACAGACGGAAGCCGTCTGGTTCGAAGTACCTCACACGCTCGCAAACGATTGTTATCGATCGACCGATGGGTGCACGTCGGTTCGTGCACGGCGGAAACACGAACGAAGACGACATCGCGGGTGATGGTACACACTCGTTGTCGTCGTCGTCGTCGTCGTCGTCGTCGTCGTCGTCGTCGTCGTCGTCGTCGTCGTCGTCGTCGTCGTCGTCGTCGTCGTCGTCGTCGTCGTCGTCGTCGTCGTCGTCGTCGTCGTCGTCGTCGTCGTCGTCGTCGTCGTCGTCGTCGTCGTCGTCGTCGTCGTCGTCGTCGTCGTCGTCGTCGTCGTCGTCGTCGTCGTCGTCGTCGTCGTCGTCGTCGTCGCCGCCGCGTTGCGACGCGCTATATGTCGGGGCCCCGTAGCTACGGGGCAATCGAATTTTCATCGCCGCGAAGGCGAGCCTTGAATATTCATACGGTCGGACGAATCCCCGGTACCTTGCGCATGTCCTTCCCCGTTCCTCCTGCCATCGAGTGAGGACCCGGAGCGGTTGGGATCCCGCGTGCGTTATCGTGCACGTAGGTTACACGCCTGCCGAGTAATCGCGAACCCGCGCCCGCACCCGCTCCTTCCCGGCAGCTGAATTTAAACTGATGCGCGCTCGAGGGTGCATGATCGCTCGGGGCTCCAACGGGGCAAATCGAATATTCGAGGGGAGAGAGGGTTTTGCGTCGTCGACAACATACTGTCTCGAACGGAGTAACTTTCAACGACATCGCGCGGAAATACCAACTATGACGAATCAAGGCAAATGACAAACGGATTTTCATCTTTTGTCGCAATCAAAAATTATCCTTGTTTTTTATTTTCTTAAATTTATCAAATAAATGTAATTTAATGGCACATAAACTCAGCTATTTTTTAACAGATACGTACACATAAAATATGAAAACAACAAATACACGATCCAAAAGTTAATTTTAAAAAATCGCAAAAAATTCTAGATGGCAATCATAAACTTAATTCGTATATCAATATCGAATAAAATAATAAATATAAGAGAACAAAATCAATTATTTCTCTAGAAATTTCTGAAAGGCTTTTTCTCAACCAAGTGCCTGAAATTCGAAGAATAAATAATTTTACCAAATAAAATTTTTAATGTAGGCTTGTTTGTTCACCTCAATCATCGTTAATAGCTCAAGTTGAATATCGTAACGCAATTGATCGTGTGTTGTAATTGAAATCTGTTAACCGTACGCGTATTGAATATTACACGACGATTGATCGTGTATTGTTAAATAGCGGCGATGGTGGTTCTCCAATAATTCCGTATTAAGTAATTTATCCACGCAGACTTAGTACTTCGACAATAAGCACAGCATGAGAGCATAAAATCGATAACCGCCCGTGTTTGTGTAGTATATGAAAACCTATTGGGTTGATCAAAACGTTTATTCGCTTTTCCTCTCTATATGGCTCATGAACAAAAAAATAAACTTTTTGATCAAGCTGATATTTTTTAACGAATAAACAATAGTGTTTTTTGTATCTAGAAATTCCGAAGCGGATTTGGAAACGATTTTTCATCAACAAAAATGTTAAAATATCTGTTATCTACGAATAATAAATGATTAAAAATCGTATGCTTTTTGATAAACTAAGCTTTAAGGGAAAAAATCGATAACATAGTCTCCCTCTAATTAATTTCAAACTTTCACAAAATTCTGAATTTTTAGAAAAAACATACAACGTTAAATATTGAAGAAATATATTGTCTCCAAACTGACGGTAGAAATCGGTCATCCAATTAAATCCATTAAATAATTGAAATTATAATTATCTTTCAAACTTGAATTAATGGAAATAAATTGATATTAAAATTAATAAGTCTCAGATGTTCGTAAACAAATTCGAGAAATGGCTGATGTAAAAGTATCAATTTCAGGCAAACAAATCGATACGAGTGATCTCGAAACCATTACTGTACAGCTAATGCGTCAGACACACGCGTAAGAGATGATCGCGCATCTGACCTCAAGGATTCTCTTTCTATTCAAAGTAAGAGTGAGAGGACTCGCATACATACATACATGCGCGCTCGCGAGTATCATAAGCGGAGCGGAGTGAGCGCGCAAAAATCAGCCGCTTTTCAGCACACGGCGCTTCACGTATGCGGTTGTATTTGCAGCACGATGCGCATGCAGCCGTTAAATCGAGGGAATGAGAAAAAACGAGAGCCGGGAGGGGAAAAAAGAGAGAGACAAAACGAACGAGCGCGAGCGGAGCGGATGGAGGGCTCGCTTTAGGGAGAGTTGGACGAGTGTGCAAGGAGTAGAGGGTAGCACTGCCAGCTGCTATATATACAGGGTGTGCCCCGTAAAAAGCGATACGTCAGAGTCCGCGACGAATTCGCGGATTAATTACGCTTTGTAACGATTTCTCGGTAACTCGCTCATTTAAATCTTGGTAATTAAGTTCTGAACTAAATTAATCTGTTAAAATAAAGTCCATGCAAAATTAATTGAAAAGAAGATTTAGTTACCTACTGAAATTTAATCCGCCAGAATCCTTTAATATTCAACGTTACATATTATCCACAATTTAAATTTTCGCCGTGAGATAATTTGACGCCAAAGTTGTTCAAAAATACATTCTCAGTACTAATCCGCATTCTTCATGAGATTCGCTACACTGAATAAATTCAGATCCTATTACCGTTTTTCTTTTTATTATTTCAAACATCTACAATAAACTATTTTTCTCTTCCCTTTTTAAACAGCTCGAAAATAAATTTTATTCTTAATTTTGTATCACATTATTATGTCATTGATAGATTTATTCTTTCAATTTATAGAACATTTAAAAATTCGAATAAACAATAATTTTAAAACACCCTATATACACGTGTATTTTACCTCGTTAGAGAGACAAAGACGAAAGATTAAAAGCCAGCTACAAAAGGGAGACAGGAGATCCCATGCGAGTGGGGGTGGGAAAGATAACAACTAGAAGAGAAATGCTGCAGGCGATTAAGATAATTCTTCAAAGAATGGTACGTTCAACATATGGATCTGAATTTCCTTATCATTTTTTTAAGAAGAAAATGGAGATATTTAGTATTTTTTTAACAATTACGTCGATATCTTCAAAACGCGTCGATATTTTTTAATCGCACAAGATATTCACAATTTAAATATTTTTCTATAAAAGAAAATAGTTTAAGGGAATGACAATTAATATCAACATTGATATATTAATTGTTTTTCAAATAATTTATCTTATCAAATAATTAAGAATGTAATTGAATAAGCGAATTGCAAAGAAAAAACAGTTTGCTATTTTTATCGAAAAACCTCTAATTTATCTTTTATAAACCTGTATACGTAGATACATATATAATATTGATTCTTTCATCTAGATATCGTCACCAGCAGCAACCCACATCTTTCGCAGACATTTTAATCTGCAGAAAGATAGAGAAAGACCTGACGTACACGTTGGACTGCTGCCAAAGTTGGAGCCAATATCGTTGACCTAACAATCGCTAAAGCGATCTATTGAGACACGATGACAAAATCATGTACATTCGGTGTCATGGATGCTTTCACCTTGCTAGATAGATATTTTCTGAACAAATGCAACATATCATATTCGTGCATTATGGCTGATAAAAAATTAAATTATTTAAGAGCAACAACAAATAGCTAATAAAGATTAAATAAATAATAACTGTAGTGTACGGACAAAATTTATACTTTAACTATTACAATATATAAATTTTAATTTATTTAATAAAGTTAATAGAATAGATATACATATAAATATGCACATAAAATAAATATATATTTTAATTTTTACAGAAAAGTTTAATTAATTTCGTGGAGAAATTTAAATATAAACATATAAAATAATAAAAAAATAAATAAAATAATTTTAAAAATAAATAAAAAATATAAAAAATTAATTTAAAAAATTCACAAATATTTTAATTCGTCTCTGATTTTGAGAATTAAGAGCGTATAACTTTGCACAGTAGAAATTTCTAGTAAACTCTTTTAATATACTTATTTTTATAGAAATATGATCAAAATATAAATATATTGAAAATAATTCCAATAAAATATATTGGCATTCTTACAATATATTTAATTGAAATTCTGTATCTTCTCGATAAAATAAATTGCATAGTTTCTCTATTCAAAGAACGATATATCTGTTTAAGATTGTGCTAAAAGTGAAACAAAAATATAAATATATTTTTATTGTAGCACGTTGAACTTCGGAGCTACCTCAAATATTATTTTGCAACTGTTTTTTAATCATTGATAATTATAATACATGAATATGTAGACATAATGCATTTATTCTAAAGAAGTTAAAAGAAGTTAAAAGACGTTCATAACTCCAAATGTACGAAACGGCAGCAGAATTGCACAAGTTTGCATGGCGGATAGTTCGAAAAATAATTAATGAAGATAAGTTGTCTTTATAAGATGTATTTAATGTTCTATCTTTTCTTGAGTATATAGTTAACTTTAATTCATAGATTTCTAATCTAATTTTGTATACTTCCTAAATAAGATTCATTATAAATTTCATTAATTTTATGCAAAATTAATCGATATAAATAACACATAATAATATTTTAGTGCAATTGACATAATTATTTAATGATTATTTGGTCGTTTAAAATATAAATAGCATTACAAAACAAATAGCTACTAAAATCCGATAATCCAAATCCAAAATTAAGCAAATGTACTCAAAGTTGTTCAAAATAATTCTTGATTAAAGATATAAGAAATAGAATTTCAAAAATTAGACTTCTTAGTATGTAGAATAAAAACTTGACTCATTTATTATCAATTTTATGCTAGTTTTTTTTCGTACCAATGCATAATTCTGGTAATAAAAATATAATCCATCGTGTACTAAACTGTACGGGACTTAAACGGAGTGCGTGGGAGGCATTCGGTTAACGGCACCGTGATGTATGGCAGACTTTCATCATTTTGTCTGTGAACTCGTGTATTTTCACACCAGCGGAGTTTATATCAAGCTGTAAACTGGTTGTAACGAGTGCGGCTTATTCGCGTTGCCAATGTTGTATCGCGCCGTCTACGAGTTCTGGGGCTTCCAAGTCGCGATGCCGGGATTTAACCAATCACGGTAGTTTGGGGTCGTTTTTAAAGTTAAGTCGTTTAGGTCGTTTACTCGGCAATAACTTTGAATAAAGTAAGTATAAGTAAGGCACGATACGTGTGAGCTTACAGGTCGACATTTCGAAATGTTGATATGCAGAGCAAACTTGACAACATTCACAATCAGTATCTTTCTTGTTAATCGATCAATGTCATGCAAACTTTTGTCGTCTCGAACAACTTGATGCGGAATAGTACATTTGTAAAGCTATATTACATCATTATGAATTTATATAAGAATAATTAGTCTCTTATTTTGCAAATGTCACATATCCAGCAAGAATTGAAATATTTCCAATTAAAGTGAACAAAATATTAAATGAATAAAATTTGACGCAAATAATGTTTATTAAAAACATTATGTCGTGTTTGCAATGCATATGCATTTTGTTTATCGGTGATTTGTAGAAGCTTTTTTGCTCGTCACAGTTTAAAGTTCACACATTCCATTTTCCACGCGATTCAATGACTCCTTCGCGCAACTATTTAAAAGATAATGCTACATACATAGCTAACCTTATTTATAAACTACACTTTTACTGCCGTGATAAAATACATTTGAGTTCTAGTAGCTATCTCAAGAATCCTACGCATTCTTCCGGTATTTGTGTTACTCGCAATATGTAAACTTCGATTTCGACATTATTTTACGAATATACCGATAACGCAATCTAGCTTTCACCAGGCACACGGAACAAACACGTCGCTACATTGGATCATTTACCATTTGGGTGTACACTGCATAGCCTCGTCGGAGCGCGAAGAGCATATCTCTCGAAGCGGCGACCCGCGGCTAAAAGACCGGAAACGACCGTATAGCGACCGCAAGTACGTCTAACGGTTCTCCCCCTCTCCGCTTCATCTTCTTTCATCCGCGAGTTCACGCTTGCAATTTTCCATTGCTCACTCTCTCGCGCGCAAGCGGTCGCTTAATCCCTGCGCGCTTCCAATCTGTCTGTTGTTCCGTGATGTTTCTCGCCTCGCAGTTACGAAATAAAAATCGCAGCGTGGTTGCGAGATATATTGAAGAGAATGCCGCTCTATTAAAATTGAATTTTTCACTAACTCCGGCGCAAGGGGGACAAATGTGTTTGAAGACAGCCTCTTAAACTCGGAATTAATAAAGAAAAGTGGCGCAATTCAGAAGACACTGAGACAATGAGCCTAATTGAGCGGAAGAACTCGATAAGAGAAACAAATTTTTTTTAATAAAATTGACTTTAAAACTGAATTAACTTGATAATATTTATAAAGAAAATGAAAAAAAAGTATTTTATATACGTATAAAAAACATCCCAGAGCTATTTAACTATTTTTTTTCATATGAATCGTTCGATCAATATATTTCAAATTGTTATTCTTTCCCAAAGCGACTAACATTTTTTTTCATCTCTCGTAAAAGCAATCCATTATCGCAAATGAAAAAACCTGACAATGCAAATTGTCACTTCCACTTTATGCAACAAAGCAAGTTCAAAATCGTGAAAGTTATCGCCCGGTAATCGAATTCGACGAAAGTGACGTGATAAACCGCAATGTATCGGAGTGCAAAAAAATCCCCTCAAGAATGCAGATCCATCGCGATCGCGTGACATGCACAATTACGTTCGTTATGCATTGAGAGTGCATCGGGATGCGGCATGCCGTGAACCAGAAATATCGGGTAATATTGTTTATTGTATTTCATGGCAACAGCGACGGAGTCGCTAAGAGACAAATGATTCGTCGGATGGCGCCAGGCACCGGTGAAAATTAATGTCTAGCATTTTGACCGCGTGATACACGAGCTCGGAATGAGTGTACCGCAAGCTCGGAGGCGTCTCGCTGACGTAAACGCGTCGAAGTAGGTGCACGGATAATAACTAGCGTATATCTAACTTCGCCCCGGCGTTTGGGGAAACTTGCTCGAGATCAGCGTAACTTACATGTACATCGATGCAAACACAATTCCGTCTAGACGGATGGACACAAACTATTGGTCCATCAGTTTACAGATTATAATCCACGTACAACGGAGCGCAGATAGATAGAGCGAACAATGCCGAAAAAGGAATGCAGCACGCATCTCTTCTATGTCTTTCAAAAATGTATACATCTCCATAACTAATAGTCCCGTTCGTACGTGAGCACGCATATTTTGTTGTAGGTATAATACTATCTCTCCCTAGAGTTTCTTTAAAAAGGAAAAATTTCAAAGAAGGAAATATTCTTACCTGAAATTTTCACATTCTTTAAAGAAACTTGAACTGAAACAGTGTAATAAACTTGACAGCAATTTTATAAGTTTTATAAAAATTGTTTTTTATAAATCTTTTAAAATTGTGATGTATAGAATATCGTAAATAAATATATATGGAATTATATACAAAATAATATTATAAAATTGTAATATATAGAAATAAATTTTGTGCTTGTTTTAGCAGATAAATGAGTATTTTTATCTTTCCAGATTGAGGAAATATCATAGTGCACACCCGCGATATGATAAAACAACATCCTACCAACTTATCATCTGTTGGGCTTCTTCGTATCTATTTTGGAGCTCCTGAATGTGCTATCGATCCACCCCCGTCAACATCAACAGCCATTAACTTTTTCTCGCCTACCTAGTAGGAAATGAGGTGTGCACGGTTTCTGAATAGATAATGAGCCTTCGTCTATACTATAGGCATTATTTAGCACATCTTGAATTTCAAAAACACCTTTCAAATGTCATTTCATGATATGGATATTAATGTCATGATGTTACATTATGCATTCGTTATCATTTATAATACTAATGGACTTTTCTGGGAATATGTGTTATAATGTGTTTGTTTCCAGAGAATTGCAGCATTATGAATAATAATAATAAATTTCAAAATCAATTTTTAGTCACGTGATTACTTCGTGAAATGTTTCAGCTATTTCTAAGACTAAATACATCTTATATACTCGTATCGTGAATGAACACAACCGCAATTCAAAATACCCAAAGAGAATGGAAAGAGAAGAAAGTCCGATCTCTCGGCGCCGAGCATTACGTATATCGGTACTTGACAGAACGTCGAAGAGAATCACAGAGCGAAAGCGCATGGCTGCCCACGTTACACAACATGAGTTCGGTTAAATGAGAGACAGTGGAAAGCATCGACGGTCCTGAACACAGTCGACTTCAAGGCTAACCATTCGCTCATGTACAGTCCTCGGCATAAACGTAGCGGGTTCTTACATTGACCGCTCACCGCATTATGTACGTCGGAGAACAGCGTTCGTGTTCGAACGTTACGACTAGAGATCTTACTTATTAATGTACAGGGTGTTCAAAAAACCATGTCCAAATTTTAGAACTATATTTCATTCGTCTCAAGTCTAACCAAAAAAATTCTCATAACAGCAAAAGAGAACCTCTAAAAAATCGACTTGTTACTAGAGATACTAGATTATCAGGCGCCACAGAACCGAGGAGGCAGACGGAGGGCTACGCCCCCCTGAATTTTTCTGTTTTCTTCAGGTATTTCATGACCGAAAATATTAAGCATCAAATATTTACATCAAAGGTGGAAAAATTGGTTATTTTTCTTTTCTTTTTTCCCTTTTTTTTTTTTTTTTTTTATACCATTTACTCGTTCAATTGAAGTACACTATATAACGAAGAAAGTTAAGCACATTAAGTTAATTAGAACAAAAAATCTGTACATATTTTTCGCACATTTATACTACCCACTGAGTGGCCTATTATATGGTGTTTGAATAGAGTTACATACATATACATATACATATACATATTATGAATGTATTATGTATCCCCTTTAAATTTTGCCCCCTCAGATAAAAAATACTTCCGCGGCGCCTGTAGATTACTGAAATATTTATGACGATATCACATTGATCGATTTCTCTGTTCGTATAAAACTATGTAAATATATATCTAGACAAATCTTCAAAAATAAAAATTTTACATATAATTATAGATTCGGAAATTTCCATTTTAAATCATAATATTTTAGATATGTTTAAAGATATTAAAATTAAGTTTTTACAATCAATTTACTTTCCATATGAAAGACATATTTTTTCAGTAAAGTTTAATGAGAAAATTTAAATTTTTTCACATTTTCTTCTATATGTCGTACAATTTTATTCGTGTTAATCAATTATATCCAAATTTAGTTATAAAAAAAGATCAAGCATAACATAATTATTTACATTCCAAAAGATAAACTAAAAAGCCGAGATGTTTTATTTTTACTTGTATACCAGTACAACAAAATAAATAAATAATGACTAAAATCTAGAAACTGCAAACTTCAAACTTTTGAAATTTATATACGCTCCAAATAATCAATATAATAGTGGTAATGTTTATACATAAAAATTGTATCATTCATTCTTCACATGCTTTAATGATCACTATTGTGTTGCGACTATCTCAGAATTATATATACTGCTTTCAAGAACAAATTTGCATTCAAAATTATTCGTTTAATTACGAATGTTCACATGAAACTGCCTACTTGGAAACGGTATAATGTGTGTTAATTTGTTCGCAATAAAAAAAAATATTCCGTAAATGATGACACATACAGCTAATAACAGGTTAATGTAACTGAATATTTTATGAACTCCAAATTTAATAAATATATGAATATCATACATGAAAAAGCAGACGAATTATATTTGGGAAAAAACAAGATGCGCTCATATATTGTATAAATGTATACTACATCAATTAACCTCATTAAACATTCATAAATGAGAAAATATGACCGTAAAAGACCATCAAAGAATTGTGCATTTTTAGATATCGTAATTTTCGAAATTAATGAACATATTAGCATTTTCAAAGAGAAATTGTACACAAGCATAAATATTTTGCATTAGTAAAGTTTCACAAATGACACTCACATTTGAAAACAACGTAAAATTTTAGGAATAATACTCTAAAGTTACAATTGTAAAATTAAATTTATGGTTTAATAGAAAATCGATTGTTTTCACGTAAAATATAAAAAGCGCACTGCAATAACAACTCTCGGATAAGCACTCTTCTACCAATTCACACAATCGATTATTTCTCATCTTTTTAACATATACAAGATATTCAAATAAAATCGTTTTCATTATAACTCAGAATCAATATTCCGAATCTATATTTCTATTTTTGCATGTTTTCAAAGCGTGGAGATCTTTTTAAATTCAATATATAAAAAGATAAGCAAAACAGTAATTAAATTCCAATATATATATGTGTACACTGTAAAAAAATTCGATAAATTTACACAACTATTGTGAGATGTAAAAAATACATGATAACGGAAATATACTAAGCAAATAAAATTTACGAAATTATGTAAATTTAAATTATATATTTAATAAATTTCTATTAGTTATCGTGTGATTTTTACATCTTAGTTGTGTAAATTTACCGATTTTTTTACAATGGATAGTAATCCACATAGGCCGCGTACTGAAAAACGATATTTTTTCTTTCAACGAACACGCCAAAAACATTTTAATAATTTGTTACTATTTTTCGTTCGCTTTTCATTGCGATTACATTTACATATTCAACGCATTAGGTGCACAAAATGTGTATTAAAAGTTCTACAGGTTTAAACTCGAATATAGTGTTTTCAGAGTATTAAGAATTCTGCAACTTTAAATTCTTATCGATTCGCTAAATTTCTCCCGGAAATGACTCTAAAATTTGCAGCATGTTTACGGGGTCTGGTTTGGATAGAATCTCTAGCGCGTTAAATTATCCTTGTATAAGGACACGTAACGTGCTCATGAAAAATGCACATCGCGCAGTTATTTCCCGTCCTTTCAACACGCACAAGGTGTCGAAACGAGTTCGTTTACGAGCAACGGGTCGGGAGATTAGCGATTCTGAACCACGAATTTTCCGTGCTGACGGATACAAAGGAAGGGATTTGCGGCAACTCCCTGCGCGCACCCCCCGCAGACTATTTCCTCTCCCTCGACTTCTCCCGTCCGTGTGTATACGCGATACACACCACACGTGAACGCGCGTACGCCCGCGCGCGTACGAACGTAAACATCCGCGTCCCCTGCCTTCGTCGTACAACCTATGCGCCTGCATTCTACGCGATAAAAGCGCGTCTTCCCTCTGCCAAAGTGCAGTGACGCGTTTCGCACCTGTTGGAATGCGAGAGAGCTGCCGGCTGCAAGGTGGTCGGAGGAAAAGTTTAACGTTCGACAGTGCCTCATGCATAGCTTGGGTAGCGCTCAGTTAAACACGGTTGTTGCACTTAAATATGGGTATCTATTCTTACACTGATTTGCGGTGGCTATAAGCGCGCGGATTACTGTCACTGAAATATTAAATGCGGCAATATTAGCGCGTATTTTCCCGATTACAGCTTCGACAAAACGTCGTCACACGCGCAAAGGCGCGCATGTTCTCAAAAATATATTAAATCGTAAATCGTATATTCTGCGATCTGACGATCGTGTAACTCCTGCTTATTACCCACGGTTTTTTCTATACCGGCGCGTGATTTACGTATCCCGTCCGCGTATCCCGGAAACCGACCTTTACACACCAATGCCTGGGAATATACGTGCCGAAAACACGGGAGCGGGAATAACTCAGGGGAGGAATCAAGATTTGCGCAAGAGATTTACGCAAGTCCCATTCACGTGCTCAGTGTCGTGAAACTCCATGGAACGAATGCAGTAGCCAATTACGCGTAATAAAGCAATGTGAAAGTCGACGACGACTTTTCTGTATTTAAATCCTTCTTGGTATCCGTGGCGTATTATAGCAATATTGTGCCGTGACAAGTTGTACGAAATTTCAGTATTTCCAAGAGCTGGCTACGCAACACCTTAATCTGTTTACATTTACGTCTATTTTTAATTACGCGCATTAAGCAAGATTTCATTTTAATATAATTACATTGGCTATTCCGGTCCCATACTACTTTTTAATGGCAAACCTTTTAAGAAATTCAAAAGTAATTTTACGAAAAAAAATACTAATTACTGTAACTTTTTAATTTTTATATATATAACAGTAACTAATTCGCAAATAATAATTCTGCTAAAGCAGAGCTTGAAATTTAATGAGGAATGTGATTTTATTTTTCCAAAATTTAATTTATCAAAAACATCTTATTTAAAGCTATTATTTGAAAACATCAAATTTCCAAATTGTTGAATCGGTAATTGAAAAACAAAATCAATGAATAAAAAATAATAAAGATGATATGCTCTATATATGCTGCATATTTCAAATTGCACTTTATTCTACAAATATCTATTTCGCGAATAGTTATATAGGAATGCGTATGATACAATATAGAGAAAATTCCGCAATTTGTTTTAATAAATAACAATTAAAATTAATCATTGCTAACGCACTAATTTCAAACTATCAGACACACAAATATGCTGCACGATGCCGCGGGTCGATACACACTATCGTATATCACATACCTCGCATAATCACCGAAAAAGCATCTGCAGCTCAAATGCGTACACGTATGCGTATTGCATTACACATTATCTCTTTCTTACAAATAAAAAATATAAACATACAAACTGCGCAGATATTCCGTCGCATTAGTTAACTACTCCCAGAAAGCATACCAAAATGCGGTTGTAAAAAGATCGAAATTTAATATCCAGTACTCACAGTTCGCAGCTGCAAACGGATGAAGGTATATCAGAAAAAATTGAGATTCACCGCTGTTTAACCTCAGCAGTCAGCAACCGCGCAGTAAGCACCCTCGATTCTCAATCCGACTCCATATCCAAGTCCTTTCTTATTTCACAAACATACGTGACCGACGCAACGGTGATTACGAAAACATAACCCCAATTTCACCGTAAATCTTTTGCACGATCACTCCCGTACATGAACTTTCATACGCCGACATACTCCGTGGCGTCGATACTCCGTGACGATTTTTCACGCGTACAGACAAAAATCCTACGGAAATTCTTATCACGATCGCTTCTGTAATACGATTGTCTCCGGATAACCGAACACGTCCGCTACTATAATCTCGCCGAAGTACAAAAATACACGCACAATACACTTATAACAACGCCGGTCGGTTCGCACGAAACAAACAATAAAAGCCAGTCGACTCCGCGAAGGATCAAGAACAATGACCGACGAAAACGATCGGACGCGAAAAAACACTACACACTTCGGAGAATTGTAACCGCCGTAAATTCGAAAAATCTTGCGTTTCATCCAACGAAATTTAGTACAATTGCGACCGCGACTCGCCCATTCTCGAACGCTGCGTAATCTCAAGCACGTATTCTCGCGAAAATCTTGCATTTCGGTTAACGATGTGGCATAAATTCGCCGAAATAGAGGAAGGAAGGCACGACGATCAACACACTCGCGCGCGAGTCAAACTCCATTATGTTAGTCGGCCAGCAGGGGGTCCAACAACGACCGACGAAAATGATGGATGGCGCTCGCAGAAGCGTACATCTATGACACTCGCGCGAAATACGAATTGCGATATAGAGGGATTTTATGGGAAACGGCAAGCGATAAAATCGATTGATGAAGATTATCCTGTAGATCGTTTATCGAATATGAACGAATAGCCGTGTTCAGGAGAGAAATTCGCGGCACAAATGAGAATTTACGAAGAACTCACGCTGGAAGCCACAATTATGTATTTATTGCCGTCATCGGTCATATGCATGCGCGTGTATAAAATATGAAAAAAGAAAGAAAGAAATTTGATTTGCACTTGTTCTTTTTCACAGCCGCACTTTTTACGCTTTCCGAGATAAAAATAATGTATGGCAAAATTCTTAGTACTATCAATACGTTTAACCTTAATTTCCAAAATTTTTATATACAACATTTTTGTTTGTAACTATTGGCAATTTGTTATAACAAAATTTTTAAAGTTTTATATGGCATGCCAGCGAATATATGTATATGAAACTGAAGTATTAATTCGAAAAAACTTTCAGAATTCTGATTTTACTTTTTAACAATTCTATAATTCCCGACAGATAAAACAAGCAGTTGAAAGCATTCCTGTGTAATTCTATAAGTATTTAAACATTCTAACAAAAGTTTAATGGATGAAAAATTACGATAGCATATTTTTCAAACAACTTATATTTTTCTAACAACAATAAATTAGTCAGAAAATCATATTTATAAATACCAACGCTGAAACTTCAACAGCTTTTGAAATCTAATAAAAAAAAATTATAAATTCTAGTAGAACAAATTTGTAATGCAATATAAATCTGACATCTCAATTTTTCTTGATCACAATCATTCGTTTAATTCATAAAAAGATTATACACTTGTTAAAACAAAAATCAAAACTCTCAATGGTTGAAGTTTTCATAAAATAATCATGCCAGCTTCACACATGCGAGCACAACTCCCTAATAAACGCTATGTTATGTTTTTATCATTACACGTGAATTGCATTCCTCGCGCGTATAAGTTGCAAAACGAACGGCGAACTATACAAGCGCGCCACGTACCTTGTTATAGCTTTCATGCACGCGGTATGCGGTTCACCGCGTACGTCATAATTTCATACTCGCCTATATACATCTATATATCACGCAATTACGAACGAGCAACCTGTACACTGCCGATAATCGCTCAGTCACGGGCGTCTAATAAATTCGTGCTTAAATTATCATTTCATACATTCGTACGTGTTGCGTATAAATATTTAAAACGTGTAATACCTCCCGCGCGCAAAAGAACATTAAAATATCAAGAGAACCTAACAACCTTGCAAACATAATGTAAGCGCACAAGCACCAGGATAATAAAGTATCGCGAACACAGTGAGAGAAGTACAGTCCAAACTTCGCTAAATAATACGACAATTTATACCCCGATTGAATGCCACGATATTTTAAGAACAAAAAAATCAATTTTATATCAGCCAGAGTATCTGCGGTGAAAAGGACATAGAGTGGTTTTGGAACTCTCTGTATACTCAGCACCGCAGGATTTCTCGTTCGGAGTGTACCTGGCCCACGCCGGTTTCTTACTCCTTGAGAGGTAATAACCTCCCCTAGCTTCCCGTCCCTCTGCCTTCACGCTCGATCGTTCTGGCAACCGATGACAGAGGCAGTGGTTCTGGTAGCCGTACTCGTTCTTTCGTTCGTTCGTTCGTTCGTTTGACTTGCTCGCCAGATCAGGTCGAAGACGAGTCACAAAAAGAAAAGAAGTTGGATGCTATAATGGAAATTCTAATCAAATACGCGATCGACCCGAGCAATAACACCGTTGCTGCATCATCTTTCGACTCAATCGTTGCCCTTCTACTAACTTTATCTCTGAAATGCTAAAAGTAAATACACACATATTGTGTACGTTCACCAAATACACTAAATTAAAAACATGTGCTAATAATTTGAAATCTTTCATCAAATCTTTTGCAAGTTTTTAACGCTGAATATTTGAAAAATGTATTTATCCTCTCTTTATTTCCTTTTGTTTGTGTATGTTTTTGAAAAGATAAGATCGGAAATTCTATTTGAAAAATGTAGGTTGAAAAGGATTAAGATTGAAAAAAGAACAAAAGAACTAAGCTAAGCAAGCACTATAATGTAATCAAATACAAAGATAAACAAAAAGTACGACCCTAAAGAAATTATAGTGCTCGGTTTGAATTGTTTTGTACAAGCAAATCTTAGAATTAATGATATGGACACAGACTTCCAAGAAAAGAAAAACGATGCAAGGTACAATCTGATAATGAGATGCAAAAAGAAGAAAATAAAATAAGTCACTCTATTTGCAAAGCTATTGATATCGTGTTTCTGTGCATTAGATAAGAGCAATTAATTTATCGTGTGATATTCATACCAGTGATAGCAAACTCGAAGGGTGAAAATAGAGATCGTAACGGAAATAGTAATCAGATACTGTAGAAGATAGTACCGTGCAAAGTGTCAAATGAAAGAAAGAGTGCGACGTTTTGTTCGCGTATCGACATCGGAATTTCAAGCGCGTGAGATTCCAGATTTGAAAGTGGAATTGTAGAATAAGCAATAATCTCGACAAAAGAGTAAAATTGACAAAGCGATAAAGCGAATGACCTCATATCAAGACCTCGTGCAAATAAAAAAATAGGAGTAATAGCTCTAATCCAATAATTGCTGTCACTCACACATTTCATTAATCTTGCATGTGACTGCTCTAAACCAAATGGAACTATTTCTGACACTGAATCACTTTTTTAAGAACGAGACGCTTAAATCTGAAGGTAATTAATTACATATCTATTTCATATATATGCAAATTATCACATCAAAAAATATTATATTGTTAGTAATAATTATTTTTTTTACATGAACATTAAATATCAAACATTAATTTAACATTAACGTAAAATAGCAAATGCAACAACAAATAATCAATAAATTTTATCAAGTAGAAGATTAATTTTCAAACGCGTGTATTGCTTTCGTGATTTCGTGATTATCAACTCTGTTCTCAAACTGCGAACTGTAACAAACTAACAAGTGTATTATAATATGATACTCATATTTATAAACACCTGTATCAATATCTTGTGCAATTTTACTGACTGAACATACGTATACGTTTATCTAAATATAAACAGAACATTCGTTTATTATTTATATATTATTGCATTATTAAAAATCGTTCTTGGCTTTTTTTCGATAAAGTAAAGTAAAAGTTTACTGAAAACTTTCGCGCCCTGTTGCATATGATTATTACAATTTAAAGCACACATTCGCCCATGCGATGACAACAGTCCAATGTTAAAATAATACAATCGTTCGCCGGTAATAACGGAATAACGCGCTGCATCTCATACATTAGAATAATATGATGCATACACGGTAATAACGGAATAGCATAGTCAAGTTCCTCGAGCATAGCGATTCGATGCCTTATAACGGCATTTAAATTATCCGTAGGGAAAAGCGTGTCGTCGCTTATTGTTCGACAGTCATTAGTTCATCTAATAATATCCATTCTAATATCTCAATTCGTTTATCTTAATAGAAATGAACTAAATTCCACGATATTCGTACCGCTGAAATCTTTCTATAAGAAAAGTGCTATATGACGCTGAACTAGTGGCAAATTTTTTTCATCCAACTCTTGCCAATCATTCAAGATGTAGAATCGCAAACTAAGAAAGAGAACGCGGCGCTTGGTTCATGTGGCGCTCTTATTCACCGTCCTATAAATACCCGCTTGGCTCCGTTCCGAGCCGTCTGCTTTTCTTCGTTCCTCCATCAGCGAAGTGTTCATAAAAGAAAACAAGAAAAAACAGAAATACGTTGTTTTGTCTAGATAGTTCGGTAATACAGAAGAGGAAAAATTTTGACAACGTAAAACTTATATTTTTCATTGGCGACTAGCACAAACCGCTTTCTCTTCCGTAAACGAACTTCGCTGGAATTGTACAAATCGCAAACGAAAGCCACTAGTATCAGCTGTTAACAGTGTAATTAATATTTCGTTGATTTTTCAACACTAAATTTCTTAATTTTACATATTATTAAGTGTAAAAATTTAGCATTATAATCTATATAATCATTTACTTCAATAGTTTTTCTATTAAAAAAAAAGAAGATATTCTATTCTAGAATTGTCGTGCATTCTTTAATTGTCGATTCAGTATCTATATTTAAATCGAAACTTGGAAAAATTACGAATCTGTTGCATTAATTGCAAGTTTCTGTTTAAAAAATTAAAAGATTTTTTGTTCGCTAACACCTTAAAATGATTAGTACGTAATTTTTATATATATCTTTAATGGGATTTGTGGTCATACAGTGTGACCAACTAAACACGCCAGGCGGCAAAAGCATTAAATTAAGCGAAATCCTATTAGAAAGGATACCATAAAATGGCGTAATCGCTTGAACACGCACGAAGTTAAAACATTAATGTTGCGAAATTACATCGTCAACCTTCGCAGGCAATGTAATAACAAATATTTTACTATCCTTTCCACCGTGAATAAATAAGGTGCAGGAAGTAAATAATAGAATGAGTTATATGCAATAACTTGTTTATGGATAAAATATTAGTAATACCTGTGTGAAATTTTATTTTATTTTACTCTCATGTGATAAAGATCTAAAGAAAAAATTATATTACGCGCCATATGTTGTGCGGATTCTCATCGATATTATCAAAACTGATTAACAACTATTTAGTGTCTAATAACGAAATAAATATTAAGTATTATACTACTTAAATATGTTTATTTGTTAGATTCTGCAGTTTTTAAATAATAATGCGTTTATACGCGGTGAGAGTAGGTAAGACAACACAACGTTCTGCCAACGTTCTGCATTTTCCATAGTTTACCGGTATGAGTTTTATAAAACAATCCTGACTTGCTTCCTTGATGTTTTAAAACTTGCCAATATGTGCAACCATTTCTTGTAATATTTTAATATAAAATCGATATTGATATATCCAGACTATTCCATTATTGATTGACTATCGCAAAGTCTCAAACATAAAAGCTAATTATGCTGAATTAAAAAAAGTAAGTTTTTCTTCCAAATTCTTTGTGCCTAAATTCTCAATATAAAATTTTCATTGGAGATATAAGCGGGAAATAACACTTTACTATTTGTGCAATTTTAACATTTCTGAAATCGTAATGTTCCTTTATTCTCCAATCGTTATACAGAAATTACTAAATCATCAACGGTTGTATTAATTCTTAATCCTGATAAATTTGACATTATATTATTGTATAAGTTGCATGAAGCTTATATATAATTAATAAAGTAGGAATGCGCGAAAATGCGCGATTTTAAGAATGTTATTAACAAAAACACTCCGTTTAAGCTCTCTTAAGCTGGCAGAATCAAATCAGCAAAATCGAATGCGAAATAGTGGATTATTTATTTTGTACTATTTTGTACCACCAAAACTAATTTCGTACTCCGTACAAATTTAAGAAAAAATCGTGGCGCTGCTAACTTAATATAAAGCTAGCAAAACCAAAAAATAAAAAGAAAACAAAGCAGATACAGTTAATGCTGAATTTGTGCTAATTTGTATCACCCAAAACAAACCAAAATACTTCTATTATCCTCTTAAAACAATTCCCATTTCAACTAGCTTCAAGAACAAGACCTTTCTCCATCGATTTCTTATTAAATTAAATCAGTAGAATTATATAAAATTTATTGCATTATTTATTATTCATCTTGTACCACCAGAAATAATTTATTAGTTTACTTTTTAGACAAATAAAAGTTTTAATTCATAATTGAAACATAAAACATCATTAAACATTAAATCATAAAATATTATTAATCATTAAACATTGAGTACAAGCATTTTTTGAGTGGCACAAATTAATACAAATTCAGTACTGATTGAATCTATTTTTATTTTTCATTTTTTAATTGTTTTTATTCTGCTAATTTCATATTCAATTAGTAGAACCACAATTTTTTCGTAAATGACACGAGATATAAAATTATTTTTAATGATACAAAATAGTATAAAATAAATACTAAATAATCCACTAGATCGCATTCGATTTTGCTGATTTGATCCTGTCAGCTTAAAAGGGCTCTCTATTTATGTAAATACAGGTATTAGAAATGTTACGAATATTGTATTTTCCCTGAAAAAAACTCGATTTCAAATAACAAGTAATCTATCGGTAATAAAATTTAAAAATATGCAAAAAATAGAACACTTTATATATCTATACATGATACACGATACATTAAAAGTATCAAAAGAAAACGCTGTCGGAAGGTGAAGCTATTAATAATCGGCACGAAAGGAAGCCAAAATCTGCAAGTTAGTTGATTGAAATTTCAAGTGACATTCGCGGCTACATAAAGCGACACGATCGCACGATCAAAAAATTATATGCAATTTACTGAGTGGCAAGCGTATCATATTCGTATTAATGAAGAATTAATGAGTCGAGCGATGCAGCGACAACACCGTGCTTTGAATAATATACTTATTAGGTCCTTGAATAAGTTCTCGCTGTTTCTTAAAAGATGGCGTAGCGGCACTCTGTGCATGGAATTTCGTACGGAAACGCATCAGCTAAGTAGTACTATATGTAACCTCAAATTCTAGTAGATACAGTTTACCACAGTGTCAACCACGTGTTTAATTACCTATTGCGAAAATGTCTACTTTTGTGCCAAATAAAGTGTTTTTGCGGGGAATTTTATTGCACTGCATTATTCAAAAGAAATCTGCAGCTGAAGCACACAGAATTCTTGTTGAAACATATGGTGACAATGCTCTGTCGAATACGACATGCAGAGACTGGTTTAGGCGCTTTAAAAATAATGACTTTGACCTTGAAGATAAAGAACGTTCTGGAGCACCGATAAAGTTTGAAGACGAAGAATTGGAGGCATTGCTTGATCTAGATCCATGTCAGACGCTAGTAGAGCTCGGGAAAACATTGCAAGTAGATGCGTCAACAGTTTCAAAACGTTTAAAAGCGTTAGGAATGATCCAAAAGTCATTTTGTTACATGACAATGCTCGGCCACATGTGGCAAAACCAGTCAAAACTTACCTGGAAACGCTTCAATGGGAAGTTCTACCTCACCCGCCGTATTCACCGGACATAGCCCCCTCGGATTACCACTTGTTTCGGTCGATGGCGCATGGTTTGAGCGAGCAGCGCTTCCATTCTTTCGAAGAAACCGAAAAATGGGTCGATTCATGGATTGCGTCAAAAGATGAATCGTTTTTTAGACGGGGGATTCAATTACTGCCAGAAAGATGGGAGAAAGTGGTCTCTAATGATGGACAATACTTTGAGTAAAGTTATTGTAAGCCTTATATTTTAAATTAATGTTTTTTTTTAACAAAAAAAACAGCGAGAACTTATTCAAGGTCCTAATACTTAGTCGGAAGTCGTCAAGAGTAGGAAGGCGGTAATCGGTCGCGCGCAGAAAATAATATCGCGAGCTTGACGTACGTTCATGCGATGTGTATATAAGAGTTGTATGTGTATGTGTAGAGGGAGGGGAAGAAGGGAAGGGGGAGAGAGAGAGAGAGAGAGAGAGAGAGAGAGAGAGAACTTGCGTGTTGAGAGCGTAAACCCAAATTCCGTGCAACTACCGCGGCAAGCATTTCGGGTGCTTTCCCTCATCCGGTAGCGAAATTGTAGAAATACTCTCACATAGGATGCACATTTCCGTGGTCATATTCAAGCGCATCAATTTTATCTTTCTGCTTTCACAGAAATGAATAGGAGTTTAATGATAGTCCATCGCATAACAAATTTCTTTAATAAAGTTCTTGATGGAATTACGAGTTTAAAGCGCTGGCCTTCATCCCGCAGACAATTTGCGCCTTTGCGCTTTGAAACACTGAACAGATTTTTATTCACACGTTTACTTCTATTCACTGACGAATTTCTGTTTTTCAATTGACTGACAAAAAACCTCCCGTCCCATTATTTGAACCCAGACAAAGATGAAAAAAAAATAGCATTCAAAGCATTTAAAAAGCATTCTCGAGTTGAGCATACACGTAATCTTTATTATACTCGTTAAATTATTCACAAGACTAAGAGCGCAAACACATTTATCGTCATCGATCGATTCAGTTAGAATCAATATAGCGAACAGCTTTTTTTTGCAATATCATAAATAACAAATTTTATCGACTAGTAATATACTTTTTTACCGTATTGTGAAGATTAAAAACCACTCGAGCCTCCACTCGACCTCCTTTGTAAACATCAGTAGCGATGTCGAGAGTTAAATCAAAATTGAAATTGCTGAACGAATCCAAACGATTACAGCCTCAGACGTTAGTCGTCATAGCTATTTAAAATACATCCGAAATAGGCGCGTGCTGCAGAACGTCTTCTTGAGATACTTCGTAGTACTATGTTTCAACATTATTACGAATTCAACGGAATGTCATGAAGCGCAAAGTACACGGAACGATACTCGGTACCATTAGGCAGCCTCGTGTGTTAGTCGAAAGGTCGGTAACTTCGATTCGATGTATGCGTGTGCACATGCAAGCACGATGCATACGCATACATCTACAATCTCGTAACCAATTCGCCAATGAAAGAATATAATTCAGCTTTGAAAGTAACAATGGAAACTTGCATGTTACGCCGCGCCATAGATGCGCAAGATCGGTTGTTGCATCCTTCATTATGATTGGTCTTTATCCAAACTTCGTGAACAGATACCGTCTAATTAGCCATTGTTGCAGCTGGCATCGCGCGCTAATGAGATTTCATAGTTTGTACAGCAGAAATTAAACTCTTCTCTTTATCATGAAATCTTAACCTTGATTATCTTTTCAACAAAATCGTGAAAATGTGCCGTCATTTACGATAATCTAGAAATAACACACTATACGGAAGAAACATAGAGAATTCGATATGATATCTTCTGATATCCGTTCTCAGAGCGTAAATAAATATTTATATAGAGCTTACATCACTGCATTTTTATAAAAATATATGAAATAAAAATGTAATATATCGATTTTCTGAGATATCTTCTGTTTCGTTCACCGCGCGTAATTATTTAAAGCAACATTTAAAGCACAATTTATAACTTGACCATTTTTATTTTAAATAAAAATAATATCAAGTAAGATTGCATAAATATCAAAATCTAGACAAAAGTAAAAAAACATATTTCGTCTGAGAATAATTATAATCAATTCCATATATGATAGTCCAATCAATTATTTCAGGAAAGGCATGTTAATTATTCTCTTCTACAAGAATAAGCACAGCAACAATAGTCTTTCCCTTTAAACATGCATGCTCTTCGCGCAATGACAAATTAAATATTAAAAAATCGTCCTCAATAATTGCTAAAGAGTCACACGGAGAAATCGAAACGAGCGATAAGAGTGCAACGGCTGATCGTAGGACCTATGCACACGACGGAAGTTTAGAAAGTCGTAGCGAGTCGTGCGCGCGCCTGTGTGCACCCTCACGCATACGGCCGACCGGCTACTCAACACGATCCAAACCGGTTTCGAGCTCCTCGCCGGAGGGGCCCCGTGACTCGAACGTAACGACGCGTGTTCGAGAACGATAAGCTGGTGGTCACGGCGTGGCTGCTCTCGCGACGCAAGAAAACTTCATAAACCATAGGAAATGAGTACTCGCCGTGCTGTATTCGTTAACCGAGTGTCTTCATTCATTAAATCTCTGGGTACATTGGTTGTAAAAAGCATTGCTACAGTTATTGACATTTAGAGGATAAAAGTAAATGTCTCTATATTTGTCGCATATACACGATGTCCCAAAATATCCTATGAATAATATATTCCCGTGGAACTCCTTGGTAAATTTACAGTCGATTTTTCTTTAACGAAAATATCGACTCGCTAATCGGTTTGTTTATCCGCAAGCTATTGAAGAGCACTTTCAGAGGTGCAAAAAATAAACAAAAATATTGTACGTATAGGGAAAGTGGTAGCTTTAATAAAATTTTAATATTAATGGATTATTTAATTTTTTTTAAATACGTTTCAAAACAACTTCGCTCTCTAAATTATTTAAAAATCATTTCTTGTAACACGGCAATCGTACTATTTATCTTGCGATAACAGAATCACATAATATTTTGAATTCCTGCGAAAAAATATTATCTGCGTCAAAATCACCATCGCTCGACGTGAAAAACGTCGCTAAACGTCAGCTTCTTCCAACTTGACTTTTATCGTGCACTGCACACTCGAACCGCGCGTAAAAGCCTACGTCACCTGAGTCGAACTTTTGTTGGGTAAATTGCTCGTGTCGGAACAACGATCGAGATCGACGGACGCAATGGTAGAAAAAAAGCGAAGAAAAACGAAAAACGACACTCGAAATAGAAAAAGCGGAAATGTACGGGCACGCGTAGGCACTATATTGAGGCATCGTTGTTGCATGCGTATTTATTTATGGCAAAGGGTACCGGTCACAATGCGACAACGAGAATAAACGAAAAACGTCCGTTGCTTCGTACCTGGCGTCGTGTCGAGCAGCGTCCCGCCGCACGCCGTTGCCTAACGCTCCTAGCATTCCTAATTGCGAGAGACAACAGTCCCGTGTTCAGAATCTTAACGGTGCATCGACAGGCTATTGGATATATTCCTTTTAGCTGCCATTTCTGTTATATTTTCCACACGTAGAATAAAATGTGTATAAGGTCAACGTACTGCTTATAAATAGCTTTAGTGCCACTTTATCAGTTTTAGCCACTTGCGTATATTAAGATTTCCTTGCAAGATGTACAGTTATGCATAGCGATATCGCAAACAATTTTTTAGTTAGAGAATATTTTGTTTTTCTTTTTGTTAAAATTTAAATCTGTTTTCTTTGTGAGGTGTTAAAAGTAAAGATAGCCAAAATAAATATTTATTTAAAAAATTCAGTCTGAAGTAATTTATAACGCATATGAAAACAACATTTGAAGTTAATAGGAAAAAATCTGTGCTGCAAATGACCAAAACTGCTTGACCTGGAATTTGCGGAGAGAGAAAAGAAAGACAGAGAAAAATTACAAGAGAATAGAGAAACGGTAGCTAAGAGGAACAGACTCATTATCTGAAGTCTAATGTTATGAAGAGTTATGAGTTAAAAGTTATAAAACTTACATTATGCTTAAATTTTGAGCAGACGCACAATATGCTTGGAACACGCTCCAATTAAAACAGAAAATTAAGCAGCATAACGTATTCATACAATATTCTCGATATTTCTATAGAACTCACGTGACAAAATCATAATTCTTCAAAAAAAAGAAAAGAACTTTACATAATGTTATATGTTTTAACATGACTGAATGCAAGTTATGTCACAACTCGAAACTTTGACTTAGCAATAAATTCTTTGAAAGAAATTAAAAATAAATTATAAAGCAATAAAAATTAATTTGTTTAGTAAAGTACCAAAAAAGGATATGTTTAAGTTATTTCAACCTACAACTTTTAATATTATCCACTTCATTTTCGATCGTTTATAACTCGAAAATTTTATCGTTTTTTAATACTGTTTACATTTTCCTTTGGCAATATATATCATTAATATAAAAATAATTAAATATCAACAATGTCACAAAACGTAAAGGCAAAAGGTACTAAAACACAAGCACAGGAGGTTTCATATTAAACAACGGCAATACTAACTCATTCTATATATAGATGAGCTCTGTATAACTTGACACGTACACCGGATGCATGATTTAAGACGAGCTGTAAGCTCAGGTTAAATTTGAATGTCGGAGTAGAATTACGAGAGAATAAAACGCAACTAGCGCGACAAACCTTGCTTAAAACCGTCCGGCAATCCTAGATTTATTCGCGTCGAATACACTTTCTACTCTTCTGCATTCCTTCCCGCACTTTAGCAAAGTTGCGCACCATGTTTATTTTTGTGTTGGAACTAATTTTATCTCTCGAGAGAAAAATAATTTCAGAACATGTTTTATATTAAGCAGGACAAACAAAAAATAAAATTTTGTATTTTTGATGATCCAAATTATTATTATATCTAATTAGTTTTCGAATACTACAAGTCACAACAATCTTACACGTGGGAATTAAATTACATATCGTATATGATACGTAGGGAGAGCACAGAGTGCAGAAAGTGTACATCGCGCAAATATAAACAAGCATCGCTGGCTGTCGCACGGTGTTCGTTCCGGTCGAAGTGAATCTCGTGATATCGCGGGAAAATCGACGAGCAAGCTGTCGGACAATGGAGAAGAGACTTACCAAGAAGACAGTCGGCCGGTCCCAAGCGCGCGTCGAGTTACGACGAGTATCCACGCTGTAAAACGATCGTCCGTCCACGATAGTCCCAGAAGAAATGCTCTTTCCGAGCCGATGGGCCGCGTACAATGGCTCCGACGCAGCGGACAGTCCTGTCGTGCAACGTAAGAGACCGTCGAAAAAAATTGGAAATAGGGAGAGAGAAAGTAAACTGATGGTTGGCACAATAAAGTATAACACTAAACACCACTTTTTTCAACCGAACCGCGTCACCCGATAACGTTCGAGAACGTCACCTGCCGCGTTCGTTGTTTCACAATCCAGCACGGCGCTATTGATAATCCACGCGCACTTCGCGAAATAAAAGATAAAAAGAAAAGAAAAATCAAGTCTCGCGTCACGCGCGTAAAGTCTCCGACCGCGGCACGAAAAACACGTACAGGACGGAACGGAACGACACGCGCATTACTCGCCGCTCGAGTCGCAACTGCCGCCAGTGGCGGTTCTGTACCCTTCCTCGTCCTCCCCTCTCCACAATACGCCCGCGCCACTGCGCGGTCGAGTGAGTGCATTCGTGTCTCCCCCCTCCTCCCTAATGCCGCGTCGTGCCATGTTACGCCGCTCCGCTCCGACTTGCTCGCCGACCATTCTTCGGCCCCTTCTTCGGCCTTCGACGGTTATTCCTCAGCACTCACGCGGAGCTATGCTCATTCTCGATCAAAGACCCTGCGAGAATCTCGTGAATTAGCCCTGTGAAATGAAGAATTGCGGTGTAAGAAACGGAAGTCGATTTGAAATCAAGTAAATATTATCCGTTCGCAAGGTGCGCTGACATTACTCGAGAGAGATGTGTCAACGCCTCGGCTAATTAATTCAAATTAACACGATGTTACATTAAAAACATTTTTTAATTATTTCTAAATACGGACAATGTAAAGCTTGTAAAATTTGTAAAAAATCTAAAAATTACAAAGCCTAGAAAGAGTGTCAAAACTGCATAACGTATAAAGAATGTAAAGAATATAAAAAAATAGTTTAAAAGTTTAAAGAGTATCAAGAGTGTAATAGAGAATGTAAGCTTTGTAAACATTGTAAATAATGAGAACACTGAGCAAACAACAAAATAAAATATTGTAAACATTATTAAAATATAAATAATTAAGAAATAAGATGAATTCACTTGTACATGACTTAAATAATCAATAAAAATTAATTAATATTATTGTTAATAATTAAATTTCTAATCTTGTCAAGTTTCATGCTTCAAAAAAAATTTTAATATATTATTATTCTAATTATCAAGTTTCAATTACGTGACGTAAAGTCACGTAAAGTCACGAACTGTCTTAAAGTTGCAAAAAAATGTGAAATTTTCCATCACCTGCGGTAATCTTCCAACGAATAAAATTATCAAAGAATTATAAAAAAGAATCTTAGAATTCTCTTCAAAGCTTCTTTTATATTTAATATAAATGAAAAAGTAGGTCGACTCCTTATGGTAAATGAAACAAGTTACTTCAAAAGACACAGAAATGCGAACTCGATTGGATGATATTTTATGGTTTGCTGTATATATTTTTTCTTCTAATCATATTTTAATTTAACCAAGAAAAATTCTACACAAGGCATTAGGATCTAACGTAAATATGTTTGCTTTATACCGCGACTTGATTAGTCATCATTAAAAAAAAATTGATGCTTCTCTTCTTTCATTTTTATAAAAAGCAACTAATTGTATAAAGAAAACTAATTATTCACGTATAAAATGAAAACATAAAAAATGACTATTATATGCAAAATAAACGAATTTTTTCTTTAAACATATAAAATAGAAAATTAAGTGAAAAAGATAAGAATATCTAAAAGTATCAATATCTAAATATAAATTATATAAATAGCAAAAAATATAAAAAGCCAAATATATATATATATATGATATTATTACGATATGATATTATATTATATATATTATGATATTTTGTTTTACAAAAAGTGCACAAATATCTTTTGATTGACACTTACTTGATGTGTGTATAATATATTTAAAAGAATAGATTTAAAAATATCTAGAACATTTCTATATTATTCTATAATATTTATCCGTTGTTATTCCGATAAGCGCGTATGCAATCTTTTAAATACACTTGTGGTCCAAAATTTTATTTCTCTATATAAAATAAAATGATTAAATAAAATAATTAAATAATTAAAATAATGAAAAGATAATACACAATATTATCTCTAAAGCTTTTAATTTTTTCATTGCAAAATTATATCAGATTATTATATAGAAGAGGAAAATCATATGAATCTTACGTACTGAATTTAATTAACTTTTTTGCACATACCAATTCATGCGTGTTCGATAAAATAGACTGGTCGAAAGCTCTCTTTTTTAGTCTTTTATTAAAAGCTAGCTATATAATTTAATCCATATATATTCTATGCTTCCAGCGAAAATAAATTTGATAATAATTGATTAAGATTTGCAGCTAATTATTGCTGCACGAATCAAATAGTGTTAATTTATTTCAATTATACTGCAATAATAAATTGCGCATAAATTTTTATGTTGTAACCCAATACGACTGTCAGTTGTTATGAAATGTTAATCACAATGAATCTTTAATATGAAAAATAAAATTAGCAATTTTTTTCTGAATCTTAAAACTCATATCTGTTATAAATATAGCAAAAACTCACATCTATTATAAATATAGTATTATTATCGTTATTATTATTATCATTATATTAGCTGTGTCAACGAAAGCTCCATATCGTTAACCGATAATAATATGCTGTTCAGCACCAATGATTTTCGCTCGCGAAATTTTCGATACATATCCCGGTACGTTAAAAGAGCGATGTGTAATAGAATTAATCGAAGAACGGTACAATAATGTAATTAATTAAAATTAACCGTCCATTTATAGCAAAGAGTAATTGGGCATACCCATATTGTTATCATGTAATTCAAGCAATTTGGCCGAATAAATCAAACATTTAATACCAGCCGCGCTCTTGATAGCATCGTAATCCTTGATACCGTATTAAAAACACGACACATTACGCGACAGCGCGTATACGCGAATGAATACGCGTACCAAGTATGTGTTAGAGCGTATGTTACACAAGAGTGAGTTCCTCGTTAATTTGTAATTCGAGACGAACGCACTTCGATCTGCGTCATTTGCGTATGTCGGTGAAGCATTGTGACTGCTTTGGATCGCACCCAACTAGCGCAAACGCGCGAGCTCGGTTTTGCGTCCTGGCTACTATAAAAGAGACCTCATGAGCGATTATTTGAATTGCATCGACTTAAAAGCTAATTCTGCCAATATGTCAATTACGATGGTTGATTGAATTATTTATAGCTGTGAACATTATCGTTAATATCATCAAATGTGAAAAAAAACGGAGGCTAAATACACAAGCGACAGTTAATCAAGCATAAGAGCGACGAGAAATTATCTTATCGAGCGTGACTGAAATAACTTTTTAGATTTTTGCGCGAATGAAACTTTTACCTGGATCCCTTAATTCCGCTTTCGCGATAAACGTTCATTCGAGGGACAGAATGGATCGGTCACGTGTGTAACGCGTGCACGTACAACGTTAAACGACATAACGCAGTTATGCGCGCATACGCTCTCTTTCGCCGCGAGTTATTTCAAGCTGTAATAGGTACCTGTACGTGTGTGCACCGCTACAGCATACGATCGTAAGTACGTATACACAGGGGACCGAGACTGGACAATGAGCGGCAGCATGTGACAAAGAGCAAGCGCGAGACTGTATGTCGTTGCAGACTGCGCGACGCTGTGTGGATGCGGGCGTGGCACGGCGTGCAGTGCAAAATTGGCCGAATCTGGAAGGGAAAAAATATACCGTCATTGATATAAATGCTTAATCCTATAGGAAATGCGACAAAATAAAAAAGCAAAGTGAGATTGAGTAAAAGAGATTTGATTCCGAAATAGCTTCGCTGAATATTCCATAAACAACATAATATCTTTAGAAACCGTAATCTATATTTGCATCACCCCAGGCTGCCTGTTCATCGGACCGCGATAAATCACAATTTTCCGTGATCATCGTGCTATTATGTGTTATTGATTGTAGGTTAATAGCATTGGAAAAATTACGCATACAATCAAATGCTTATGCCCAATTACCGGCGGCAAGTTTCGGTTTATTGTAGCGGGGAAAGTGATGCGCGATGAGAGAAGCAACTATCGTATAATGCGCAATCAAAGTTTGCGACTTCGTATTTAATATGTATACAGAGTGTCCCATGAATTAACAGCAGGTTCTTCAATCATTTTTGAATCGGTTTTTCCTTATCGAGAATTTCGCTCGAGGCCATTATTTTTATCATTTTTTTCAAAACTAAATCTTGAATCAAGTTTTACTAAAGTAAAATTTACTTCAAATTTTGTCTAAAGAATAAAACTTTGTTACACATTAGCAACTGAAAAGTTTATGAAAAGTTCATTTACGATCGCTTGTACCTCAAGAATTATTGGCGCCTCGTAATTTCCGTTAAGGAACCATCGACTTGAAAATGTTTGAAAAATAAAAAGCAAGTACATTTGATTTGGGATGCCCAGCACGCATACGATGGTGAAAAAGCTCGTCTTTTCCTCTCCGAAGCGACTTGGTCTGTTCCTTCAAGGTGTAGCGTGGCCGTTCGAGCGCGAGCTGCCGCGTAACCTGTTTTCATTTTTATCGTCGGCATCAGGTTTCAGCGCAGGTGAGTCGCGAAGGTGCTGACCAGAGTATTGGCGAACCAGTCTATATTCGCAGCCCAACGTTTCCTTCTTCTTCTCCGTCGCAGAAACGCATTGACCTTCGAAGTATCGCATTGGCGACAATCCACGCGCAGACGTATGTTGCATTGTCAGAGCGATACGATAAGAGAAACGTATATATACCAAACAGCCGATCGATTTAAATCTGTAACAAAGTTAACTGGCACTTTTATTTTCTCGAGATACAAAATATCCCGAACTTAACAAACCATTTTTCATTTATATACTTCGATCAATCGGGCAGTTTATTTCAAACTATTATCAATTTCAATAACTGAAAATTTTACGACATATTATCTTAATTAAGAAAAGAGAAACAAATTTAAAATAGTTTGAAAATAAAGAAAATATAACGTGTTGAATTTCACTCTATAATTATCAAAAATATCAAATAGGTATTATATTTATAGTGAGATTTTGTATATAAAACAATAAAATAATAAAAAAAAAGAGTGGTTCCAAAATTTCTCTCTATAATATATAGTAAAGAAAACCTGCATTTATTATTCTTATGTTTATCTAAAAATGTAAAAAAATATTATCATGCAGAATACTTGTATTTTGCTTCAATCACGAGAGATAAAATTAAACATTTTCAGAAATTTATTAAATCCAGATTGCAAGCTAGCGTTTCTCACATCTTTATTAATCATCAAAAAAATAAAATTTGATGGAGAAAATCTTATAAATATTGATTATAATTTTAATAAGAATCATGATTCTCGCATTTTTCTTCGTTAAACATAATCAAAGCTGTTTGACATGATTATTGATCTTTCAGTTTATTGAAGACATTAATTAAGTCAATTAAGACAGTTCAACTAAATTGCAAATTATACTACAAAAAATTAAATGTGAAAATCTATTATTATGCGTGAAATAATATCTATTACGCAAAAAAAATTTTTACTGTAGAAAGACCGAGATTCTATGATAACAAATCGAAGATGTTTATTTACAACGTAAATATCGTTCGTTTCAGATTTTTACTGGTTAAATAAAACACATTGTATTGATAATATGTGCTTAAACATGTAATTCACATCATAATTATACATTGTGTTAACGTTTTTCACAGGATTAGTAAAGTACTGCGCGATGATAGTACGCCCAAGTCATAGTGCGATGGAAGTATAAAACTCTAAAATCACCCTTCTCTTATATATATATTTTGGGTATACCTAGCAGTGTTTCTACGCCTTCTACGCATTCTTACAAAGAAACAAACGTCATTATTTCCCTAATTATATTCTTACGCGCTAGATAAACGATGATTTCGATATTTGTTCGAGGATGTACAAAGCTTCACTTTCCTTCTCTTTCTCCTATTTCTTTTTTTTTTTGTTCTCGAATGTACGAGTTTTACATTAAAGCTTCTCCCGTTCAACTACATATAGCTTCAGCGTTTCTCTCTTACTTTTACCTTCGATAATTACATCACAGCTATAACCTTCGCTATGAACGCGCTTTCCTGTCTCCTTAACATATCCTCTCTTCTGTAAGTACATTAGACACGACCGAAGAGAACATCGAGTACTTAACGTTGCTTTTTTTCTTTTTTTTTTTTAATACTTCGCTTACACGCTATTATGTACAATTATGGATAGCAATGCATTATGAATCCTGGGTACTCACTCGTAGCATGGAGAGCACCACTTTCTTTCTACACGATGCGTTCATGAAAGACGACAGTACTGTTCAAAACCGGTCGATCACTTGTGAGTGCGTGAAGGAGAGGGTCAGCGAAGAAACTCGAGTAAAAGTAAGGAGAAAGAGAGAAAGAGATAGGGGGGAAAGAGACAAAAATGGACAGAAAAAAAGGGACTAAAATGAATATCTTACGCTGAAGATCAGGGAGCAAAAATAGAAGAGAGAAAAGTTATATACATCCAAATTAATAGACACTATACAAAAAAATCTCTGATAAACAACAACGTAACTCGGGTTTTCTCGCGAGTTTTCTTCTCTTATTTTATATAAAGTAATCACTAAAATGGAGAAATCGATTGACATACAAAAATCAATCAGGAGCAAAAAAAGTAAGATAATGTACATTGTATCGTGAGACATGGAGTGCATTTCAAGTAATAAACAGCAATCGTAACAGGAACTAGTATAGGAGACCGGCTCTAAGTTCCCTGCCGCTTCAAACAACTTTCTGTCACTTTTACCTTCACTGTTCCCTTTTATTCTTACTCTCCCTAACAATAGTTTTGTTGGTTTTTATCTATACATTGCACTATATAATGTTTGCACATTTTGGTAAAAATTTACCAAAATATATGATCAAAATGCTGTATTGAAAACTTATCATACAATTATAGAATGCCTTTCAAATTTGAGAAAAGTAGACATTTTTATGTCATTTCTCATGAAATTTGGGGGAAATTTGTTTTTATTAACTAAAAGTTTTTATTAACAACTAAAAAGTTATTATTTTTTATAACTTTTCTTATTTTAATCTTTATATTATAATAATTATAAGCCTCAAACTGAAATTTTATAAAACTAAGTACGTCAAATTATACAAATAACGAAATAAATATAATAAACAAATTTTATAATTCATTTTATCTCTGCAGCTCAGAAATCGTGAAAAACTTTTTACATTTACTTGCTTAATAATTAAAAAATTGTTTCAAAATTTATACTGATAAAAATCAACACCAAATTTCACAAGAAATAACACTATGTGTTCGCTTCTCGCCTAATAATTGGGATACCCTATAAACACTTTCCTTAAGAATTTCTAGCCGTCCGTACTGATATATGTACGTTTCATGCAAAAGAAAAACTCTAAAAATAAAAATATTGATTTTAAAACAATCTCTGATATACTGATATCTTATTAAACATTAAATGTGACTATATAATTATTTGTTCGCTATAATACTCAATATGTTTGCATATTAGATAAATCGGAATCAGAATCAGACGGCTACATTTAATACGAAATAACAAATAAGAAACATTATTCATTTCAAAAATGAAATTTGGAGACACTCGAAAGAGTATTTGATTAACGTAATGAGTGCACATAAAGCGCAACATATTTCTATCAAAATTTTAGAGAAGTTAAATATTTTAAATGATTACAAAATACCATATATGTATGTGAAAAAAATACTCAATAGTAATATAATTTTTATCATATATGGCACCACATTTTCCAGAGAAATACACTATATGTATATAGAATGAAATAAAAATATTTTATCTATATCTTTATATATATGCACGTATAAGCATCATGTGCATAAATCTTAAATTTGTATAAGGTATCCCACTTCTGATACTTCACTTTTATGATAGATTCTTTAGTCAATTTGGAGTTGATTTTTTTTAATCCATTTATTGCTTTAAGACTTTCTTCTTCAAATTTTTCTTCTAATTAGTTTAATCAAGTATTCTTGACATTGAATAAGTTGACAAAAATGTTGATACACTGTTATTCTTGAGTTATAAATATTCGAACAGAAAAAGTTTCTCTTGAAGTAAACTTTATAAAGTTAAATGTATAACACACACAAAATTGCATTGTCCAACCAATTTCAGATGAAATTTACTTAAATAAAATTTTAATTTAAGGCTTAATATGGTAAAGATATATTATGGTAAAAATTTGAGAAGTCGTTAATTTCCCTCGACATTTTCGGTAAAAAAAATCAACTTCAAATTGGTCACAGAATTTGTTATTAGAAAAATAATGCACAAAAAATAGAACATTCAGAACATCCCAGACCGAGCAAGCTACCTTTAAGTTTTTGAGCAATTTGAAGTGAAGCAAAGGAAATGTAAAGGGAGATTATCATTGTCACAAGTTATTTCTTTCTACTTAAATATCTGTGTAAATAATCTTCAAATTACAAATTTCTCAAAACAAAGTTTACTTAAAATTAAATAAAGAAAATTTTACTATACTGTTTACTGAAAGTTTCGAAAAAAAGTTTTCAAAAATCTCTCCAATGTCACTAAGATCAACAAACTTCTTAATTCCTCAGCAGCATCCCATTAATTTTTTACGACTGTTGCCTCAATTCTTCCCAATTTATGGAAGGTATAGTCCATTATATCACTGCGAAACAGAATTAGTATTGAACACACAACATGCAATTCAAATGCTAATATCATTTTCGCTAAAAAAAAGTCAACTCTAAGTTCACTAAAGAAATTAATTTGAAATGCTTTTTCGTGAAATGTGTTCATGACGCTTAGCTTTTATCGTTTACTACATTTGCTTGTGATACTTGGAACATTTGAAAAATTAGACCTACTCTTACTTGAGTGTCCTCATCATCAGATCCACTGTAAACACTTTTGTGAATCACGCCGTGCAGATTAAACAAAGCTTTTTTTTTTGTAAAAATGCCGTGCAAAGCATAGTAAAATCTTGCTTGTAACTAATTTGCATTATCTCTTTCTCTTGCTCATACATTTGTCACATGTCGTTATTTTCCGATTGTAACATTACCAACAAATTGCGAGGACATCTTGTGATACAATAACCTGAAGTAAGGTAAAAGTCGACTTACACTCGATGTATCACTCCTTATCTCGATACATAAAATCGATATTTCAACTCGTCTTAAAATTTTCTTCGTTAACATTGACGTCGCGATAGCCGATAAACAATTTTGACCAGTAAAAAGTATCAACAATTCTATCATAGAAGTAGCAAAATTGCTTTACGCAAGAGGGTACATTTCGCGGTATTTCCGCATTGGCATTCCACGCAACCGCCTCATACTGTCGCATACATTAATAAAGAAAAAGTTGTTTAACTGTACTCTGTATTTACATTATCGAGATATAAAAATACTAACGAGAAACGTACCTATATAGACGAGGTCCTTCGCACGCGCGCGCATCACTTCCTTAGAAATTAATTAATTCATAGTCAAGTTTGGCAGTAATATTGTCCCTAGCTATTTGCATTCTTATTGTTGCTTACAAGATTTTTGTCCTGTCCAGCTATATCGGCAAAAACATTTTTGCGGGACACACTGCATGCTCGTATGATTTCTTATCCCGGTTTGCTAATTCCAGCCGTGCCACCATGTGTTCATATCTCTACCTTGGAAGATTTCCAATTCTCCTCACGAATCTTCACCATGGATATAAGAACAAATGCCCTCATCACTTTTACAACCATCATTTATCATCATGGGAATTACCAACAACTCGCAAAACATGCAATTTGAAAAAATCCACATTTTCTCGCTAAAACAGATCTTTCACATACCAAAACAATAAAATGCGTTTCTACATAGTACAAAGATTCTACTTGCCTTAATTAAACCTAAACAAATAAAGAAATAAAAAAAGTATAAAAATGCATTTAACAATCATGATAAATTGATAAATTCAACATTAAAGTCTTCAAAAGGTGCTTCAGCTAAATAAAAAAAAAATGTAATAATACTAGTCGTAAATTAAATTAAATTAAGAAAATGCGGATATTCAGCGAGATATCTTTTCGCGCTACATGCCAGCAACACTCCTCATACTTTCCGAAATAAAGAAATGTTTCGGCACACATGAACCATCAGATATCCTATAACTTTAAGAAGGATAATAAAAATAATAATAATACTCGACGTTTTGTCGCAACAACGTTCTGTAGCCTATTCTGCAAAAAACGGCTTTTAATATCCATGCGTGTACGCAAATACGCGTGTGTTTGAATGTGTATACGCAGATAAGAATATTCAATATGCACAGTATGTATATACTCTCGCATTTCTAGAAATATAGTAAATCTTATAAACTTGTTATATATATATATGTATATATATATATTCGCCTTTGTGTACAGTTTCTCACTAACACGACAGTTCAAACGGGTTATAACGCGCGTATGGAACCGTGATTTTCTTTTGTAAAATACGTATATACGTGGAAGAGAGAATGGCGAAACACGGCGTGGCATCAAAAGTGCGCGAGTTTCATTAACACTTTGTTTCCAAAGTCGCTCTCTTGACTTTGTCGGAACACTCAGCGTCTAGTTTCTCCTTGACCTCCGAATAGCTGCTGCCCGAACCTTCGGCCGATGTTGTATGCGATGTGTGTGGCCCAACCTCTTCCAGAGATAATATTTCTGTGCCGGTGGGCGAATAGCTCACTGTAGTTGCTTCACTTGTCGGCGATGTTACACAGCTGTCACCTACGCTTCTGCTACGCGGAGTGTAACGGGTCTTCTGGAACTGTTGTATGTTCAGAGATAAACTGGCTTGCATCGACGATGTTCTTTCCGAAAGCTTCGCAGGATTGTTCTCGGTTTGTACATCGACGTGAGACGGGCTTCTTGAGCGTGGAACATGAAGCGGACTATCTGGATCTGCCACCATATCGGATGACAAAATTTTTGAGCTCGCGGCTAATCGGCTCGCGCAGGGAGAATACTTTGGCAAGTTAATAGTGATTTTGTCCGAGTTCACTGTCAGAGATGATCGGCCGGACTTTTTCAACGGGCTACAAGCAGGTTTCTTCTTTTTCAACTGTTTGGCGTCATTGTAGGAATCAAAGCTCTCGGTAGAATCACTCTTCTCCTGTTCCTTGCATTTATCGAGACTCTTTTTCCTTATCTTCGTGCACGTACACATCTTGGTACTCCAGGGAAACTTCTTTGTTGATTCTGTAGTCTTTGTGTGTGCTGTGTCGGATTTTTTGAATTTCATAATGTTGTCCACGATTGAGATTTTATCGTAATAACGTTGGCCGCTGTCTTTGTTAGTGCTATTCGAGTCCAATATCGACTCTATGCAATTGTACTTGAATTGAAATCCCGGAGACTTTTTCTCCGATATAGGCTGAGTAAGAGTACCTCTACAATCAGTAACATCCTTTTTAATATCACCGGAAGCGTTAGAAAACGATGCGACCGATTTTTCCCCGATCGCGCATTTTCGGCATATAAAATGCCTATGATTTCTTTGGCATGCGACGTCTGTTTTTTTGTTATTCTGACCAAACGAATTCTTCAAACTTCTGTGAACAATATTTTTCTGGCTTTGAGCAAAAGGATTTTTCAAATTTTTCGGTAAGTAAGCATGCTTCTTGACAACCTTTCCAGCATGATTCGCTAGAAACTCGTGATCGGTCACTTTTTCGGCGGCGGCGACTCTGCTGTGACCTTTGTCCTTTGTGTAGATAGAGGAATCTTTCTGCTTAGAATTCTTACTCTCTGATCTCGCACTAGATTTTTTCGAATTACCTTCGGCATTTGGATTCTCGTCTTTGGAACATGTTTTCTTAAATGACTCTGAGCGATAAGTTTCCTGGTTTACAGTCTGTTGTTGCTCGCAAAAGAAGAAAACATCATCTACAGAGGCGAAGGATGATTCTTCGTCACAGGGAAGGACAGGCGTCTTCTCCCCTGTGGGAGGCGACTGCTAGACAAGCTTCTCCGTAGGAGAACTCGTCGAAATGGAGCTAATGGTGTTGGAGTTGTTGGAAATGGTACGTCCTTGGCTGCTCGCATGCGTATGGCCCCCTCCTTGCCCCCCCTGACTCTGGGAGAGGCTGAGTCGCCGTCAGTTTACCAATTCCACGTTTACAAATTGTTTCAATCGTTCGAGATACTGATTGAACAACTCTACATCATTATGGCCGGCACCCTGAAAAATTCCATATTTACATATCTCGCTTTGTGCAATTTATATGAGATAAAAGTGCACAACAATATAATAGCCAACATAAACAAAAAAAAGCTAAAGAAAATATTAAACAATTGTTTTTAATAAAAATGTATTATCGATTTCTGATACCTCAACCCATAGTGGTTCTACTGCTCGTGGACATCTTTCGTAAATCGCTAGACCGTGACTAAAATTTATAACTTCATCTTCGGTACCGTGAATAACCAGAACAGGGGATGTCACCTTCGGCACTTTATCTATGCTGCAAAAAGATAATAAAATTTAAACATTGTTTTTAATAATTATATATAATGTTATTTTATATTAAAGAAATTTCATTTTTCTTATCAATAGCATTTATATTCTTAGAAATTTTTATTTATAAGTTTATCAAACATCAACAATATTTTAATTAAAGAATTAAAATTTATGATCAATATAATAGCCTTTACATATAAAACATTCTTTAAAAATAAATCACATTTATAAATAAAAGTAATTTTATTCAAAAATAAATTATGTTGCAAATAATAGATAGATGCTAATTTTTTTAGAAATTGCAATTGCAATTCTCAGACTATTGGTAGCATGTGTAATGTAATGTTGATAATCCATGCAAATAATGTGTAGGAGTTAGCGCTATTATAAATTTAAATGTAAAATATGTACACAATTGTAGATTAATGTTGAATTAAAGTACATATTCAACATGGGGTGAAATACAAGTGAAAAAAGAGGGAAAATATAAAATGAAGGTTTTGTTTGAAAGTTATTTATAGACACGTTGATTACCATGTCACCCGTATATAGGTAACACGTGCATTCCACCGGAGGCCGTATCACACGTATACAGGTGACAGGTCTTATTTACACGATTATGAGTGATATTAGAAAGCATTTCCAATAGAGTCTAGTGTAGAACCAATAAAGCAATGATATTGAAATTTAAATTATATTCTTTTCGTATCAAATTCGCTTTCTTTTTGTAGAAATTAATTTCCTTTTCGCACTTTATACTACAAAGTTTGAAAATCTGAATCATTTACAATTATACTAACAAGAACTCAATATTGACAAATTTTATGTACTCATTAATGTACTTATTGATTAAATAATTTATAATAAAATTATGTTGCATTGTTGTTTCTTATTATTTATATTTATATTACTTTTATATATATTATCTATATCTAAATTAACCAAAGTCGATTTACTCCTTTGATCAATCTATTTTAAATATAAGTGCAGAAAAATTAAATTTAACTTTTATAAATAAACATAAAAATTTAATCATTTAAAAATAGAATATATCCATAACGTAATTTTTAAAAATTAATACAAAATAACATAAAAAATAAAACACTCATAATTGGTGTACTCTTTTTCGTACGTTGTATTGTAAACAATAGATATACATGTACTCTGTCTAAAGTTTAAAGATTGCAGTTGCAAGCGAAATGTAAGGCTATTGACAGCATATGTAACATTATTGGTAATCCGTTTTTCTCTACGTTCTACGTCAACAACGTAAATTTATTGCCGCGCGTCGATAAATATCGTAAAATCCACACGAAACCTATTAGCGAGACACATTACGACGCAAATCGTGCTACACATAGATTTCATCACGTATATCCACGTGACGTAGTTATATATTTACTTGATATATATATTGACCATAAAGTTGTGTAGCTTAACGAGATATTAGCAATCTTATTTGTAATTAATCAATGAGCGGAAAATTTATCATCCGAGGTTGCCAAATTTATGAGTTATACTAAAAAACATTATTTCAAGATAAAATCCGCTTATCGATCGGCAAATTTCTTCAATTTATTTCAAATTGACAGTTTATTATCATACTAAACATCATACTAAACAAATTTAAAAAAAGAGAAAAAATACGAAAAATATAATACAATTTTAAGGCTAAAATGAGCAAAAATAAACCGCTTGAGTTTATTTATCTAAAATGAACCTATGCTTATTTTAAAACAATTCTCGAAGGTAATTTTATGCGTGTATGTATGTAGTATTAGGCATTGCAATATTTAATAAAAGTTTGTTACATTTAATTGTGTAAAAAAATTTTTTAAATAAAATTTATAATGTGGAGCAACTTTTATTATTCAGAATGATCATTTTCAGTTTTAATTAGTACTTCTTTCATTTAGAGAAAGAAATTTTTGTAATTTTTTTTTGTTCAAAAAATTAAAAACCATAGTTTTTATTTAAAATAATGAATATAAAAGAGAAAGTGTTTCAATCAATCTAATATCGAGCCTCTGCTGCCTAATATAACTTGCAAGTACATATCGATTTTATTGTTGTTTCGTTTTCTTATATTCTGCTTTGTGTGCTTGTCAATCATTATAACCTTGAAGCTAAAATATGGAAACCCTCTTCTAGATGTTTTGTGCATTTTTAAAATACCGATTAATTATTTAACTACCGATACTTAAAATACCGATTGACTTATTTTGCTCAACTAATTTTTATCTCAATTGTTTTCTTAAAAAATAATTTGGTCAATAAAAAGTCAAGCGACAGTTCATGTCACGTGCATGGCGTAAGAGATTTCGACGATAGGCTTATTTCTCATTTCGCTGTATTCCCGTGTCTTTAATATTAACTTGTAACCGATATACTGCCAATTGTCAAAGAATTACCGTTCGTCCGGGAGATTCTTACCTGGTGAAAGCGTCGAAGAACCAAGTCCTTTTGGTTTTCGGAAACGCGACTCGCATACCGGACATAAGCGGCGAATGCAGCACGACCGCGCCGACCTCGTATCTCGCAGCGAGATCGACAGTGGGCACCGTGCCGATGCTCTGTCCGTAGAGTATTATGTTCTCGGGGCTGATACCATAACGCGTACGCAGCGCGTGCCACGCGGCATCGATGTCCGCGTAGAGATTCTTCTCGGACGCCTTGCCGCCTGACACCCCGTAGCCCGAGTAGTCGTAGCTGAAGATGTTGCAGTTTATGCGGGAGCCCAGCCCCAAGTAGAAGCTCGACATCTGGCCGAGGTCGACAGCATTGCCGTGGGAGAAGAGGATGGTGAAGCGCGCGGTCGCCGAGCACCGCACGAACAGGCATGCTATGCGATTGCCGCGCGACGTCCTTGCGTAGAAGCCCTCCACAGCTTCCTTCTCACGCTCGGAGTACTGCCACTCGGCGCGCTCCGACAGGGAGATGGTGAACTTGGAGCCCTCGTCCTCGACGAACGAGTACGTGGGCTCGGGCGGCAGGAAGGCCAGCTTGTCGGCGATTCTGGACGGGCAGGGCGGACAGCAGAACAGGCAACACAGTTCACTCAGACTTAACCCGTTCATGGTGTAGCACAACCGGACGTAATGACAGTCTTGCACCACGCACGCACAAAACCACCGTCTTTGTATCACGTCTCCTCTTCGTGAAGCCTCGGCATCGAGGTGTCCGGCGATCGGACCTCGCACACTGAGTCGAATCGAACGAGGGGATCCGGGTGTCGAGCCACACCACTGTGCCGCGCGAGAAACGGACACTCTTTTTTTCTACCTAGTGAATCACACACGCGGCGTCATTTGTTATCGGTTTCCTATGCGAAGATCGCTCACAATGATTCAGCCATGACGACTCGCAGAGACGGACGATTTCTCTCCCACCTTCCCTTGTTCTTTCTTTCTCCTTCTCTTTTTCGCGAACACCGTGTCCTCCCCTCTCACCCTGCGTTGCGTACTTTCATTGTGTCAGGTGAGACAAGGCGCGGGATAGAGACGGGGATCGCGGTACCGCTCGCTAGCGTCGCATTCGTGCTCGTGTTACCGAAGCTTCGCCGACGGGTGTTGGACGGTGAAAGCCGATCAACTCCGATCGGTTCCGATACGCGCCTTCAATGCAACTTCTTCAGCCGCGTTTACATTTACGCGTCATTTGTTATTGGTTCCCTATATTATCCCTATATCTTGTAGGCATCCCTGGGTGTCAAAAGTTATAAAATTAGTTATTCAAGTTTCTGAATATACCTTAATACTCTCTATACATAAGGTTTGTTCGTGTCACATGCCTCAACATGCTCCAATACGCTTCAATCTATAGTATATGTGACGTAATACTATAGGCTGCGTTCCGAAATTCACTGCTAGTACTGAAAATCTGCAGTTTACCCTACGTATATTGTAGATTTTCAGTACTGGCAGCAGTGATGCGATCTTTCCCACAGCGGTCCCGGCTCGGCTGTGCTCGGCTGCCTCACACAACCTTACAGAAGCGCTACGTCACGTATTAGTGTGCACACGGATACGTGACGTAGCGCTTCTGTAAGGTTGTGTGAGGCAGCCGAGCACAGCCGAGCCGGGACCGCTGTGGGAAAGATCGCATCACTGACTGGCAGTGAATTTCGGAACGCAGCCATAGATTGGAGCGTATTAAAACATGTGAGGCATGCGACAAACCTATAGAGTGATACTAAAGAACAATGCATATTTTGCAATGCATATGCAGCCTCTCTGCTTTATCGGAAATAATATGTATCATTTTTTATCTCATTTTATGATAAGAACATAATAAGAACATGATTCATAATAATTTTACACGACGAATTAGTATATCATGCAGGAAAAAGCTAGAAGTTAAAAAGAGAAAGCATTATAAAAAAAAATTTTTTTTTATATTTATTACACATGCTCAAAAGTTTAAAAACCTTTCAAGTTTTCGAGCATTTATTATTTTTCGGATTTTTATTTTCGAATAAAATGTAAACAATGAGCGGAAGTAAACAAGATAATTAACAAATTGGCAGTTTTATTTCCCATTTTTGCATAAGGAATTGTATACAATCTTTATACTCGTTAATATCTTCAGCTTAAAACAAGATTCTTAAAAATGTAAAGTAGAATTTTAAGCATAAAAATATGGAGTAGTTTTGGATTTTTTCATGTTGTCAGACAATTGTTTTACATTACTGAGCTAGCCAGATTCCATTCCAAAGCACTCACAATCCCTACTCGCTCACTTATCCAAAGCATGGCACTGTATCATATATTTGCATTATATGTTACAATTAAAACTGTATATATTATATAAAATGGAAGCATTTATTTAAATTTTCACCCTCTTCTTTGTGCCACATTTGCACTAAATAGATACTTATTTGCAAAACGCAAATTCCATCTTCAAAAATTTTAATATTTGTATATTAAATCGAAAATTGAAAATGCACTTATGTTCCAATATTCATGCATTTTTTTATAGATGAGAAATTTTATGATTTGTATATACCCAGCAATACACCGTTAGTTACAACATCTGGAAGACTGCTAGTTGAATCAGCTTGGACATATGGATCGCAATGAAAAGTTAAAATTGGATGATGCCCCAAAATATTTGGATGATCGTGCATCAAGCCATTTGCAACCTTCTCTATCCTTAAAATAAGAAACGGTGAGATTAATTGTAGAAAACCATGATTAGACAAATATTCAACTTTACTATATTAAAATATTTATAATTTTACTACGTTTTAAATTTTAAAACTTAGATTTACCTTTTGTGAGATGCGTTGGATTCCTCATTTTCTATACCCAAAAAATTGAGAACTTGCTGTTTTGTTGCCAATAAACGCAGCATTTTCTGTATATATAATTCCAACGCGGCTCGTCGTTGTTCTAAAACTTTTGGTTGTGAGTTTCTCACCCTTTTCGGTGGAAATGGTGCAATATCTGTATTATCTTTCTTCAACTAAAAATCAAACTTTTATATATAATGATATATAATCCAATGTAGTGTGTTTCAAAATCGCAAGATATAAATTAAATAGAAGTATTAATTTGTCAATGGTTTAGTTGCTTAGTGTACACCGATTGTTTAGTACGCGTACCAAGTACTAAATCTGCTTCTCCGATAGGTATAAATCGTTTAGTGTAAAATCTACACCAATCAAAGAAGCAGATTTAATACTTGGTACGCGTACTAAACAATCGGTATAAACTAAGCCAATGTTAATCAATTTATGAGAATAGCATGCTGTTTTGTAACTAGAAATCATATCTATAATATATAGTCTATATCTAATATATAGCCTAAATCATATCTATAATAGTCCTTAACAGAATTGTTAATGGCTATATACTACGTGCCAAAAATTGTGTAGGAATTTAATACAAATTGTCACCTCACCATTATGTTTTATTTCAATTATAATTGGATATATGATGCTAAAACGTACCGCACGATGTAGCGCACTAAATTCACTGTATCTTCTCTCGATGTAATATCGAGTGCCCGTTTTTAACTCCAAAATCTCGATACAGTAAACATAATAGGGTTTGCCGTGTGACACTTCGGCCAAACGATAGCCGCTGATGAAAACTTCGTACATCGCATTGCAACTTTCGTCAATAATGTTTCAATGATGCTCTCTGATAATAGATTTGCAGAATTAAAAATGCTACAGGACATGCAAAAATGTGCAACAAAAGCATATAGTGGTAGAATCTACAGTATAGTACAGTACAGTGTCGAACATCAGAGATAGGAATATCGATAAATTAATCGATGTTCGATTCCTTTCTTTTAATCGATTGTTTTCTCGATGTTTGCAGATTCGATTAATCCCTTGCGCTTAATTCAGTAATGTTGGTAATAATGTTACGTGACACTTTGCGAACAAAATCAGTTGCCGAAGTGTTTGATATTTTTCCGGCAAGATATTCCCGGGGGTGATGCAGAATGTCGCCTGGGTTTCAAATAATTTCATTCAAAACGTAAGCCGGTTGATTTTAGTCTCGGTTCAACAAAGGAATTCATGTTACCATTTGCAACAAGATCTTCGACAGTAGTGCCCATAAATTTTTCGTACGCACGATATAGCACAATACTGACTCCGGTAGGGCACTTGGATTCTGTTAAAACATCGATCGCCGCCGTGAGAGTGTTAGAGTATGCAAGGATGCTGTTTTTCCAAATTGCGCGGCGCTTCCATTAATCGTTTGTGTTTACTTCAGTGGTGTAAGGATCAGAATATGTTCTCATTGTGATAGGTTAAAACTCAGCTGAATCTGAATTTCGTTGCACGTTTCCGTTAATAAAGATGAGCGGGGAAATGTTCGAAGGAAAGGATTATCCAACTCAATGGGCGCTTAATCCTTCCGCCTATCAAAACATGAGTAACGATCAAGGTAATTTGTATGATAAAATCAAAATTTGCAAATCTTTATATTGCAATTCATTAACACATAAAATGTATTTTGTATTGTTTATTGTTATTTGTTTGGAAACAGTGGACTGGGCGGCTCTGGCGCAACAGTGGATAAAAATGAAAGAGACTGTTGTACCACCAGCACCGCCACCACCTTCTATAAACTCTATGTGTTCCGCAAATGATGGCAGTGGAGAGGCACCAATGGATATGGACACCAAAGATGATGACGTCCCTCCTGCTCCTCCTGCGCCAACTATTAGTGGATCCGGTAAGACTTCTTAAAATTAAGAGAATTGTATATGATTGAAATCAGACGGTAAAAATTTTGACATTCTATCTTTTGATGCTAATAGAAGCTTGGACTCAATGGAGCCAGTGGGGTCATTGGAATACTTCAGCATCTGGGACAGGAAGTTGGGAATGGAGTGGCGTACCTCCTCCTGGTGTTACCATAGGTCCTGATGGCAAACCAATTGGGCTTCCAGCTGTACCAGTCATACCACCTGCGCCAGTAATATCTACTACTACTGACTTTACTGCTCCTCCTCCTGCTTCGTCATCGCTTTATTCATATAATTCAGTGCAGTCTACACAACCATACAATCAGGTAAAAAATAATGGTAAAAGTTAAAATCTATAATCTATAATCGTATCGTGCGTCTTATTAGATCCTTCCTTCTCAGGTTCCTAACTATTGGTCTGAAGAGCCGTCTAACTCAGTGCCATCGCAGCCACCTCCTTTCATAAAAGGCATGAGACATGCTAATAGAACACCTCACATAAGAGTGATGGACTCTGTTCGATGCCGAGATGACAGAGAGAAGACACCGGAGGAAGATACTACCACAACCATAGGTAAAATTTGTATAAGAGATGGTGATAATAATAACTTTTAAACGCTGCAACTAATTTAGTCAGGTTACGCTAAAATTATTGAAAAATTTCAATAAAATTCTTGGAATTTTTGTATCGATAATTTTAAAGTGTAACCTGATAATTACACGCTGCTGCTAATTCGTCCTGCGTAGATGCCGCAAAACGAAGGCAATTACCAGCATGGATCCGCGAAGGATTAGAAAAAATGGAGAAGGAAAAACAGAAAGCTGTGGAAAGGGAGAGGCTAGAGATATTAAGAAAGCAGGAGTTGGAGGCTCGTAAGCAAGCCGAGGACGAGGCGCGCGCAGTACTCAATCCTAGCAAGAGCAAATTTGTAAGTGTTAATCGCGTTACATTGTCCGAACATTGAGCTGGAGATTCTGCAGATCTGTGTGATTATGAAATTCTACGATAGGATTCAGACTCGGAAAAGGAAACCGAGCAGGACTTTGATGCGGATAGCACGCGTGGACAGCAACCTGCGGAAAAGAGCTACGATCGCACTCCGGATATCGTCGTTCGGCCGCGAAAGTCACGATTTAGGGATGCCGATTCACCCGAATCTCATGCGGACGCTGACGAAAGTCCCACTGCCGTACCCAGTGCGCTACCGGTCACGCAGAAACGGTCTCGAGAGGAGGTCCTGCAGGAAGTGGTAAGCAGAAAAGATTTTTCAAGATTGCAATTAAATTTCTTAACTGATTACAATTAATTCGAAACAGTTGGTATTCGTAGCGAAGTATTTACGATCAATTTTTATCAGGCATCGTAAATTGTATTTGTACTTACTGTTGCGCAGATGTTGAAAGTAAGGAGATCACTGACAGAAATACTTCTGGAAGTAACGAACGAAGAGATCGGTTCAATATGCAGAGAGGTTTGGAGCCGCGCACGTGCCAAAGGTACTCCAGATACACACGATAGAACTAACCAATTGAATTTCCGTGCTTTTGCTCGCCGGAGCACAGAGTCCAATTTAGTGAGTTTACTTGTCGCGCTATGCTGCGACAAGGCTGTGCGATTGTGTAATACAAAGATGAAAGCATTAAACAGAGATTTCTTAATACGTAGACTTAATTATTCGGCAATTTCAGGACATCCTGGTTTTTGTGTTTTCAGGGATTTTTACGTATAGCATAAGGCATAGCTTTCATTCGTTTTAATCACGTAATCGTCTCGCATTACGTGCTGTAGATTTTAAAGACTTTTAATGTATCGGCATTCTTATGTCTGGCAACGATTTCGCGATATATATTCTTAGAATAAAGACTTTAGAAATATAAGCAAAGTGTCCAACAATCAGAATTTTAGTAGAGATAATTGGTCAATTGAATTTAGACGAATAATATGATAAAAACTAAAAGTACGCATCTTACGTCTATTTTATATCGTAGGCAAATATTATCGCTCAAATCTTTATAGATACCTCCAATATCTAATGCATTATAACATCAAAATTCGCGCGCCAAATTGCAATGTCGACTAATTTAGCCGCGTAGAATATTGTAGTTCGACTTGTAAGTGTGGAGTAATGCTGTAAAGATTTCTTAAGGTGCATGTGAGAGAGGAAAGGGACAGAGGGACGAAGGGACAGGATTTGCCTTCCTACGAATGAGCCGATTAAGGGTTCATTCAGTATTATCGAGGGCATTATCCGTGCGGTAGCACTTCTAGCTATTGATTACTAAATGCGTGTGTATTGTAAGTCCCTGCAGGAGAGACCCCCGTCGCATCCCTCAACAACATGGCCCCTCTTGCTCAGATCACTCGCAAGCTCGGTGAGTACGCTTTAACGCTTTATACGATACACGGCAAAATCCCTAGGGAACGGCCGTAAAGCGGTGCAGTAAATCGTTAGAAAAAAGAAAGTCGGGTCACTGTGTGTATGCACACATGCCTCGGTATTTAATTCGGCCGTTCGCTCGTAGAGATTTATCGCCGCAATCGAAAGAGATTGCTCCTCTCTTTCGTTCTTTCTCAGGACATTTCTCAATGAAAGTAACGGCTGCGAAAATTAATCGGAGCCGAACGTATGTTTTTTTGTTTTCTTTTTTCACTGCGACTCTGAGAATGTCATCTCGCGCGCACTGAATGGATGTCACTTCGAATTCTATCTGCCGTAGGTCTGGGCATCTACGGCGACAGTAACAGCGAGTCCGAGGAGGAGCAGGGCGAGCACGCAACGATTCAGAATGACGACAGCGACGAGGAGCTGAAGGTAAGCGCGCAAAGTGGAACAAATCACATCACGGTGTTATTATTGCTTCAAGCTCGGAATAGCGATGGTACATTCGTTTTACTTTACGAATGAATGTCGCAGGAAACTCTGAGACGGCGACAGCAGGCGTTTCGTAAAACTGAGGAAGAGATCGAGGCGCGGATCGCCGAGGATGAAGAAAGGGAAGAGCGTCAGGAGGAGCAGTACAGTAATAAGCAACAGGAAAATCATACCGGTAATACTAGCTGCCGGGAGTCAGGTATGTTTCGACAGACAACACAACCATATGTGGCTGCTGCGCAATTAAGTGTAACTTCCTGACGTCATACTTTAGTTGATGAAAAAGAAACGGTAAATAATCAAAGAGAAGCGTCCGAAACTTTGTCGAGTGGCGGACAAAGTCCACAATCGGCGGCGCCGCAGAACGCGCCGGTGGCCGACGGACAGCAGGCGAAAGCCAGCAGCACGGTATCGGGATCGGCCGACTCCGAGTCGAGCAGCACCGATTCCACGAGCAGCTCGTCTGAGTCGAGCCACGAATCCGTCAGCAAGAAGCACGACAAAGCGCGTTCGAGCAAGCAGCAGTCGCAGTCGCAACAGCGTGAGCAGCAGCAGCGCGATCAACGTTACCACCGGCGGCGAAAATCCAAGAGTAGAAGCAAGTCGCGCAGTGGCAGACGATCCACCCGGTCTTCGCGCTCGTCCGAACGCACGCACAAGCGACGATCACGCTCGAGATCGGCCAAATCGCGTAAGCGCTATCGTTCGCGCTCCTCGCGCTCATCTAGCGATCATGGGTCCAGCAGGAAACACCGTGCGCGATCGCGCGATGGGAAACGCGCGAGATCGCGTTCGCGTAGCTGCCGACGCTCCAGGTCACTGTCCGCCGGTGGGAAATGGTCGTCGCGGTCGCGTTCCCGCAGGGGAAAGTCCCGCTCGCATTCCAGAGACAGGCGGAGGAACAGCCGATCGCGTAGCAAGTCGTCACGTGGAACGAAACGAAGAGGATCGCGCTCGAGGTCGCGCGGCGGCAGGGAGAGATCGCGCAGCCGTTCGAGGGATCGTAGGCGATCGAGGTCGTATGTTTCCAGGAGGAGCCGGCGGAGCAGCCGATCCAAATCGCGGGATCGGAGTAGAAAAACGCGATCCAGGTCGCGACAGTCGAGCCACCGCGATGGTAAGAAGTCATCACATCGATACAGGAATTGAGCCTGATCTGCTCTTAGCCCAAAAGGTTGTATGTACATTCATTTTCATTATAGCATTAACATAGGATAACGTAAAAGGCAGTGATACAATTATTTGGACAAGTTCGTCGTCTGAAATCAGAAATTATTTTCGAAAATTTTTCTCTATTTTTTTTTGTTTTTCGTTATATTACTACGTACGTATTCAGATGATTTATTGTGTTTACGAAATGTTTTTCATGGATTTTACGAGTGACAATATTTACGTAGTTATACTTTATGTATAAACAATGCCATTTCATCAATGCACATCTTTCGATTCTATACTATAATTATGGTGCTTTGCGTATAAACTATTTTTTTTTATTTGCTTTTATCTTAGAATATTTATTACTTTCTTTTCTAATTACGAGATAATTAGAGACTAATGGGCATTTATACAATATATTTTTATTTTCTCTTTCCATCGGTTTTCACATATTGAATAAAATTTATGTTATTAGAAAAGTATATAGTAAAATAATTTATTCTTAAGAAATGGAAGACATTGAAACTTGCTCAATAGATTTCAAGAGTTTAGTAGCAGCAGCGTATAATGCAATAAAATTACTTAACTTTGTAGATTTTGTGCAATTGTGTTATGACAGATTTATTAGGTTTAGGTATGATAAGTAGCATTAAAAGGATTCGAGATAGGATTTATTAAGATGCATCCGAAATTGGCAAATAATTTATATGTGTATTTTATCGATCTTCAAAATGATGGGCTGAAACAAACCAAGGCAATAAGGTTACTAACGTAAAATATAATTTCATAATAATAAATATTTTTTCCACTCAGTTTACTAATTTTCTGTGAAATGTGTGTTTATTTTAATTAACTAACACAAATTGAAACATTTTTTTAATTAATACAAATAAAATTTACAAAAGTATAGTGTCTATATTTTATTTTTAATATCGAAGTAACCAATATTCTTATTAAATATATATCTATTCTAAATATATATATATACTTATTAATATATCTTTGTTTGTTTCAAGACTTCATTTATTGATGATATATTTCAAATATGAAAAAGTAATGACTAGTCATGCGTTTTTATGCATAATATTCAATCGCCTACACAATTAATGTTCATACATGATAAATTCGTACAATTTACAATTCGTGATGAAATAATGTAATATATAAATGACACTAGAGAACTATCACACTTTTATTAAATAAATGAATTACTAACTGCTACCTAAGAATCCATTAGAATGTAGATCCCAAAATGAAGAAAAGTGAAAAGCAATATAGTTCGAATGCATATTTTTTTGTCAGAAGATAAAAAAAATATGCCATTTATATAAAGTGTAATTACTAATTGCTCGTTCGTTCTTTCAAAAAGTGCATCGTTCGTCTCATACGCGGATTTGGCACATGAAAGCAAGTCGGAAATCGTTTTAAACTTCCAACGAGCTTTTTTCATAGATGTCAGTTACGAAATTGTAGCATTGTTAGAAACGCACACACTTTTATACAGTGAATGCTATATTACATTTAGTATCAGTAAACACTAAATGTTGCCGGATAAAATCCGTGCGCGAATTTACGCGTACACTTTTGTTGATATCCAAAATTATTATATTACGTTCAATGTTAACTATATATAAATATAAATAAATGTTATTGAATTCGGAAAGTACATAGTGGCGTACGATTTGTACTCGAATTAGGACAGAAAATCTATACAAGAAAAATCTATCAAGAAACGTGTCTGGATTTTAATAAAAAAAAAAAAAGAAAAAAAAGGAAAGAAAAAAAACGAAAAGACCGCTTTAACGTAGATTAAAGAATATTGTTCAACCAAATTGATCGATCAATATTTTGTAGATTGAATGTGCATCAGGATTTCGACACGAGTCCTAGAACTCTTATTTTGTTTCAGCATCTTCCACTGGCTTCCACTCGGCTTCAACATTTCACTTTTCAGTTCGGCTCTTCAACGTTTCACGATTCAGTTCACCGACATACACAGCATTATGGTACAATTACAGAGTTTCCGAATATATCACATTCAATAATACTTAAGGCTATGTTATAAATTTGTGTTATGTTATTCGCTAACATATAAAAGTCTATTTCTCCTTTTTAAAGAATATATATGTTTCTCTCACACAAGCGCTACGCGTGTTTGAACAAACATGCGTGCAAAAATTTATATGATTACGCGGCAGCCAAACATGATGAATAAAGTTACGAAAGGTAATCAAAGTAGTTGTATTCTTTCCAAGCGATTCATGAAGATTGCGTAAATTGAGTATTCAATCGACCGAACGGATCAATTCAACGAAATAAGTGTACCATATATTTCATTGAGTGATGTGCAAAGAATAGATAAGATGCTTGCGAAGTCTCCAAGTTCCGAGCGTTTGCAATTTTCTTCCCGATGAATAATCGATCGAACTGAAATATAGTTAAATTGGTCATCAATCACATACAATAATATAATCATATATTAACACAAATCATTTATAATTGATAGAAATAATTGTCAATACGATATTCCCAATGTCATTGTATTTCACCTTTATGGAATGGAATTCATTTTCTCTATCAGATGATCGTAAACATATTGTCGTACATCTACAGCAAACATGAAATCGAAGTGATTCAGTCGTGTCAATGTCACTGTGTACTTCTCCACAATATTTGGCAGTTTTCTGCTCAAAATATCAACGTCCTAAAAACATAACACAATGCGATAAGATATCGAACCCAACACAAAGTTGCAAAGATGATTAAATGCGCGTTTGATTACGTCTGGATGAGCGAGAAAGTCGTTCAAGCCGTTATACAAAATCACCGGGGCTGTAATCCTATCTAAGGGATATTCTGGCGGCGTGAACTGCCCGTAAACCATGATATTGTTTAGCGTGCCGTAATCGTAAGGTCGGAAATGTCCTGCAAGAAGAATAATTTATTTGTTTCATGAGAAACGCGCACATGTATGTAATTGCGGGAGATTTTTGAAATTTTATAAATTTCATATAATTTCAATTTCAATTGATACCTGGATTCTGAATACCCATCGCGTAATGAACCAATTGCTTGTAGGAACATCCCGCCGGTGCAAACTCCACGTACTCTGCGAAGTGAGCCTGAAAATATGTAACATTATTTTCACATAAGCAGATCGGAGTCACGTTTGGCTCGGATAATCCGAGTTTCTTCGGCATTGATAGCTCACATGATCTACTTCGGTGCTGAAGCCTCCGATAATGAAAGTAATGAATTCGCAAAAGTATTGGGTCGGCATGCCTTCTCGACAGAAGTTTTGCGTTAAGAATCTCATCAAAGCCGTATTCGGCAACAATTCGAAGAATCCCGTGTATCTATAAATTCCCTACGAAATCAAATAAGAGCTGATTAGCACCAAATACAGAACACTTGACAAAATCTAATCCCTCATTAGTTTAGAACGTAAAGGTAATAAAGATATTTATCACAATATTCTCATTAACGAATGAACAGTTCGATTTGTTTATAAATATATGTACGAATTTTATGTTGTATAAATAATAATACGATTACGGTTTTGTTTGTAGAAAATGATGAATAATATAATTATCGCTTATATGTATAAAATAAAACAAATTTTGTGAAAGGAAGAAAATTCTATTAGTGACTTTTCTACTTCTTTAAATTCACGTTTCAGAGAGTGCTTTAATGCTCTACCTTAAAGAAATTTGCGAAGAAACTTGCGGGTTTCAGCAAACCGATAATGTGTCCTGTATAAGCCACAGGAGCTAAAGCGGACATGAGCTTGATTTTCTCGTTATACTCCGGTCTGAGGGACATCAGCACCCAAAATTGCGTCGTGCCCTGAGAGAAGCCGATATAGAATAGTTGCTTCTGGCCGGTATGAGCCAATATGTAGTCTATCATAGCGGGTAAATCGTACATACCCATCTCGTGCCAGCTGAACGTAACGAATTTTTATTAATACTCGCGAAAATCATTATATGTGTAGATTATGTTCGGCTTAGTCAAAAGAATTTCGAACATTTGTTTTATCGTATTCACACGGTTAGCGCTGCGGAAGTAAAGCAATGACTATCACATTTTAACATCAGCCTTATCGCAAAACGTGACAAATGCGATTAGCGCGCTTGAGCTTCACGATACCTGAAGTCCCAAAATTGAGCACTCTGCAGGGAAAGCGTCGTGTGGTTCTTCGAGGCGGTGGTCCCGCGGGAATTACCGAGCCACACATCGTAACCATTATCAGCCAAAAGATAAGCTATAATATTAAGAGTCGTTTGTTTAATTGATGCCGGATTTTTTTTTTTTTTAAATTAAAAAATCGAATTTGAATTGATACCGATTGATCGATCTCGACTCGGGACCACCCAATCTGCCGAAGATCCCAACAGCCCATGCATAATAAGCACCACTCGTCGATTCTGAACATTTACATTCGTATTATTAGATGGTATCCGATGCACAGATAATATATATCCGTCCTTGGTTGTTACGTGATGAAGTTCAAAGGGATATCCGGTGTTTCTTACGATACGTTCCTAAAAACAGTAATAAATAATTGATTAAAATATAATCGGCAGTTGAGTTTACTATTCAGCTATTAATCATTAAATTTATTAATTGATGAAATAAGGAATGTTTCAGAATTTCGTGAATTATCCGCTATTATTAAATACAATATTTACGCTTTCAAGAAAAAAAATTAATTCTTGCACTTCTATAACACAGCATTGTAGTACATTTTATTATAAACGAAATTATATAAGAATAAAGAATGCATTTAAGTAAAGAGTCTATGTGTTTCTAAATTATTTCTCAAGATTCCACTTACCATTGACAGATTGGGATCTGCGATTGATGGAAACAATTCACTCGTGCGAAACAATCCGTTTGTTTGAACGATGAATCCACAGCACAACAACAAGACAAAATACAAATGTATAGTCATTTCTTCGACGGAAAGTCCACCGATACTTGCGGTGTCACTTGTAAAAATATGCACTTTGTGTTATCAATGTATCTTTGTGCGTAATTTTTCGATACCGTAGGCAAATATAGATTTAAACGGAGGACACCATGCGTTTACTTTTAAAACAATTTTGATAATTAAGAAACTTTTGATAAAATAAATACTCTTCTGTTGCACAATCAAAATTATAAGTATATAATTCATGAAAAAAATCGTTATATATAAATATATGAAGGGAAATTGCAATAAACTTACAAATACAAATGAGCAAATATAAATTGTATATAATTATAATGAAATAAATAATTAAATATATTTTCAATAATTTTCCAGATGCAACAAAGATTTCACTATTTGATTTGAAATACCGAGCCAAGATTCTTTTACGAAGAGCTTCAAATGATCGCGGAAAGTCCTCATACGGTTTTATTTATATCCTCCTTTTGAGCTGCGACACAAGAGTTGAACATAAATTTATTTCCACGAGCTGTCTTTATAAATCTACTTTTAATCTATTATTCTCTTTTTATTACTCACGTATTCGAAGTCGCGTTGTTTTTATAAACGACACGAACTTCCTAAAGTCGAACCGGCGATACCGGAGGTACGCCGAGCACGCGTTCCCGCCGCGCGTCCATGCTTAATTACGTCAACCGCTATATTAGATCAAATATCTTCGTAAAAATATTTTATGCCCTGTCTTGTCACGTTACTGTTGAATAATATTGATAGTTTTGTGACAGGTTTGAAAGAGACGATTAATTACGGAATTTGAACATTACACGTGCATTATCGCAAAATCAATATCAATAACGATTCGAAAATTCGCTGATTTATTTCTTCATTAACATTTTCTTTTGCATTAAAAAAGAGATTGTACTAGGTGCGCAACTAAGTTTCCAGGTTTCACACATGGATGGTGCTAACGATACATGTAGTTGATATACATGCTAAAGTTGTGTTTTTTTATTAACTTGGACATCTGTCATCAATAACCAGTCATAATATCAACACATATTGCAACGCAAAAATATTTTTTCTAACAATAAAGATGTCGAGTTTTGTGCCAAATAAACAGCATTTGCGGGAAGCTTTGCTTTTCTGCTTCAACTTGAAAGAAAATGCAGCTGAAGCACGTCGTTTGCTTGAGAAAGCCTACGGTAAACATGCCTGAAAACTACCTGTGAAGATTGTTTTAAACGCTTCAGAAGTGGCGATTTCGACACTGAGGACAAGGAGCGCTCCGGAAGACCAAAAACATTTGAGGACGCCGATCTGCAAGCGTTATTGAATGAAGATGATACGCAAACACAACAACGACAACAACTGATAAATTTGAACCATGCATTGCTCGAAAAACGGCCAGAATGGGACACGAGACACGAACGAGTGATATTGCAGCACGACAACGCTCCGTGCCATCGCACTTCCATCGTCCAGGACACCATCAAAACGCTGAAATGGGATCTGCTACCTCACCCGCCGTATTCACCAGACCTGGCCTCTTCCGATTATCACTTGTTCCGGTCGATGGCGCATGGCTTGGCTGGGCTACACTTGGCCAATTTCAAAGAAATGCAAAACTGGTTGGATGAATGGTTTCGATTCAAAGACGCGTCGTTTTATCGTCGCGGTATTCATGTATTGCCAGAGAGATGGCAAAAATGTGTAGCTAGCGAGGGACGATACTTTGTATAAACCGTTTTTTGTATTTCTCTTAAAATTTTCCATTTTGCATTGATAAAAAAAACCCGGAAACTTAGTTGCGCACCTAGTAAAATTATTTATTTCACTTTGTATATATATATATATATATAGTATCAGTTTTATACTTTTGATGACAAAATTCAGATTCTTTTGTATCTTTAAAGATTGCATGAAAAAGATCACGTTAGAAAAATGGCAAATCATTATTCGGGATTAAGAAATTACTTGTTGCGAGAGGCATTTGTATCTTATGTTTTACGTAAAAAGTAACTTCTTATGCGATAGAAAAATGGCAAATTACTATTCGAGATTAAGAAGTTATTTTTTACGTCAAGCATAGGATCCAAGCACCTCTCGCAAAAAGTAACTTTTTAATCCCGAATAATAAATTTGCCATTTGTAAAGCGTGACCTTTTTTATGCGATCCTTAAAAATACAAGAGAATCTGAACCTCTTTGTCCTGGACAGTGTAAAAATAATACAAAACAGTGAAATAAATAACTTGTAACTTTTTAACCCCGAGCGATAAATTTCTTATTTTTCTAGCGTAATCTTTCTTTATGCGATCTTTAAAGACGCGAGAGAATCTGAACTCTGTCATGAACAGTACAAAAATAATACAAAAGTGATAAATAACATAAGTAATAAATAACTTTTTATAATCTCTTTTAATACAAAAGGATAGAATATCAAGGAAAAATGTAATATTTATACATACACTCAATTGTATCAATTGTATCAATTGTACTAATTGTTTCGTTCGAATAAAAATCGCAATGTAAATGGCGTAAGCTCTTTATTCCAGAATATGTAGTGGAATTATGAACTGAAAGAAGAGATGTGTGAAAAATATAAAATATGTGTGGTCAATCGATCTTAATTTATTACTTAAACGTATCTTTGCGTTCAACATGATTGGCATTTATGGTCGTAATCGTGTTGTCATGCATACATCTAACGTGTGCGTTTCTACAGACATGTATAGTGCTTCGTACTCGTTTCGTTAAGTATAGAAAACATCATTTCGATCGTCGTCAAACAAACTAACAACATCATTGTCGTGTATACACTTTTGAGAAATGTGCTTTCTTCAGTCGTGTAACATATAAAATAATATACATAGATCTATTTATGTGACATATTATATACACGTATTATTAAAAGATTTTTATTTTAAATCCGCCGCGAAGAAGCGGGGAAAGGACGCATGGATGTTGCATTGTGAAGACTGCACGTTTAAGCGATACCCTATCGAGGAATAATATCCTGTTTAAACTTCAATACTGAGACACGTGTATGTGTGGCTTTATCGCACGTACGTATGCATTGCTTCCGTATCTAGGTTTACTTTTTTGTTTTAATAAATTAAACATAAATTATTGTATGTACTGTGTTTGACGCATCATTATGCTTTTTCGTTTTTGTTTTTCTTTATGTTATTGATCTAATAAAAGCCGAAAGAGAATTCTATCACTACAATTTCAGCTTCAATTATAAACCCAGTAAGCAAAATGTTAGCAATGTTAACGGATTAACAGGAAATTTATCAAATTGATTTGCTCAATTGTAAACGGAATTGTCTCATATAATACAGTTATACTCTATATTCTAATTATTGAAAAATTTTGATACCAGCTGGTGATTAAACACGTGGTAAACTGAAAGGAACGGTTCTAGGTCTTTTTCTCATCCGTGTGTAGCCAACTTATATATGCATAACATTCTGATCCCTATAAATGTTTTTTTACATGCTTATTTATTATATCGACACTCTTGATTTTACAATCTAACAGAACTACTAGCTTCTTAATTGTGTTATTTTTTTATATTATCTGAAATAGAATTAATTTGCCGCGGTTGTCAAATACACAAAATTGTAAAAAAAAGGAGAAAAAAATAATAACATTACACTATACACATCAAATATATAAATTATATATATATATGTATAATTAATCGCATCGATCAAATGCAAGAATGTTTACAGATTAGTTTTTTCCTTATTTTTTTCTACGTATCTTTGTCTGAATGTGTTTTAGGACAAAAAATGTACGACTCGATCGTGTTCATACAAACAACATGTTTGTCGAACAAACCTATTAAGTCAGAAACTTTACAATTAGATACATTGATTACAGAATATGTCTTGTGAGCACATATACCACATCAAACGCTACCGATAAAATCGCTCAATGTTTAACATAAATATAAAAGTTTTATTTCATGTTAGAAATTATACAACCTATATACGAATGTTACTTCAATTAATAAAAAAAACTAAATTTGACATAACTCATGATAGTTTACGTAACTGTGTACAGAGTAGCGTAGAAGACGCCAACATAAACATATTTATAAATAATGATTATGAGACATCATTTATTTGTAGCAATTTATAATTTTCAGGAACAAAGTATTTTATATCCTGAAACGCGTATTAAACTTTTAACATATTCGTTGCCGATAATGTCAATTGGCAGCCTGTGATAATTTCTCAAAAAGGAATACCGATTAGCATTTTCTTGCACATGATGGAAAATTTAATTTATATTTCCAATACTTGAGAAAAAAATCGATTTGTCTGTAATTATTACTAATTTTTGATGAGCTAATTTTCTTTTATAAGTATATTTTAATATAATTTGCCGTTTTTAACAAAGTAACTGGAAAATACTGTTGGCTTCTAGATAATGTACAAAATCGACAACAAATATATTGAATATATCCGCTTAAAATAAATAAAAAAATAAAATTTTTTTAATATTAAATAATCCCACAACTATTCACGCAGTTCTGGAACATCCCGTATTAGCAAATAAAGAATTGCTTCGATTCGACCAAACGACGCTAATTTACAGGTGATATGAGCAATTGATAGATGCTTTTGATCCGTGCATGAGCACATAGTCGCTAATCGTTAGCTAATCATGCGTCACACGTACAACAAGATAAGTTTCAACTTCCTAGATCTTGTGAAATTACTATGTATCGTAATCTTCGTCGATGTCGCCAGTGCAAGTGAAGTTTGATGTCGGTTGATTGCTTGCACTTGGATTGACTTCAGTATAAAAGTTTAGTTGATTAATTTGCAAGGATGTAGGTACAGATATCTGGAACTCTGGAATCTGTGAGTGCCCTCCTGCTGTCAACGCGTCCTTTTGATTAGCAGAGTTTGAATTGCTTTGAACTGTAGTAGATCCATTATCTTTCGTAATCTTATGATTTGCAATAGCTTCAATGCTACCTGGTAATCCCAGTTGCTTCTGATATCTGCAAAAATAACGAATTGTGATAAATTAGGTAAGTTTTTAGAAAAGGTAAAGCTTTGATTAACTTACCCTACTGGATTAGAATGCTGTGTCGCAATCGGACATGTTGTAGCTGTGTTTGATGAATTGGTTCCTGAGATAGAAGTCTCTGGTGACATAGGTACTTCATCATCAAGTCCCGATACATCAGGCAGAGATTTGACTAAATCTTTTAGAAAGTCGAATCTACTTTCTGATAGAATACATTGTTTCCTATAAACAAATATACCTTGCAGATAAAGGTTTTATTTTACATTAAGTCTACCAAGTTTCTATTTTTTCAACAAAATGCTTATTTATAAATATATAAAAAAAAAACAAAAACTCTGTTGCTATCTATCATTTCAAATCTATTTTAGACAGATTAATTGTATCTTTCAACAGTTACTAATTCAAAATAAACCAATTCATAAAAGTTTGCTTTATACATATAACATTCAATCTCAAATGTTTACTCACATATGTGTTGGACTTAGAGTCTTAGCATTTTTGGCATTTGTAATCTGCATAGTCTTGGTCAGCAAAGAGTGTACAAATAATTCCAGTGTCCTAGGTAAGCCTTGTTAAGGAAAAAACTGTAGATATAGAAAATGTATAATAATGTATCTTAGACAACTTATATCAAATTTATATAAGTCTTATATAAATCAAGTGCTTGCAAGAGACGAAAACATATAAAAAGAAGATAATCAAGAAAGGATATAGATTATAATTGGCACTGCCTGGGCGACTTTTCCAACTTCTTCGTCTGTCTGCATAATCTTCTTGATACGACCCTGACAAATAAATACGCGAGATTAGATTATGTTAACTTCTGCCTCGATTTTGCTCGCTGTGCATTTTTTCTGAATAACGCCAATCATTACGTGTTCACCATTAAAGACGCAAGTCAATGTGATGAACAGATATGCCATTTCTACGGTACTTTATTTTTACTGCCGATGTGTTCCGCAATGACAGAAAAAGATGTTCAGCATTTGCTTACCGCTGGAAAACGAGCGTTGTATTTTTTCTTTTTGCTAGGCATGCTGTTTCTACATACGGGGAACGGATCGGATTTCGCAGCACGGCACGGCAATGGCATGCACGCACGCACGTACGCACGTGATACAACACGACGCGTAAACAAACGGGAACCAGAAAAGTTTTTCGCAACGGAAATTTTGTATTGTCTCCTGTTGTCTCCCTATACGCAAAGCAACGCAGGGGTTGTTCCGAAACTTTACACCCACATATGATGCACCCGCCTGTTTTCCATGGACATATCAAATAATTGGACAGAAAGCAAAGTCGGTTCTCTGACAAGCCAACTGACGCTAATGAAAAAGAGAAAGTTAGCGAATTTTTGATTGGTTACGCCATTTTGATATCTGTGAATAGATATCAGAATAAATTAATAAGCAGCGGGAGTTCCCATCTTTTGTGTAATAGTTTATGACGCATTTTGATTGATGCATAATTCAATTCCCGCCAAAATGCAGCAAGATGGTTGCCAATGTTTACTTCCATACATAGTAAATACTAGACTGCTCATATTGTTCGAAGAGTGTTGAAAATTTACGGAAAGGAATAAAGAGAAAGGAATCTTTGATAGGCTTGTTTCTCTCTCACATGTAAGAATTAAAACCAATTAAAAACGTGTTGCTATCCTACTAACGTTACGCATGCGCGAGAATTTGGTACATAAATTTTGGGGTCAAGTTCAACACGAATTAAGGTCATTACACGTAAAAAAGTTTAGTCGTAATCGTAAGCAAATCGACCAATCACAGTGAGCAGTAATGAGAGTGACTCGCCACTCACTGAACGGCTAAAGGCCCTCACACACAAAATGACATAACTGCATATGCATAGCATAAGACCGTCTCGACCAATGAACATCTAGCATAAAGGTGCCATATTGATTTACATAGCATGTTCATTGGTCGAGACGGTCTTATGCTATGCATATGCAGTTATGTCATTTTTAGCGTTTTCGATTATACAGGATTTGAACGACCCAGGGTTGGTTAATGACGTCATTGCAACCTCTCCACCAATGAAAGACTTGCATTTATAGTAAAATAGTGATTGATCAACCCTGGGTCGTTCAAATCCTGTATAATCGAAAACGCTATTTGTGTGTGATGGCCTTAAGTGCCTATCCAGACAAACCATCGACATATAGAATGGACTGAGCATCGCGATGGGTAAGCGCGCGCCTGCTTTATAGCGTTTTCGATTATACAGGATTTGAACGACCCAGGGTTGGTTAATGACGTCATTGCAACCTCTCCACCAATGAAAGACTTGCATTTATAGTAAAATAGTGATTGATCAACCCTGGGTCGTTCAAATCCTGTATAATCGAAAACGCTATTAGAGTGAGAGGTACTACATCTGAGGCCTATGTTTGTCTCTCTTGCAAACTTTTGATTTGTTATTTCGTCCCCCTCCAGAATTCTAGCAGTAACATAGCATTAAATTTGACACCTCACCTTCGCCTACTCGCTTTGGAATAATGTGAAACGTTTATCTTTATTTTTAAAAATTAAAAAATGGTTTTAAGGTGTTTTGTATGCAAAATTACGTATGATAAAAATAAAAAGGATATACAGATGCATAAGTAAGTACATTAAAAGTATTTTTTATAGGACATTATTGTAACACATTCTTTAAACATATTGTTTTAAAGCTGTATAATAATTAATTATATTATATACGTAATTATATTATAATTATATTATATACGTAATTATATTATATACGTAACTTGCATAGTTTTGTTAAATATATATTAAAATTATATATTATATAATAAAATTAAGATATGTAATAGTATGTAATAAAAATTGTGTAAAATAAAATTATAAAAAGTTAGGTTAGATTATGCGTTTTACAGATAAGAGATATTTAGAACATTATTTTAAATATTTTGTAATATAATAATAATTGAATTATACAATATAAAATAATACATTATCATTATTTTCAGAGTTCCAGAAAAAGAACACATAAAGAAATTATGGTTATCTGCATTAAACATCAAGCAGATCAGTCCAAATGCAAGAGTGTGTTCAAAACATTTTAATGAACAGGATTTCACAAAAAGTATTGTTGGGGAAAGAAAATATATCAAATCTGATGCAGTCCCATCTATAAATTTACAGAAAAATGGAGAAACCACTGATCGTAGCAACTCTGAGAGCATAGAAGAGAGCATAGAAGAGAGCATAGAAGAGAGCATAGAAGAGAGCATAGAAAGTACACAATACTGCAACAAGAAACATACATGTTTGAAAAGGTAATTTACAAACAAAATATTGAATAATTACTGTTGATAAGTGTTATTATTTTTATGCTTAAGATCCTTAGCAATGGAACAGGCAACTGAAGATGAAGTAGTGCCTCGAAAAAATATTAGAACATTTCGTGATATAGACGTCAAACAGGTTTCACAATCACCGTTTGAAGCAGAAACCTGCTTGGAAGCACTCATTGAAGAACTGCATGAAAAACGGAAGGAGATAAAACGATTTAGAGATAAAGTCGGAAAACTACAGAAAACAGTTAAAGATTTACGCTCACTGATGAAGAGTTTAAAAGATAATAATTTAATAACAAGCACAGCTAGAGATATATTACAAGTAAGTAATTAGTTTTAATGTAAACAATACATTCTACAATGTATGTAAACAATAATGGCGATATATATATGTGTATGTATGTATGTAGAATGTATTGTTTACATTGCTCTCATTATTGCAAATATTTTTAGCAAAAATACCCACTGCGGAGAGTTATTTTGTCGTGATCATTGTAAATTATGTGTACATTAATACGTATCAAAATTATCTATTCTTTTCTAGTCAACAGAATCTCCTGCACTTGTAGCATTAGTACAAAAAGTACTTTCACACAAGCATAAATTTAATGCTTTTCCTCCAGAATTGAAAACTTTTGCAGCCACATTACACTTCTACTCTCCTAAAGCCTATGACTTTGTTCGGAGATCATTTATAAATATTTTACCACATCCTTCCACAATCCGTAAATGGTACTATTCTATCGATGGATCCCCCGGAATTTCACAACCTGCATTAGATTGTTTAACAAAAAAAGCACGCGAAGCTATTGAAAAGAATCACACTATTCTTTGCGGTTTACAAATTGATGATATGTCTATAAAAAAACAGATTGATTTTAATGGAAAAGAATACATAGGTTTCATTAATTTTGGGACAAAACTAGATAGTGATGAATTGCCTTTAGCTAAAGAAGTGTTATTATGGCAGTAGCTATTAACGAACATTGGAAAATACCAGTTGCGTATTATTTCATCGATGCATTGACTGCAAGGGATCGTGCTAATATTATTACAAACGTTTTAAAAAGTATCCATGAAACAGGTATTGACATAATTTCATTAACTTTTGACGGTCCACAATATAATTTTACTATGGCAAATATATTAGGTGCACAATTACAAGTTGATAAAGAGTTGCAAGTATTCTTTCTGCATCCAATTACTAAAAAACGAATATATATCATATTAGATGCATGTCATATGATTAAATTAGTTAGAAACTGTTTTGCTGAATATAAAGTTCTTCAAAATAAGAATAACGAAGAGATACAATATGACTTTGTACAAAAATTGATACGCATACAAGAAAAATATGGATTACATGTAAATACTAAAGTTAGACTTCGACACTTAAATTGGTACAACGAAAAAATGAAAGTTTGTCTCGCGGTTCAAGTTTTAAGCAATAGTGTGTCAAAAGGTATGCAGTATCTCCGAGAATCTATTAAACTCCCGGAATTCGCAAATAGTAAGGCAACAGAAGAATTTTGCTTAATGTTTAATGATATTTTTGATGTCTTAAATTCTCGAAATAAGTTTTGTATTACTCCATCTAGACAACCTATTACTACGAAAAATTTAACAGAAATTACACAAAAAATTAATTGTTTCATAGATTATATATCTTCTTTAAAATATCAAGGAGTTTCAATTTTACATTCAAAACGCAAAACTGGATTTTTTGGGTTAATTATTACTTTAAATAGTATTGTAGGAATATTTAAAAATTGGATACAAGAAAACAGTAATATGTCGTATTTTTTAACATATAAGTTATCCCAGGACCACTTGGAATTATTTTTTTCTGCAGTACGAAATCATTGTGGTCATAATAACAACCCTACTTGTACGCAATTCATGGCTGTCTTTAAAAAATTGTTAACGCATGCACAAGTTAGCGGTTCAAAATATGCAAATAGCGTTGCTTTAGACGATACTATCTTTTTAAATATTACTTCCACTAATATACATAAAGATAATATTGATAATATTAGTATAACTGAAGAAAATGACATTGATATTTTGAATAATAATATAAATTATGACCACAGTTATAATATTCATGCTCTATTTGAGGTAATAAATAAAGATTATATTGATGATGTACTTGGCTATATTGCAGGATTTATAGTACGTAAAATATCAAAAGACTTATCATGCAATGTCTGTTTGACTCTTTTACACAGTGACACAACGTTTTCAAAATTACAGCATTTAAAATCAAGAGGTGGTTTAATTAATGCATCTGCTGATGTAATATTATTGTGTAAAATAGGTGAAATTACTTTTAGGGAAAATAATATTTTTTCTCAACATAAAAATCTTTTACAGTTTCTTTTAATGAAAAGTTTACGCAAAGTAATGAGTAATGTTTTTTATCATAAGGACCACTGTTTTGAACAAAATTATTTAAACGATCATAGATATCAATTAATAAAATTAATTTTTGTTAATTTTTTAAAAATAAGATTAAATCACGCAGCAAAGACAAAATCTGCAGTCATAAATAGAATAAGACATAAGTTAACAAAAACAATTTTATTTATGCATTAATAGATATAAGATAGATATAGAAATACATGATATAAGAAATATAAGAAATACATGTAACTATAAATATTATATAATAAAATTTTGTTTTATACATATAATTATAACAATATCCTGTAAGTGGCATATATCATATTATATTTTATAATAATGTGTAGTATTGTAATTTTTTATAAATGTAAATAAATAAAATTTTCTATATATTAACAATATAATTTTTTTATTATTTATAACATTAGTATAGTGTGTAGATAATAATAATATTTATAATAAAATTTGTAAACATATATCTATTTATAAAACTTTATAATTAATAAAATATTAATATAAATATAATATAAATTAAAGCAAATTTATTGTTTATTCATAAATATATTAAATATATTAAAACAAATTTTAAAATAAATTCTAAAAAAATCTATTGACTACACATTTTATAGAAAAATGCGCATGGTCCGCAATTTTATTTGGACGGCCCTGCAAAAAAAGAGACAAACATAGGCCTCAGATGTAGTACCTCTCACTCTAAAGCAGGCGCGCGCTTACCCATCGCGATGCTCAGTCCATTCTATTGGCCGGAGCACAGACTTTTGCATAAAGCATAACGCATAAGCATAAGGAAATTGATTGGTCCATTTCCTTATGCATTTGCTTATGCTTATATATAGACCAATCAATTTCCTTATGCTTATGCGTTATGCTTTATGTAAAAGCTTGTGCTCTCGGCTTATATGTCGATGAGACTAATAGCGTTTTCGATTATACAGGATTTGAACGACCCAGGGTTGGTTAATGACGTCATTGCAACCTCTCCACCAATGAAAGACTTGCATTTATAGTAAAATAGTGATTGATCAACCCTGGGTCGTTCAAATCCTGTATAATCGAAAACGCTAAAACTCGAAGAATCGCATAAGCATATGCATAAGCAATTGGATTGGTCCATTTCTCATAAACCAATTTTCTTATGCATATGCGTATGCACTTATGAAAATTTGCCTGAATAGACCCTAAATAGCAAATGCGAATGTGATTGATTTTTACCTTTGAATCCACCAATCACATTCGACTGCAACTTATAGCGTTTTCGATTATACAGGATTTGAACGACCCAAGATTGGTTAATGACATTGAACTATATACCATACTGGAACGAGCACAGGCTACCCCCTCCATTCAACAAAACGGTCAGACAAGGCAGTGACTCGGTACCGGATTTCTCTTTCTATCTCGTCTACTCTCGACTAATAGTAGTTGTGAACACGTGACCAAAACTGTTGGTTAGATAGAGAGATCCGGGTCCGAACAGCTATCTCCATCTGACCGGTCAAGAACAAAGGCGTGCTCGTTCCAGTATGGTATATATTTCAATGGTAAACGCTATTATAGCGTTTTCGAATAAACGGGGTTTGAACGATCTAGGGTTGATCAATCACTATTTTACTATAAATGCAAGTCTTTCATTGGTGGAGAGGTTGCAATGACGTCATTAACCAATCTTGGGTCGTTCAAATCCTGTATAATCGAAAACGCTATTAGTTGCTCAGTGAGCGGTTGTAGTACTAGATGAGCCTCTCAAAGCTTTTTTTCTCTTTCTAAATTTTACGAACGCCATGAGCAGTCTATACTTACTACGTCTGTGTTCACTATTATTGCCGGCTTTGATTCTATAGGTTATGTGATATGACGTACATGAGGAGTTGATATCACATTTATCGTATAAATTAACTGTAAATATTTCTAAAAGAAAATATATTTAATTATTTGTCATAATGACAAATCAACGACCAATTTCTTGTGGATTGGATTTTTGCTGTGCTGTAAATCTACTTGATTGTTTAGCATACGCGACCAATTTGAAGTAAACCATTGATTCATTTTTATTTATCAAGTTTTTAATAATAATTATGCAGATATGCTTGTGATATAATTGCATTATTGCTTACAATTTTAGGTATCATTTTGTGTGCGCTCCTTTGGTTCATCCTTTATTCAAAAGAGAATTTATCTCTGGCCCTGCAAAAAGTCGTGCAGGTCCATTTACTAGACCTGATTTAATTTTAAATAGTTCAGGTATAAATTAGATATAATTCTTTTTAAATAAATAAATTAACTTAGTATATATACATGACATTACTTTCAGATTGGAATAACTTAATAATTGGCAAATTTTCACCATTTATCAATGTGGATTCATCTAATTCAATTATTAGAAAAAATAGCGAAGAAACTTTAAATCAAGAATTAAGCCTAGCTAGTCATTTTGGCTTATCAGGAATAACTTTCAAATTAAAACATGGGACAGACAAAAATATCAATCTTGCAAGAATCATTTCTGATAAAATAACAAATAACAATTGCACTTTTCAGGTAACTATATAATTTTTTCTTATAAAAATAATTTGGAACCAGTATATTTTGGAACAAGCTAGTGTTATTCTATAGATTATAAATAGAAAAAAGTGTTATACTTATTGATAAATAGTCCATATCTTTTTATCTATAGTTGTAGAATGAGAAATACTGTTTAAAATTATTAAAATATTTTTTACGTTACAGGTGTGGGTACAAGTTCCTATGGAAAATCCAATTAGACAAACCTATTCTTATAGAACAGAGGATTGTCTAGTAGAAGAGAATCCATGGGAATGGTGGAATTCGTTTAGAGTAATATGTGATTACAATAAAAAATTAGGAGTTGCGTTAATTGTTAGCCAGGATTTGCCTGAACAGGAAGAGGTAATTTGTGCAAATTTACTTTACAAATTAAAATTTGAATTAAATGCAATATTAATGCAACATATTAATAAACTTATTTTGAATCTTAAACATAAGATTGATAGATGGCTTGGAGAACCAGTGAGATGCTTAATACTCCCGACAACAATATTTTTAACTAATAAAAAAGGATATCCGGTATTAAGTAAAGCACATCAAACCATAGTAAAAAAATTTGCTACATTAGAAGTACAATTTATTTTAACAGGCGTGACACGTTACCAAACTATTGGCTATTATCATAATTATCTTGATTATTTATGGAAGGTAAAACTATATAAAAAAAAATTATAGAAAATTATAAGGAAATATTTTGATAATTTAATAAGTTATACATAGAGAATGACATTTTCATTCTTCAAGGGATGTCAAACTAATGGAACAGTGGAAAGATTCGCTCGAGGTTATGAGGACTATCTGCAATGTCCACTGCAACCTCTAATGGATAATCTCGAATCACAAACTTATGAAATATTCGAGAAGGATCCTGTAAAGTATCGAGAGTATCAAAATGCTATATATGCAGCTATTAAAGCAACTATACCTAAAATGGAGGAAAAGGAAAGAAAAATGTAAGTTAAATAACTACAAATATACAAAAAGGAATATAGCAATTACCAATTTTCAGAATCATTATGGTAGTTGGTGCTGGAAGAGGGCCGCTTGTAAACTCATCTCTAAATGCTGCCAAAATGGCCAACCAGGAAATAAAAGTATATGCAGTGGAGAAGAATCCTAATGCCGTGATAACGTAAAGACTTTAAAATAAAGATTTTACATCCAATTAGATTATATATATATATATATATATATATATATATATATGTATGTTATTTCGTCGTATTTATAGCTTGCAGGCTCTTCAGAGAGAAATATGGAAAGACAAAGTTACAGTAGTATCATCTGATATGAGAGACTGGAATCCACCAGAAGAGGCAGATATTATTGTTTCTGAATTACTCGGGTCCTTTGGCGACAATGAACTGTCGCCAGAATGTTTAGATAACGTAATGAAGTTCTTAAAAGGTTTGCATTACATACTATAAGTGTATTAATTTAACTGATGTTAAAATTAACTTTTTTTATTTAAACTTTGTTAGAAGACGGAATTAATATACCGCAATCATATACTTCATATATCGCTCCTATACAGTCTTCTAAACTGTATAATGAAGTGAGACAACTTAGAGATAAAGATAAACATATGTTAGCTCACTTCGAAACTCCGTATGTGGTACATTTTCAAAATAAATATGACATAGCAAACCCAAAACCACTTTTTACATTCAAACATCCGAATACAGGTTTGTATAAATATAAAGTGTTGATCAATTATTTTTATATTTTGTTTTAATCTTTATGCATCTGTCACTGTTTTAGATACCGTCACTGATAATTCGAGATATGAAACAAAAACCTTTTTAGTGGATCAAAACTGCGTATTACATGGATTTTCGGGATATTTTACAACAATTCTATATGAAAATATTACATTGAGCATAGAACCTAGTACATATAGCCCAGATATGTTCAGCTGGTTTCCAATCTTCTTTCCACTTAAGGTAATATATTTATTAAAGTAATTATATGCACATAGGTTTTTTTATACATAGCTACTCGACTATATATGTGTGTGTGTTTGTGTGTGTGTGCGTGTGTGACACTGATCTCTTAGGTCATTGATATGATAGAATTTCATAATCTAAATCATATATAAATCTTGATAAAAAAAATTAAAATGTATATTTTTGTCTATCTTGTATATCTATGTTTATCTTTGTAGGAACCAATACAATTGAAGGCAGGAGATGAAATAAGAGTTCATTTTTGGCGTAGATGTAATTCTAAAAAAGTGTGGTATGAATGGTGCCTCAGTAAGCCCATACCGATTTCAATCCACAATTCAACTGGACGTTCTTCCACTATCGGATTATAACGTGACTAGTTTTATTCTATTCATGTAAGAAATTTTTGACAACACAATGGTGTAATTATCAAATTTAGACTCTATAATTCAATTTTTATAGAAAATATTTTTACTAAAGAACATCTTTAGGCAGCATTACATATAAATGCATTTTTATATTAGTTTTATTTGTGATAAGTAAAGTTGCCTAATGTGACAAAAATCTAGCATTAATGTAAAATCAATTAATAACAATCAATAACAAAAATTTATATAACCTTAATACCATATAAACTAGTATAAATTTTTTTATTCATGATGAATAATGTGAAAAACATTTCTATGACAATTTATTAATTTCTTTATTTGCATTTTGGATTTTCTTTTTTTTTTTATTTTATTTTTTTTTTGTTGCTTGAATATATTCAGCAATATCAAGAAAAACGATAAAAAATAATAAAGAAATACATAAGTAAAAGATGTTTGTGTAAAAGATACAATATATATGAATATTTCCTTGAATGCACATAGGTTTTTTATACATAGATACTCGAATATATATATAATTATATATATATATATATATGTGTGTGTGTGTGTGTATGCGTGACACTGATCTCTTAGGTCATTGATATGGTAGAATTTCATAACATACATTACGAGATATTTCAAAGTATACTGATATTATCGCCTTAAACTCACGTGATTGAATGCACGGTTCGGATAACATTGTATAAATGTTCTACATATTGTAACATATTTCATCATTATCCATACAATATAATTTCAAATGTGCATATGTATGTATGTATGTTTAATGTTTATAAATTCTGTTTGATTCAATCTTCAAGGAATTTTTTATTTTTCATATATATGCTTTTGATTTCACAAAAATTATTACAATTTTCTTAAATTATATGTGTACGTATCGCGCGAAACAAAACATGAAGATCTGAAAAAAGAGCATATTGTATTTAATAAAGTATTCTTTTATATTTTTTTAATTCCTATGTAAAGAACCAAATATTCCAATTCCTAAAACACAAATATTTATGCATGTAACAAAAGGCAATTAATAATTAAATAATTACATTTTTGGCTAGATCTATAGAGGTAACAGGGTATAAAGTAAAAACCATTCTCTAAAATAATGTTTCTCGCTGATAATCAAAATATAAAACTAGCTTGATTACATTCCTGAGGCGAGAGATAAGAAAGGGGTGAAAGATAACAACAATACTAGACCCGGGTCGTCAACGTCTTCTCTCGTCGTTCAATCGAAATCGCTTCATTTCACTCGTGTTGCGAGTTGTGTTACGACCGGCAGCGGACCGGTGCTATTCGTGCGAGAATCCAAGTTAAATCGTGGTATACAGAAACAAAAATGGCCCAATTCATCGCACACATTAGCAGGAGCGCGATGAAAACGCTCGTCTCACATGGCAAAAATGATTTACCCAGTAGTGTTGCACAAAACATTCAAATGTTCAGAACATCGAAAACGTTTCTCGTTGCGACACGTTCCATAACCACAACTCGATGCCTGAGAACTGGTAAGTACGTAAGAATTGGAAAACTTGATTATTTTAAAGGACGCGAGTTCGCTACAATGCTCAAAAGAAGTCATTTGTAACACATCCAAAATCGTAATATTCATTAATTTCCATAAAACCATGGTTATGAAATAAGAGTATAATCTTTCAGAACGGTGGTACACTGATAAACACGAATGGATAACAGTGGACGGCAAAGTGGGCACGATTGGTATATCGGATTACGCGCAGGAAGCGCTTGGAGATGTAGTGTATGCGCAGCTTCCCGATGTGGGATCCACAGTTAAGAAAGAAGGTAACTGATACGACATCCTTAATTAATGATTTTGAGAATGTAAGTTTTAAAGATTAATACTAAAAACACAAGTTGGAATGTTTATTCGAAAAAAAAAAAATGACCAATACTTCATTATTTTGATTCCGAAATAAATAACATTTTCGAATCTGTATGTCTAATTTTTTTTTCTGATATAAAAATGTGCTAACATGTATTGACTGATACTTCTGGAACACATTTCGTACAACGTTATAATATAAAATTTGTACAATACTGTAATGCAAAATCAAAATTTTTTTGTCATAAAATGAACTGTGATTTTTCAGAGGAATGTGGAGCTTTGGAATCTGTAAAAGCAGCTTCGGAATTAATAAGTCCAGTCAGTGGGAAAGTCGTGGAGAAAAATGAGGTGGTTGAAAATAAACCCAGCTTGATTAATTCATCTTGCTACGAAGAGGGTTGGTTGTTCAAAGTAGAGTTAAGTGATATAGACGAAGTCAAGAATCTAATGAATGAGGAAACTTATAATACATTCTTAAAATCAGATGTGCATTAGATTGGAATATTAGAAAAATGTTATCTAATACAGGTTTGATCCAATGACCAATGATTGCATTTTCCATTTAAGAACATTATTTGAGATTTCAATAATCTTGTACAGTCTAAAAAATAATTACATTCTGTGAAGAGTTTTACATTTTGGTCATTGAGAGCAATCACAACTGTATTTATAGGCATTGTTTCATTCAGTAGTTTTATAGCGGTAGATAACAAATTGATGTTAATTTATGTATAAATATGTGCATCAAGCAGTAACGTTTGATATTTTTCTAGCATGACATATATGATATTATTAAAATGTTAATAATAACATTATATAATTATATAATAATGTTATTAATTAATAAATGTTATATTAGTTCTTATAAAATTAAAATATTTAATACGTCAAAACATCACATGTATGAAATGTAACATAGAAATTTAAAAAAAAATTGAAAAATATTGTTTAGCAAGTCTAACATTGATATTGATTGCGATAATTGCAATATCTTTATTAGTCACTGTGCAATGTTCTTCTCGTATTTATTATACAAAGCAAACGAATACTTGTATATTGCGATATACAAGTTGTTTGATACATGAATAACAGCATTCGAGTTACGAATTATGATAGTTCTTGTTTTTTCTCTTTCCGAGTGCACAAGGGCGTTAAAATTTTGTAATAATTGTACATTCTAACGAGTGACTGAATAAAATACTAGTCTTAATTTGCACAAAATGGCATACTAATTGATCCTATTCCGTTTTTCACTTTCTGAATAGATCATCTTTTGCAATTTCGTTAGTCTAATAATAATCCTGAAGTCGAATGAGGGAAATATAATATCAACCAGTGGGGTTCAACCAGTATGATATATAAAAAAATAGTTAAGCTGTTAGCTATATAGAAAGGAACAGTTATCTGTTAATAATAAAGATATATTTACAATCAATTAATTGTTTTCTACATAATTTACAATTGCCAACTGCTAATGGCAGTGTTAACAACGCATAATAATTTTTTTTTAAACTTTATTCCAACGATTTATTGGATCAAAGAATCACATCGATATTAAATTATAGATCATTTGCCAATCATAATTGGTAACTGTACATATTTAACATAAAAAAATGTACATAACGCTGTAATCGTCGTATTCACTAATTACAATTGTTAATAAACATATTGTAACAGATCGAGTCGTTAATCATAATAGATATGTATATAGGATGAGGCGTTTAGAGTGTAACATATCAGTATCTGATCAGTATCTAAAAGACATTTAATATAAAAATTGTCGGGTTTCAATGAAAATATTTAGTGATTATATTATTTTCGAATAATAATAATAATAACAACAATAATAATAACACTTTTTTTCAATAGTATACAGTTCCTAGCATTCGCACAAAGTTTAAAGCTTCCGAAATTTCATACTTTTATATTAATAAAAGTGTCCTCAAACTTTTATTTTTTATTTCCTTATTTTGTATGCATATTCTCTTCATCAACTTACATTACTATTCGATTAGAAAAATATAGAATTTTCCATCGCTGTAACGTAAAATTTACATTAATGTTAAACACTATATTATTAAATTTACCTCGATCTTAAACTTAATGAGAAAAAAGAATGAGGTTTTATTTTAAGAAATATTTCTGAAATAAAAAAGAAATGTTTTTTTGTTGCCCTAATCAAGTCATAATCATCATGAAATATTTTCTTCAAAATCCTGCAATATTTTTATGTAATATTATCATATATATATATATATATATATATATATATATATATATTTACAGAAAATATTTGTCTCCAGCCTAAAATTCAACCTTAAATGAGATTAATATGTCACATTTTATATGCTTCACCCTATATATCAAATATATACAAAGATAATTGATTTAGAATTATCTTTAGAAGAGTTCTCATTAACATATATGATAGTGTTTGCGATTAATACGACTTGTTCCAAAATTATCAGACCGACACGTTCAGCAGGACGTCTCAGAGAAATGAAAGAAGACGATACAATAAATAAATAGTAGCGCGACTTTTTACCCAAACAGCAATGCATGATTTAAAACGACTTAATTTTTTCGACCGACAGCAGTAACTAATACATGGTAAACGACAGAGTTATGAACTAAAAATTTGCAGAGAAAAATACAATAATAGTAGACACTAAGATCTAATAACGTGGATATACAATGAATACTATACTTTTAATAAGTTGCATTACATCGTAGCTCTTTAACGTGTAATTATACACACTACAGGAATTAAAAATATCTGTTTATGCATGTTACATTCATTCATTCCATTCAAATTGCTATCTGGGCGTCTATTCTGAGGTATGTGGTTACTAAAAATGTAAAAGTATAAAAACTTAATACAGATATGAAGAGGTAGTCATTCGTGTCGTGAGTTAAATAGAAATAATCTTTCTTCCTTTTTTTTTTTTTCAATGGGGCACTGTAGATGAGAACAATGACAAGCCTTAGACTATTTCCGATCATGTTCAATGTGAAGAACTGGACGATTTGAAAATTTGGGAACATTAGCATATTCTATAAAGTCAAACTTGACAGAAGTCGGACACAAATCTTTACTCACGCGATAAGTACATGCGATACCTGCAATAAAATGCTTACGTCCGTGGTAATAATACTCGTTACCGCTCTTCTTGATTTGATTTAACACTCGATTCTTAAATCTACTGTGACATCGAGTTTTGCACTTGTCAACAAGTCGTTTACACCTAGTTAAATGTATCACGAAAAATCGGTGGAAAAAGTGAAAGTAGTAAAATAGCATTTTTTGCAGCAGGTACGTGTTTGATACGTGAATAAAAACAAGAGGAGTCGCAACGAGTATAATTTTACCAGTCTACCAGTGCGAGGAAAGATTTCTGTCTTTATTGTCACGTTTAAGCTTTGCATCTGACACAATATAATTTCCAATGGCTTTGATACCACAGGCGTCGAAGAGACAACCTTCACAGCACTGAAGAATTTCTGACTATTGGCTAAACAATAATAATAGTAATAATTAATAATATTCAATAATCTATTAGTGAAAAATTACTACTTTCGATCGCTACCTTAACATTTACTAAATATTTCTCTATTTAACAACTGTGATACGATTAATGTTATCTTATGTATTTAGAATTAATCGCTAGACAATATAGGACCACATAAACCTTGCTCCAATGATTCTTTTATTTCTTAAACAGAATCTTTATTATGATACAACATACAATAGTAAAATATCGCAATTTGTGTAGTTATTCCTGTCCGCCACCTATTTAAAAAATAATAAGGAGAAATACATGAATAAGATCCTAAAATTAGTGAAGACATTAAGTAGCTAATGATTTTTCCTCAAGTAAGCAACAGAAATATATTTATTTCATTTCATTATTCAACTATACACAAAATATTGTAATTACATGTGTAACATGATACATACTTTACAACATAATTGGAATGTGTTAACTAGTATTTACAATATAGTAGCCCTGCTGTGTGCAAGTGTGGCAAAATGCAGATTCTTTTATAGAAAATTCTATGGATGCCAAGATGGCCGTGCGACAAACACATATGTATATCACATGCAAGTTCACTGTCATTCAAGTATGCCCATTAAATCCCTTGCAGAAGCACAATTGATCTGGAGAGAGACTTCAATTCTCTTTAGCGGTACAATATATTTCGTTCGAGTGAGAGCAAGGCTTCAGTGGTATGCTTAAAAATAAATTCGCCTCTAAGTATTAGAAAAATAGCTTTACTTATTTAGACAAAAGTTGCCTGCCCTTTGACCAATATTTTTTGTTTAACCACCCTTTGTACTGTTTTCAAGGCATCTTGCTTACTGTTTCCCTGCGCTTGTATCCATCAACAGGGGTAATTTTCCACGGATACATCTTTAAAACTTCAACATCAAATATAGAAAATATATGTCATTGTGTTTATATATATTTAGATACACTTTATATTATTTATAATACATATACTATGTGTATATACATATATATATGCATATATATACACATATATGTATATATATATATATATATGTACATATATGTACGCGTCTATATATATATATACTTGATTTGTGTGCATAGGTATTTCTTGAACCAGGGCCCCTTTACTTGGTCCGATACCTTAGCAGCGTTTTAGCTCTTAATAGGTACTTTGAGGTCCACTCTGTCTCACGATTAGGGGCGCTAACAGGACTTTCGAGAGATGTTTTATATATATATATTTATAGCAACGGACTATATTCAATGGCAAAAATTACCAGGAGAAATCGATCGTTTCATTTCCTCTTGGCGTGAAGCATCTCCATGAGAAGTGTTTGCGTTGGTGCACCTCCGCTACAATGCTTCTGATAAAGATGCTCTTCTCCGCTGGTTGCCACCTCGTGAATATCTGGTAATACTGCTACCAGCTTGTTAAATTTATCCTGGACAGACCGAAGAAAGGACAATTTTAAATATTTGCCAGCTACCGATCCCACTTTCGGTGGAAATATTTCGAGGAAGCATTTCGCAATAAAAGGTACCGGTATAGATGGGTAACAAGCCAGCGTGTATTCCATAAGCGTCTGTTGAACCTGGTCGTGACCCTCTTGCACATGCTTCTTGTTTACTAGCCCACGGACATCTGTATCAAATTAAACATATACATTTATGTAGAATAAGCGACGTGTGCATGTCTCATAAGTTGCATTAAACTACATATTATGAAGCGTCGCATCGTGTAAAAAATTTCAGATTGTTGATGCGAAAAGTCTCTACGATGTGACCTTCGCATCGTGTTTAAAAGAGATATAGAATGCGAGAGTGTTTTTGGTTGTGTACTCTGAAACCAAATGAATTGTGCCGCTTTGATTAAATCTGATTGTCTCTCAAAACTTGTCGCTTGCAAGATGAATGTGCGCGGATTACATTTTACTCACCGTGGTTTAGAAGCATTAGGAATTTCATGCATATGTAATCGGAGGCGTCGAACTTTAGTTCCTGAAGCTTCTTGGATAGATCTTTGAAGAGATCGGCCAAGGCAGGAACTCCGAGTAGGCCGAGACAAAGGAGATCAAATTTTTGACCATTATGAAGTGTCGTCTCGTCGGGTAGATTATTGTGTAACCTTTGATGAAGATGGTCCAGTACTAACATATCCGACCAAGAGTGTTGTAGCAGCTTCATTTGATCGTCAACCTAACAAATAACATTTACACAACGTGTAAATGTATTAAATACTTTCTATTGCGAAGAATATACAAAGAAATATAAATGTAATTATGTTTAATGATTCAATATTTGTGGCATAAAAATTATATAGCATGTCTCCTCAAATTTTATATGGCAATAATAAAATATAATAATAGCGATAAAAATAATAAAAGAATATTTTCAGAAGTAGTTGAATTAAAAAACGTGCGATAAAGTTAAAAATTGTAAAATCGAACTTTAAGAAGCATTAATTGTACCATAAATATTCATTTTGCTGGCTTTACAACATTTCTTATTTACATATAATAATTTATAATTTCAAAACATAAAAAAATGCATTTGGATACATAACATGATTTTAATAAGACTACAGTAAAAATCCGATATACGACATAACATATGCTGACGAAAAATTTAAACCAAATGGCCTTATTTCATTTTATAACGTTGTTGATAAATTTGCCATATTGAAGCAAAAATAAAAAGTTATTACAAAACAGCCGGTTGAAGTATGCAATTTATAATTAACGCGGTCCCGCTTTGGGGCAACCGCCATAACCCAGAAACGTATCTTGTTATGACCTAGATATGAGGCGATGCTTGAAATCATTCAGTGATTGTGCAATGCCGTTGGTTACCTCACATCCCCGCTCATACTACGAGCAGGCCAGGCAACGAGTTATTTATCGGTAAGAACAAACTTCTCTCTCGGTAAGAAGATTCTTCGTAACCACTGCAATTACGATACTTCTGACACCCGTTGTCGTTACACCATTCGCGCGTCTATCCATTCCTTCTTTTATATTAAATAAAAATATTTCGATAAAAGTGATTGCGGCAATCGAATTTGATACGATAAAAAAAAAAAAAAAACTCACACGCCGTTGTGACGGTGTCGTCGCGCTCGGACCCTCGGTACTCACCTTGAGATCCTTGAAAAATGTCGAATTTCTAGCCCAGTCCACCTGCGAGAACAGATTCTGGTCGAGCACTTTGCACATTAATTCGAACAAGTCCACTTCACACTGATTGTACGACTGGTTTTGTAAGAGTCCAAAGAGCGACGCTTGCCACTCGCGGTCGTCGATTGTTGACAGGAAGTCCCTTATCATCGGACTTTTGAGGGTGGCGGCGGGACTGGGCCCGTAGCCCACGGTCCCGCCACCGTGGGACTGCGCAGACTGCTCGCCGAAGTTGAAGACCTTCGTGCCGGGGGTGGTGGAGTTGGCGGCCCAGAGCTTGCTGTCCAGACCGGGGTTCAGGTTGTGCAGGTGATTGCCACCGGCGCCGGCGCCGGCGCCGGCGCCGCCGATGTTCGGCTGGCTGGACGGCGCGATCAGCTGGTGCTGACCGGCTCCGCCAGCTTGCGTCGTGACCAGACCAGCGGCCACGGTCGCGGGGGACGGGCTCGAGTCCGGCGACGAGGTCAGACTCGAGACCTGAGGTATCTGAATCTCCTGCTTGATGTGCAGCAACGGCGTCACCGCGGACGGGTAGTTGGTCGGATCACCAAGGCTGCCGCGTATCGTCTGTAACGCCAGTTGCCTTTGACGCATCAGCTGCAGCTTCCGCGCCCGATCTCTTTTGTACATGGGCCCGAATTTGTTCCTACCACCCCGCATCCTGTCCGCTCGCACGGCTGGAACAATAAAAAAAATTGCTGATTTACGCGATCCAATTTGGCTTATTTCCACATTTTTAATGCTACTGAAAGAACAGAATTGTAACGCGTTCTTAACGCCAAGTAAAGACGCATTAAGTGTTTCGTGCTGTCCTTAGTAGATTTGTCGCAAACGAGCAAATGATTTCTCCGCTAGTTTATGCGCCGTTCAATAATGTCTGAAGGTCAAGTCGCGCTTGATTTCTCAGAAAATGTAGGAAATACAAATAGAATATGCTCAAGCCTGCAAAAGTCAATTTCTTAGATACTTATTGTTTTCTTCCTTTGCAATACTGTTAGGTATTTACAAACATTTTCGATGCAAACCTCAATTGCTTGTATTTATTTCTTGAATTATACATTGATCACGCTTATTGGAAACTTGAAAGAATTCTTTTAGTTAAGATTTAAATTTTTATACAAGTCGAATAAATATTTAACAAACTAATAAAACCCTAATCTGCATTTCTCGATAAGATTTCGAGAATCCATAAGTAGCGACCGAAGAATTGCAGTTGAAGGTGAATGGCATGCTTCATATCCGCAAAATAATCGATTCTGAATTTTAAATGCGAAAAGTAGCAGCGAAATCGCAATCGAGCTCGAAACGACCGCTGCTGAAAACGCGATTGGCGATCGTGTGTTGGCCAAGGGAATCGAGGGAAATCTCGCGGGCGTGACTGCGCGCGATCGAACGAAGCAACCTTGGGGAAGCGGTCTCCTGAGTCGGACGTCGACGAAAGCGGAAGTCACGACTAATCACCGGATAAGTAGGACAAAGGCGTGAGAGTGCCGCGCACTACTACTACTTCTGTTGTACGCATGTATATTCATGTTATAAATCATCAAATTCGGTACTTGTATTTCTATATTATTGCGCCAATGCATCCGATATTATCGATGTCTCCATATTAATCGCTAATAATCGAATCATCTGCCGTGCGAGACTGATGGAAATATATTAAAGCCGGAAAAAATGCTTGGAAAGAATATATGCAAGATTTAATGCGATTTCTTTTCTCACTAAACTTAGCCAAATTTTGAATTGATTTTTCTTTAATGAAAATATCGGAGCATCGATGGTTTTTAAATAACAAACGAATACGGATAAAAAGTTTTATTAAATAAATATAATTAAACTCGTAATTAAAATTTAAATGAATTTTATCTTGATAAAATGTATAGAAATTAATTAAAATATAAAATTTAATATAAATAAATTTTATATTAATTAAAGATCAAAGAATATCGAGTTTTTTTACGTTTTTTTTTCTAGCGCAGTATCTTCATCGAAACGCATATTAAATGCACACAAGAATAAATCTAAAATATGTAAATTTTAAAATCTTGACTTAAACTATATTTGAAAAATACATCTAAACAGTTAAAAATTAAAACTACAGATTCAAATCGTAAATATTTTGTTTGTCGAAGTTCTCTAACGCATGACTCTTCGGAGACGGTTGGCGAAACTGCACAAATGTATACACGGTTTAACGCTTAGCCAGCTAGCCCGTAATCGCCAGCGGCACAGACGGTGGAAGAATAGGCGTCGTAATGGTCACTCGCGTAATCCGTAATCACCGATTAGCGTGCAGGGAGCTCTCCCGCGGACTCGTAAGCGCATTTTACGCTTTTTAACTGCGCCAAACAATCAGTCGCGCGAGCGGTACTTCCCGCAATAAGTTCAACGCAAAAGAAAACGTAGCCCGAAGGGTTTCCAGTTATGAAGAAATTAATTTTCGAACTTTCGCAAGAACTCGCTTGCAAATCGTCGTCTGAGCGTCAATATTGACGAGATAAAATGGAGCAGAAAAAAAAAGTAGAACGTTATTTCAACGGATGAGTATCTAATGATGAAGAATTTTCCTTCATATAAATACATTTCATGCATAAATATTAAATTATAATTTAATTAAAATATAAATATTAAATTAAAAAATACAAAACATGCAAAAAATTTACAAACACTACTGCACAAATGTGATTATAAGTATTAATTCTACAAAAAAAAACTCATTATCTTTAGAAAAGGCTAAAGCGTTTTTAATACTACAATCCCTGATTTTATTACGAAATATTCTACGCCTGTTTCGCTGGCAAATTAATACGCCTTTGCGTTCAATAATATAAAACTTCCTGTTTTTTCGTGGAAAATCATTGAGTACATTTCATTCTCTGACTTCTCCGGAATTATCTACGTTTCAATGCAGGGAGCCCTATAAATCAATATTCAACAACTTGAAATCTTTCTGAGTAAAAATTTAATTGGACGCTACCGTAATGTTTTTACTCGCTTTTCAATCGTCTTTATACTTGAACCATTTAATAAAATAAAAATTACAACTTTAAATGAGAAATTAAGGTAAATTTTAAATTGAAGAAAAAAAAGTGATGAATGTACGCGATATGTCTGCTTATTAAGACGATCTCGATATTAAAAAAAAAACTCTTTTCATCAGAGGTCGAAATCCTCATTCATTTCCACCGACAATACAACAAGTCACCGAACCATTTTGCTAAAAAAAAAAATCAAAAAAAATAAAAAAACTACCCGACATTTACAAATGCGTTCTTTCCCATCTAAGCGCCGCGGAATGAAGCAGCGCGACGTTGTCGCGACGCCACCCTCGTGGACCACCTCTGTGAAGTTGGCACCCCATTTTTAAAAAAATCAATTTTTTTTTAGAGTTCTGAATGCACCCCAAAGAGTTCTAGAGTTCTCCATAAAATTTATAAATAGTTCCGGCGAATTAGACAAAAAAATCAATTATTGAAAGTATGGGGTGCTAACTTCACAAAACGTTATCACAAAATTGACGATAACAGCTTAATCGTCGGAAATAATTGAAAATATCATTAGAATTATTTGTAGAACTCTTGAGGTGCTACCCAGAACTCTAACGAAAAAATTAAAATTCCAAAAAAATTTTATTCTTATTGGAACTTAGAATATTTTCTTAATCGGTGATACGAAAAATAGCGAGAACTTGTTATATATTGGTCTGAGCGCTTTGAACCTTAATAATTATCGTTAGAACTCTTGAGGTGCTACCCGGAACTCCAATAAAATAATCAAAATTCCAAAAAAATTTCTCACTCTTCGGGACTTCAAAAATTTTCGATCGGTGATACAAAAAATAGCGAGAACTTTTTTGGAATTTTGATTATTTTATTGGAGTTCCGGGTAGCACCTCAAGAGTTCTAACGATAATTATTAAGGTTCAAAGCGCTCAGACCAATATATAACAAGTTCTCGCTATTTTTCGTATCACCGATTAAGAAAATATTCTAAGTTCCAATAAGAATAAAATTTTTTTGGAATTTTAATTTTTTCGTTAGAGTTCTGGGTAGCACCTCAAGAGTTCTACAAATAATTCTAATGATATTTTCAATTATTTCCGACGATTAAGCTGTTATCGTCAATTTTGTGATAACGTTTTGTGAAGTTAGCACCCCATACTTTCAATAATTGATTTTTTTGTCTAATTCGCCGGAACTATTTATAAATTTTATGGAGAACTCTAGAACTCTTTAGGGTGCATTCAGAACTCTAAAAAAAAATTGATTTTTTTAAAAATGGGGTGCCAACTTCACAGAGGTTCGTGGACCACCTTCGCGGGTTAAGGAGGTCGCTCGCGGACACGCGTCGCCTCTGAACTCTCTCGCGGGGCAACGACGGCAGCGGACGCTCGGCAAAAACGGCGGCGTTGCCTATTTTCGTACGCGGAGTGCTCGCCATCGCATGAAACGGCGAACAAGCGAGTGTGAGAGAAACGAACGAACGAACGAACGAACGAGCAAGCGCGTGTTCGTTGAAAGTGAAAGGAGGTTGAATCGCTCTTGCCCGTCCACTTCTGCCTGCGCCGCCCCGCACGGCCGACATAGCCCCTTCCCCCGTGCCCCTGCCCGCCCCCGATCTCACGTACCCGCCGCGCGTAATCCCGCTCCTCTACCCGCTCCACATTGCCGCCTCCGCCACCCCGTACACACATCTCTTTCGCTCTCGCTCTCGACTCTCGCTCTCTTCTTCTCGCCCTCCCCGCTCCCCCGTCGTCCAGAGCCAGGCTCCACGACTATCGATACTGCGTGGAGTCAAGCGCGCAACGTAGCCATACCATCATCCTGCGGCACCGCGATTTCGTTTCGGCCAGCCGGGCGAAGGCGCGCCACTTGCGCGCTCCTTCAGTATTGAATATATGTATGTATGTATTTCAATAGTGCTCTCGCCATTGCTGATCCTTTTCGCGACTCTCTCTTTCTCTCTCTCTGTATCTCTCTCTTTGTCTCGCTTTGTTTCTTTCGTTCCACCCCACGGGGTGATGGCGGTCTCGTGACGTGGACCCGGGCCTTCGTGACACGGCGACGGCGAACCCGACGCGACACGGATCTAAGCGCGGATCTATGCTTTCGACCCTCGAGCTAGCCCTCCTTCGTTGAATAAGAAAACGCTAGTGAGCATAAATTGCTCTGAAGATATTGTTTTCCATCTTTATCACAGTGATCTCATTGTTTTGTAAAAGTATTTTTGCTATTTTTGTCTCGTCATCCGCGAAAGTTTGTTTTTCGACATTGCTGTCCATAAAATTGATGTTAAATATAAAACAATTGATTTGCGTAAAAAAATACTATTGTATTAAAACTGCAATGTAACTTTATTTATGCAGTCTTATAAAAATATGCCACTTTGAAATGATACACATTATATTTATAGTAATTATTATTGCAATATATATGCATAATATTATAGTGATTATTATTGCAAATACTTCTTGATACTTCGGATATTTTTCATTTGCAGTTCTATTTCATTTCCAATTAGAAAAAGATACAAAATTACTTGTTTTTTCGAGTCGACAAATTTGTCCATTCTCCTGTTACGAAAAACATTCTTAATTATTGCTTCGTCTTTAATTTCGCAAGACTGCTGTATAAGCAGTTTAAGTTGTTTTGGTCAAGATTAAATAACTTGTTATTGAGAAAAAAAAAACTGTGCTAAATATCGTTAATGAATCATAATATCGCAAAGCAGAAGTAGCAAAATTTCGATCGCAATCATTGTATTTCCACGTATTAGTGTTGATCCGATGGATTATTATGTTCTTATGAATATCGCAATGTTCTTCGTGCTGTTTATGTTTACATACTTTCGAAATAACCCAATTCGCGGACTGTAGTATTGGCAAAGGCAATGTATCTCGCACGCGTGGCTTAGCAGGCGGATCACGCTGGCGCACGTGCGTGCAACGTTCTTGTTTCCCTTTCAACCTTTTACAACGTTCTTGCTTTCAAGCACAACGGTCATAACGGCCGCATGTTGTACAAGTAATAAATCACTTATTTCTCTTCACTGCTATTATCTATCCAAAAATGAAGCACCTACAGATGTTGCGAAAGTCCCGAGGATCGATTTACAAATATTCTGAAAATGTTAATCTCTGACGTTTATTTCCTAAGAGCTCTCTTTAGCCGTCCGATTTGGTTGCATCTCCGATAGAAAGCATTAAAAATATATTGCATAAAATTGAATAAATGCACTTTGTTGCAACAGAGATATGCAAAGTAGCCAGGCATTATGCGGGCGCAAAGTGGAAAAACGAGACCAAGAAACTTCGCAAGAGACGCTAAAAGATGATATTTAAATTTCAGGCTTATTTTCACCCTTACAAAGGCATTTCAGAAAATTTTTCTTGCGATTATAGGCAAAATAGACGAATTTCAGCTAGTTTATTAGCGCTTTCTTATTACTTCGGTCTTGGGTGCCATAATCCCATTTTGCTGTTCGAAGCTACATTATTGCCCGAAGGATGAAAAGCGCAACACGACGGCCAGGATTCAACGACGATTCCCGATGTTCGGTGGCCGTCGAGTGGGTGGTAACAAGTTCGCGTGGGCGGCGAACCCTAAACGTATCGATATGCGGCGCGATTCGATTGGGCGCGATCGTCGAATATGCACGCCAAACTGTGACACTGATGGAATTTATGCTCGAACTGCCGGTCATCGGACGAAAGGTTTATCGCAACCACGCCACGTTTTCTCTAAATCGTGCATCCGGAAGTTTCAGACGCGTGAAATCGCGCGGTTGCATGCCGTCTATTTTTCTCTCTTTGCATGCCGAATATAAACGCTCGATAAATTTCAGCAACAGCTGCGAAGCGAAAAAAAGACTTCGCTCGCCTCAATCTGTTCTACGAGTTTCCGCTGTATTGGTATACCTGCCGCAACAGCTAAAATTTTATGCCTAAAACCAATATTATACATGACAAATGTGTCGAAAAAATTTTAATTGTTAATCGCGAGATTAGCATATGCGAAGCAAATAAAAAAAAACGTTTCCATTGATCCTCGATCATTGAAGAAACGGCGCACGCGATTCTCGCAGCCTCATTTATTACGCAACTTTGTAGCGCACGCCTACCGGAAAAGTTTCATTTTCGCGGAATTACTGGCTGGCCAAGCGAATCTTCTCTCTATTTGTGTAAAAAAATTCGAAAATTTATAGGTTGCAAAAAATCTGAATAATTTATCAATTATTTACTCCGAATCCAATTTGAAATAATAATATCAAAAAACAAATGAGATTATAATCTTCAATAAAAAACAGAACAATTTAAAATTCTTCATTCTTTCAACATGATTCTTCAACGTTTTACATCTTGATCAGATTTTTGTATTCAAGTCAAAGATCGCAAAGTACTTGATTAAACCCGTCGATAAAAACACAGATTTTTAAAATGGAGCGCGATAATGCATGGTGAAACAATATCTCGTTATGGGTATTCGCTCTATTGGCTTCATCTCTCGCTCTATTTACGTACACGTAACAGATAACATCGGTGACAGAGTATATCGCGGACTATTTACGTCGCCCATTCAGGTATTCGTAGACCGTTTGCGTCAAACATTCGACTCGAGTACGGCGCTCGCAACGGGGCCTGCTGGTGCACGCAGCGCGAGCCTTCCGAAGAATGCGATCTATATCCGGTTTGCGCCTAGGTTTGCGCTGATAAGCGGTCTTGGAACACCGAGCCCGATGAGAGGGCACGACACTCGTGCGCGCGCGCGCGCGCGCGCGCGCGCATCGAAAAGAAAGGGAAACGCACTCGACGCGAATCTGGTCCACGGGTCCAGTGTGTGACGTCAGATTCTCCCCATAGGAATTAACGAGCGACCACATGACATACATACTCAGCTGTAACGCGACGCGGCACGATATGATGTTAGCGAAGTCAACCCGCGTTTGCGTATTGCGAAAGAGCGTGAACAAAAAAGAGAAACAGACTCTGGCGTCGCCGGGAAAGATCCGTCGAAAATATACACCGCGCGAACAAAGAAGTCGGCAGCTTGTGCACCGGCGCCAAGTGTACACAAATTTATTAATATATTTTATTTATTTAAAAAATTCTCTTATCAATTCGTCACATCTCGATAAGAATACACAATACTAATAGCGCGCAAAAGGTATCATAATCCTTAAGAATATGAGACGGAAAAGAGAAAGCGTACAGAAAAGTTGCGATAATCGATCATACGGCGATCTAAGTGGCGAAAAAATTGGTCGAAAATTCGTGGCAACAATCGTAGAAACTCGGAACGCGATCGTGCGCCATCGCGGAGACGTGCCGAGTCGCACCACGCCGCGATAACGTATGCGCACCTGTCTGTCCTGGCAGCAGGCATTGCAATTAATGATACGCTAATACGCGACGAGCCCATTATCGGGCGGCGAAATAATTCTTACGTAATACGGCGGGACCATAATCGGCCGTCCGCGTGCGTTCGATGCGAATTTGCGCGCGCGAGCGTCCGCGCAAGCCGAGAAAGAAGTAAAAGCTTCGGAGAAAAGAAGACGGTGAGGCTTCGCTCAACGAGGGGGATTACACAATCCCGCCTCAACCTTTCTCTCCCACCAGCGCGGGACAAGCGCGCCCGCGCGCGCAGAGGTAGGAGTCGAACAAGCGGACAAGGAGGGCGGGCGGACGGACGAACGAACGGGCACACAAGTATAGGCACCGTCTTGCAACATAATACAATAATTATGAAATTCGTGAGTTTCTAAACGAAGGCGCATGCCGCATGGTTTCCGTTATCCCGCGCACCACGTCGATTTCCCAGGATGACCAGCGTTCCGCTTTGCGAGGACTTGCCCTCTTTTCTGAGGTCGGGTTGGCGCGGGTTTGCGAAATTCGCCCCACTTTCGGATAATCTTGTATTTATAACGCACGAGTGAAAAATATTGCTCATTATTCTACTTTTTTTTTTTTTTTATTACCCCAGTATCTCTCACGCGAAGAGATTACGCGAGCCTTCGTAACTTTATGATTTTCTGATGTCGCTGAACTCCGACCTGATCGATTTTTAATCCCATTACGGCCACTAATGCAATCTCAGTTTCTAATCAAATTGTCGAAACCTATTTTCGCGCGTTTAACGAACGTCATTTCGCCCACATGGCGGACAGATGCAAAGAAGATACTATGAAGTTGTAAATGAAGGCGTACTACTCATTATTGCTCGGATGTTTTGCCTGCACAACCAAGAGAGTAGCCAGAGTAAGTTTAGTCATGAGAGAGACTAGAGGAAAATATCAAGTTCTTTTGTTTGCTGTAATGTTTCATGTCTAAGCAATTAAGCCTCCGACCACTTCCCATTTCATCTAAACTGACTAATTACGACTGTGAGTATTTTTATTTCGAATAATTTATTGAAGGATGGCAGAAGGATGATGGACTACAAATATGTTAAAACATTTAATTTACAAGAATTTGTCTGTTTACAATTTATTACAAAATTTTTCTCCGTTAGAAAATGTCAAGCGACATTTTGTCTATGCTAAAAATAACAAATTGCCGCTGGTTTACACAGTTTAAATATTTAAAGAATATAAATATATCGAAATAGCAAGTTGTACGCGCGACGTGCGAGAATTGAAGAAAACTACTCAGCTAAAAGAAGGACAAAAACGGCTGTATATCTTCGTCAAGGAAGCTCAACCTCAGTAGGAACTCGTCAGAATCACGTCCGGCAAATTAGAGAAGTAACCAATCGCGAAATACTCGCAAACAATCGCGTCGCTATTAAACCGACCTTGAACGTGAATGGTTGCATGACCTTGGACACAGAAATGTAGAAGATATTCGCGAGATGATGAAAAAGAAATCGTTTTTGTGTTCACCAAACTGGTTTTGATACGCTGCGAGACGACCGATCGTTTCGTAGCGAGAGGAGGTGCGAGATCCGCACAGTTATAAATAAAAGGCCGGTGCACCTAATATTCTATGTGATATGCGAAATTAGCGATGATAATCATTTTTTTCATGCGCTCGCTCCGAATACTCGCGCGCCGGCGACGCGCGTGAATTCGTTCCTTCAACCCTCCGTACTTATTAACATTCATTAAGGCTCGCCGCTCTTTCAAAGCGCCCTACGCTCGTGAGAGGTAAAGTACCTCCGCGACAAAAAAAATTAATGGAGCGCGCGTAATTTAGTCCGGGCGCTTTGGATCAAATTTTAACGGTAGACGAAAATTCTATAAATAAGCTAAATTTTTTAACAAGGATCTTCGTTTGATCGTCCCTACGAGAGAGCAGTGCAGACTGATCGTACTGGGGTTTAAGCTAACAACAAGAACAAAATGTTTTGAACAAAATTCTTTCCAGGTCGTCCAAATCATGTATGTGATGCTGCTCTGATGATAGAAATTCAGAGGTCCAAGAGAAATTTTATTACACTTCAGGAATGTAGGACAAATATCAACCTTGATATTATAAATATGCTAAAATTCTGGTTAAAGCTATCGCTTAAATTGCAATGAGTTTCTCTGCAAAAAAAAAGCTATTTGGTAAGTTCTCTAAATACTGCCCGATTTTTTCCAAGAGATAAAAACGCCCATTTGTAAATACTAACTTCACCAGCGGTGAAAATATATTTCGGCTATCTAATAGAAACCATCGGATCCAGCCGAAAGGCTTTCACCTGTGGCATTATGTGGACACGTAAGAAAGCGCGTCCTACCTCAAATTTCTAGATTCTAGTTACGCAATACAGATCGTGAGGCCGACGATTATGGACCCAGATGCTACGATCCTTAAGACAAACTTGTCTTTGTCCGCGTAGAAGGCTTGTTAAACTTAAATAAGCATTTCTGTATTTTAAAAATTAAGACAATTATTTCAAGAAAGAGCGGTAAAAATTTTATCGCTTAGCGTACGCCTAAATTTTCGAAAACTACTCGAGGATTGATATGTTGTCAGAGAACGTTTCATTGTCAGACTTGAAACAAAAACTCAATTAACAAGGAATAAAATATCTTTTCAAAATTCCTAAAATCTCAGGTAAAATTTGACTTGTAAATAGACTTGATTTGTGAAAAAAAATAATTTTGCGTTTTACTATGTCAATATTTCACTGTAGGAAACAAAATTTTGCTCAAACGTGAAATATGTGTGAAAACCTGAAGCTGATGTTTTTATAAATATGTCAACATTATTTATTGTGTATTAAAGATTAGAAAAGATAGGAATATTGTTTTTATCTCTGGCATGTAATTTCTGACACAACGTAACAAGTTATAAAACTTTATAGTTTCGACTTCGAGATTTAAATATTAACAGGAAGAAGGAAGTCAGTAAAAATATGTCCTTGTGTGTTCTAGAAACTTGTCAAGTTTTATTAAAACTCAGAAGACGATGCATTCTCAACAGTTTTAACAAGCTACTTACGATTACAACACCATTAATTAGGAGAATCAATGTGGCCGAAAAATTTCTTTTCATACTATATGCGAGTTCTCTGCTGTCAAGAGCTGGTTTGAGGATAAAAAGTTCCCATGGACGCGCACAGCGTAAGGAAGTTCGCCTCCTCTATATATAGACACGCTTGCACGAGGGAATAAAATTGTTGCTACCGAGCGAAATCGCGCGACATGTCCCGACCCGCGTCTCTCTTCGTATGTCGCGTCGTGCACTCGGTGCCGACTCCGGACCCCCTTTTGCTGCACGCGACAGACGCGATCGTAAACAAAGAATGTCTAGATTCGTGACGAGTGGTTCTCACTCTCTTCTCATCCTCCGGCGTTGCGGCGCGTTGATAAACCAACGAGCACACGAGCTTCAAAAACTCGAATCTCCCTGACTCAGCGGTAAGTAGCTCGCGAATCGGTGGAAAACTTCTTGCGCGGTATTTTATCGTCAACGGAAATTACGGTTTTTGCACCGATCCCGAGACAAACTTGCTGCGTCCGTGTGTATACGTATGCGTTATTACGCTGCGAGAGGATTAACGAGCTTTCCGCTCGTACGTGTCGCATACGTCGTACAGGAGAAGGCGTTCCCGTGGCCGCAAACGACGATCGTGAAATACTATCCAGCTTTAAAACCTCCCCCTCCCCTTCGCCCTCCATAAAAACGGCGTAATTTCTTATTGTGCACCACGCGTGATTGTCTTCCGGCATCTCGAGCTACGTGTATTTGTACAGATAGTTATTGGCGTTTAAATATGACTCATTACTATGAAACTACTCCGGTAATAATGAACGTAGTGGCGATAAACTATAACGCTATACTGTCGGTAAGAACAATCGGCGAACCTTGACGAGAGGAAGAGAGACAAAGAGAATACTGTGATCATTCTTTAGAAACGAGCGATCGAGCGAGGTCGATCAGAGCAAAGAAGAGATGCGGGGGCGACTTTATGCTAATTTTATCGCTTTTATTTCTATCTTGTGCGATATTATTCGCTGTTATCCTGCATTATAGCATTATGCTATTATAAAGGATACTTTACTGCAAAGTTCGATAATTCCACAAATCTTATCTTTTTAAAATCCAACGCTGTTCGAATTTCGCATTCCATTGCGCAAAATGTATTCAACACACGCCGAACGTATTTCACTCAGGTTGCACTCACTCTGTCGAATGTGAAACTACGTTTTTGTTTATCGCCGCTATTTGAACGTAATTTTGATAAGGAGAGCTTGCCTACGTGACGGTACACCTTTCGTCGCGCGGTAGTCTAAAGCCTTACTGATGTTGATTGTGCACATATATTTCTATGCGAAAATATTTTTGTTTCAATATTAGTTTCACCGAAACGTGGAACGCTCCGTAACATAAATATTATATTATATCGTGAGCGGAAAAAATAATCGCGAGGCAACGTCCTGCAACTTAAGAGCCAACATTCTTATATATCGTAACGCGTTCGCGTGCATCCTTTGAACATGAATTATATTTTTATCGCGTAGCGGACAAAATTCATTCGTTTTGAGAAAAAAAAAGATTAAAATGGTCGAAAGTCGACAAACTACAAGAGTATTATGATGCCGAATTATCTAAGAAAAAGTAAAATATCTTTATCGTCAGAGCGAAAATAGATAAGCTTATTTAACCGGGCAAATTGTTCGCACCTGCGAAACTGAAACCTGAGCGTTGGCACTTTATTGCGCATACGTACGGCCGTATGCTTGTAAATTGCGTAAAAGCGCACCGTTTCGCGACGCGTTGGATAATATCGGGAGCACGGAATTTCGTTTTCCTTTACTGCATTTACAAACATTTAGCCTTTGTATTTAAATATTATTTCCATTAATATAAAATTCTATTATACTACTTAGAAAAACTAGTTACTTTTCTATGCAAGTATAATGCAATATATACAATTCTTATCGCTTGCGGTCGCACATATGTAGATATAAATATATCTTTTAACGCGCCCCGGAAAATTCTATTATAAACATTAACGTCTTGTCGGACCGCGAGATTTTTAAAATCGTTCATATGAAAAACTACAACGCTGAACGTACTTTGAACGTACGAGCTTTGTTCTCGTATTCATGCATCGTTGAAAATTATGAGTTTGCTGCAGATTTGTGATAGGTGTTATCGCGCGATTACTGCAAGTGTGTCCCGCCCGCTCTTTTCGCGCCTCATCGCATCTCTTTCACGCACGGCATCGACGGCTCCGATTTTGGTTGCGTCGTGAATAATTCGAGAAAGCAGACTCGTGCCAATTAAAATCGCGACGATTAATCAACAATCGATTTCGGAGTCGTGACACAACTTTTAATGGAAGAATGCGTAGGAATAATAATTTATTAAACGCTAAGGTAAATGACGCGTGAGAGGGAAACTCGAAACATCAAATACAGTAACGACAATGGCAAACAATAAGAGGGAAAGCCAGACGGCAGTTTTTTACTTCAGCTTGCATTTATAAAGTGACAAAATCGCAGCGTCCGGCAAATTGCAACAGACATTATCACTTAAGAATACTCCGAGTACGTTATATCTATGATTTATTGATCTTCTCTTTCTCTTTTCCTCTTATTCTCTCTCTCTCTCTCTCTCACACACACACACACCCAAAATTATGCTCGTTCAGCTTGATTACTTTTTGTAACCGTTGTTTCCCGCGAGCGTACGTATCTTCCGTGTGATTTTCGTAAGTAAAAATTTTTTTTCTTACGTTTGTAAACGGTTAGCACAGCGAAAGAAATCCCTTCCTTTCGTAAACACTCGCAAGCACTCTGGAAACTTTCCGCATTAAGCAATATCCCTCCTCGTTCGCCGCCGTAGGAACGTCGTGGAAAACGGTGTGCAAAGGCGGCAATTGCGACAGAGGCTGTTTCGAGATTCGCTTAATCGTTGGGCCTTGAGGGCCTAGACCCAGTTACTCGGATTGCATTAGATGCTACGACTAAACTGTGTTTCTAGCAACAAGCGTAAACTCCACATTTTAAAATATACAACGCAATAATGAGCGGCGCAACGCGTCGAAATTGGAGCATCGATCGAACGCGTGCGTATTTAATGTACCTGTTATATAGAACACGGTGGTAGCGGTTTCTCATGCACTCATATTTACATTTAGAAATTGGAAATATAAAAATATTGTTCATGTTTGTTAAATAATGTGGCATATGTCTAATTAACTTTTTATTAATTAAAAAAAAGAAGTTTTATAGAATATCCATTCGCATAGGTAGTTTATCGTAACACAACTTATATATCACGTGTACGAATAAAGTTTTTATAAAACCGTTCTATTAATTAGAAAGAAATGTCGACGCAGGAGTTAAACGAGGTCGAACGTAAGCGCATGGATAATGGCGCGTAATTGTGTTACTAGTGCCAGGCCGTGACGTAATTTCGTTTGTCCGGCGTGTAGTAACGACCGTTCCTTCGCTGACTCAAATATCGCGTGGAAGAGGCGCGCGCTCTCGATCGATTCGCGGCTATAAGAGATATGTGCCATCGCTCGCCATCGAGCGCGCGTCCCCGAGCTTTAAAACGGCGAAAGAGAGCACGCGGTGAGACTCGGTTAATCGCTTCCACTGTGTGTAATAAGGTTAAGTTCGTACGAGCGTGGTGCGGAAACGCCCGACGAGAATCGAGCACGACCAACAACGACGACGGCGGCGGCGGCGGCGGCGGTGGCGGCGGCAGCGACGGCGGCGGCGACGGCGACGACACGACACGACAACGATGACGACTTGAGTGGGCACGCGTATACGCGTAAACGGCTTTTGACGTGTGGTTAGCGACGTGAGCAGCGGAGATATTTAATAAGAGATAACATAAAACTTGATAATAACGCGGTGACAACGGACCGCTATTGGTGGCAGACTCGGCTCGGTGAAAGTAAAACGCGAAATTATTAAAATGACGCGATGCGCGATGCGATCGATAAATAACGCGCGATTACGTACACACGTGAAATCGGATATTCACAAAGTGCGCTTTTCATAACAACGACAAAAAAACTTTGCATTTGAATATCCTATGCGAAACTACATTTGTACGCTGAATACATGTAGATTTAATGCACGCATATCATTTTAAAGTTAACGTTTACTGTAACGAAGTTTTTTGTTTTACACGAATTTTGATAATTAGTTAATGTTATATCAAAATGCACTCGTTATCACTCATTGTTATCAAAATATCGTATGCAAAATACATTGTTGTTGTGCCATCAAGGAATATTGTGACGATAATTATTATAACATAACGCACTGATCGAAACTAATTTTATCATTTTGACATTTTTTGTATAACATATAAAATATGTAATAAATAAAGGATGAAGATATTGAATTGAATATATTCTTTGCGCTTTGAATATTTTATATGTATCGATTAGAATTTTTGAACTGCGTATGCACCTAAAGACTTTTTTTATCATATTACATCTACCGATAAAATCTCACGAGATGTTATCTATAATCAGTTATAAATCTACAATTATTCCGACTTACTAAATCAATTTAAATTTAACAATGTTTGCCGATATTATACGACATATAATTTCGTGATGTTTGAGAATAATGTACTGTCACCGAGCGACGCTCACTGTCAGCACACTGGCAATGCAATACGATGTAAAAGTTCTACAAGTTATTCTCATACTCGCAATTTACAAAATACTTCATTGTTAGTTAGTTTTCCCGTGAATACCTATTTTTTTTTCTCTTCCCATTATAATTTGCATAGTACAATTTTACAACATACTTTAACAATTTTTCTATAGTGTTCTTTCAGTTTACTCAAAACTATCTCTAATAATATATTCGTTTGCATTTTCAGTCGTCGTAAGATAAGTACACACTGAGCAAACGAAGAAAGAGTGAGCAGCGAACGTAAATTGTCGCTGTAAAGTTCGGACGATAGTTACGCCATAGCGAGTGCAAACACAATATTCTCGTTAAAATAAACGAACCCGATGAAGCGCGATACGGCAAAGAAAGTTTCGAATAAAATTATTTTTTTTATTCGCTACTCCGTTTGCTCGTCCACTTTTTTTTTTTTTTTTTTTTTAATATTCTACGGCAATATTAATTAAAATTGGTTGAAAAAAAACTCACCCTCAAGCTTCATGCCGACCTCGAGGCACTTCTGGAAGCGGCAGTAGGGACACCGTTTCCGCTGCGTCTTGTCGATGTGACAGGACCTCTCGGCGACACACGTGTAGACCTTCTTATTCTGGACGGTGCGCTTGAAGAAGCCCTTGCAGGATTCGCAAGTGAGTAAACCGTAGTGATATCCAGACACCTTATCTCCGCACACCGGACACAATTCCTCGATGACGATGTCCTTGGTGTCCGGGAAGTCGGATGGGCACGGCAACGAACCGGTGACGATGCCGACCTGGCCCACCAGTCCGGGGTGGCAGAGGGTACCGCCGCCGGTCGGAATCGTGCCGACGATATTGCCACTTCCCGCGGCGTTACCCGTACCTGGACCGTTGCCGCCAGCGGCAGTGCCGGCACCTGGACCACCGCCACCGCCGCCGGCGGCGTTGTTTCCGCCGTTGCCAGTGTTATAACCGCCTCCGCCGCCGCCGTTGCCTTCCATGCCGGTGGACGTACCGCCGCAGCCGCCGTTACCGCTTCCGGGTCCTGTTGGCGGGAACAGACACGTGTACACCTTCTTGTTGGCGCAAATCTCAAGCGCCGAGGACGCGCCGCAAGCACTACCGCCGTTGTTACCATTACCACCGTTACCGCTATTGCCGCCACCGCCATTGCCACCACCGCTGCCACCACCACCACCGCCGCCGCCGCCGCCACCCCCCGGAGGGGAGAAGAGACACGTGTAGACCTTTTTGCCGCTGCACGGCGAGCTGTTGCGCTTGAAGAAACCTTTACAATGTTCGCACGTGAGTACATTAGCACCGTACTGATAACCGGATATATTCTTGTTATTGCACATGGGACACCGGTTCTCGAGGGTGGCCGCGTTATCGAAAAAGACAGCCTCGAAACCCGACATTCCTTGCGATTGCGCCGCCTGATTGTGTACGGACATTTGTTGCTGCTGCTGCTGCTGTTGTTGCTGCTGCTGCTGCTGCTGTTGTTGTTGTTGCTGTTGTTGCTGCGACTGTGGCTGCGGCTGGTGGCATATGGGCGATGGCGAACTCTGCGCGCAATTGCTATAAGACGACGCGCCGTAATGCGGTTGCGGCTGTTGCTGCAGGGGTTGCTGCGACCCGGCGGCCTGCGGGCTGCCCTGCGGACTCAGGTGGAACGGTGACATGTTCAGGGATATCAGGCCCGAATGCTGCTCCATCTCCACTAACATATCACCCTTGCGCGAGAAACACCGCACGACGGACGGACGTGCTCGCGTATCGGCACATATATGAAACGACTATCGGAGCTCCTCTCGGATGCAGCCCTTGCGACAACGACGGTACTTTTTTTCGTTCGGGTTTTTTTTTTTCCTTTTTCTTTTTAACGTTCGTTCCTTGATCTCTTTGCCGAATTTCTGGCTAGACACTACAGATGTTAGGCTGATCCAGCCGATTTCAGAGTAACGATAAATTACACTTGCGTATCTCTCGGTTTGTCGAGTCCATTACGTTTGCGGGACACGTCGTTCTCGATCCGCTTAGCTCGCGCGAGTGCAATCTCCGGCTGGCGAGGATTGGCAACAATGCGCCAGTTGTTAACGTGCACGAAACGCGAGACCTGGCGCACCCGCTGACGTCGCCGTCGACAGTGACGATGACAATGACGTTGAGACGACGGTAACGAAAGACAAACGAATGACACAATCACGGCGAAGTGGAGAAGCCGCGCTTCCCCGCGTGTACGGGAAGAGGGAAAGCACACTCGGACTTCTCCGGTTTCCCCGTGTCACGTAGAATAATATCGATCACCAGTTATGCTCGCTCTTTTTCTCTCACGGATCACACAGGTTTACCGAGAGGAATCATTACGCACCACCAAACGGGTTTATATTCGTCGAAATCGCGCGGTCGATCAAAGGCTACGTCCGAAACATGATAACGATTGTCGATATCCGTGCGCGAGAACATTCGTCACAAAGTAAAACACACCAAGCCCCTCTTTTCGAGCCGCTGTCTCCTCGCGTCCACACTGTAATCCAACTTATCGCCGTGCACAATGCAGATAGGAATCTCGTTACATACGCTAATACGTCCGTCCGAAAGAAAACGCGAACACCGGTGTTGTCGGTGCCGTCACGATTAAAGACAGACAGACGGACGGAAACACACGCGACTGACGCGACGACGATGAACGAGCGCGAAACTGAAGGAGCCTGTACAGTGTACGATTGTCAACAACACGACGCATTTATGACATAATCGCGATTATGCGCGAACGGAGGTAGGCAAAAGAGAGCGCGAGCACGCACTGCGATTCGGATAACTAATCGGCGAGCGAGCGAGCGAGCGGATGGATGGACGACCGGACTATCGAGTGTCAGAACCGACCGCGTGACTTAACAGCTTGCCTGTCTGAGCACGACTAGTTGTCTTCTCGGCTCGTTGCGTTCCCGAAGGGCCTGCCCCCTCCCCTCCACTGTCGCCCTACCGTCGGCACATGGAGTAGGTAGAGACCGCCTTTGCGAGACACGGCATACGTGACGTATCGCCACCGCGCGCGCTGGAGGTAACAATGTCGTTAATGACGACGATGATCCACGACAACGGCGCGTCCCTCTGACACGGTACACGTCCGAATGGTGCGTCCGAATTATTCCTGCGAGCGGCGAGCCGACGAGAGGTACGGGAACGACAATGACGGCGACGAGAAAAACGATGCGACGTTGCTGTTTTCTTCTGCCGCGCACTCCCGTATTTCGCGATAACGCGTGGCGCGGCGCCGATTGCGCACGTTGCCAGCAGACGGGCGCGTCTCCAAAAACCGGAGCGACGGCGTTTACGATGACGCCGAGGTGGCCGAGCGGACGGAAAATTGGGCGAAACCATACACGGAGAACGGTGCCGAGGCGCGCACTACTGTCAGACTCCTTCGACGTTTCGGTGGGTATAGAGAGAAGGCGCGCGTGTCCCTTTACCGACGGGCAACGAGTGCCGGAGAGGCGAGAAACAGAGAGAAAGAGAGAGAGAGAGAGAGAGAGAAAGAGTGAGGCGCAATACTAACGAGCGAGCAAGCGAGAGAGCCGAAACGCGCGCGCGGAGTATAACCAACACAGCGCACGGCATAAGTGAAAGTGATTCAGCAGCGCATGCCACCGCGCGCGGCCAGGTACCCGACGGTGTGCGGAGTGGAGGTGCCCGCCTGAGTGAGGCTCGCTCGGGACGGAGCGGGCGGGAGGGGCGAGTAGCACGCGGTCGCGGCGGAGCGGAGGCGGACGGGCGGCTGGTATTGCCGTGGTCGAAGGTACCGGTGGGGAGGGCCGGGCGAGAAGGAGGTTGCGCGACCGATGGCGGGGGATGACCTACTTACGGAACCAGGTCTATGTCGGCCGGAGAAATATTGTCCGCGAGCGTGCGAGCGCGTCGCCGCCTCGTTATCGTTGTCCCGTCTTCGTCGTTTCATCGACGTTTTTTTCATCAATCGCGGCGAGCGTACGTCTCGTACTTACATTCGCCTCCGAATTGGAAACGAGTATTTTCGACTATGCGCGAAAATTTCGGAGACGAGTGGCACACGGCTCGTATCGGGCCGTGTGCGAATGAAAGAGGAGTTCTCACCGGGTTCGCAACCGAGAAAGCGACCGGTCCTGCGAGTGACGTAAGACGCATTCCGCGAATGTATCGGGCGGGATCGGATTTTTTTTTTCTTCTTTTTTTTTCGCTTCTTTCTTTCGGTTCTCTCCGCGCATCTTGGGCGTGGAGTCGGGGAATTCGTTCTCGCAAAAGGCGGCGGCGAGGGGGTACGCGGAACCCGCGTGCCGCGGCGGCGAGAAGCCGAGAGACTCTTTTACTTTCAAAGTGCACGGGTGAGCCGCCAGGTAGAAGCTCGACGACGGGTGAGCGTCGCGCGCGGGCCACGTACAGGCCGCGGCTGGGTCAACAGCAACGCCGTTGGCACTCCCCGACGGCACCAGCGTTCGCGCTTGTGTGTATACGAGCGGTAGATGTGCGACGCGGAGCGCGGTGGGGAGACCTACTGACCCAGTTCGTTGAGAACATGACGCAGCTGCGCGACTCGCTCCCTCTCATTACGTACACCTCACTCCGTCTCTGTCGTTGCCCCGTCCCGCCCCGCCGCTCCTCTTCCTCTCTCTATGCTCGTCTTGCTCTCGTACAACCGCTATCGATATCTCTATCTCTCTCGCAGACCCTGTCCTTACCTCCACGCGCGTTCCGTCTTCCTCACCGTGTGCGTGCGTCTTTCTTTCGCCTCCTCCCTTCACGCTCTCATCCCCCCCTCTCCCCCCTCCCCCCTTTCCCGCTTGTCCACCTTCTCAGTTCTGCCTCGCGAAAAGCCGCGACGCCTCTTTCTCTCTTTCTTTCGCTAATTCGTTCCCTCTCCCCCCCCTCCCTCCCCCCGCCGTCCCGCTCGCTCACTCTCACTTTCTCTCTCCCTCGTACATGCTCCTTTCCCCCCCGTACCCCGCCGACTCATTTATTCACTCGCTAACACTCTCGCGCTCTTTCCCGTACAAGTGACCGAGCGAGCGTTCCTGCCGTAACCAGCGCGCGCGCGCGCGCGCGCGCGCGCACACACACACACACACACACACACACACACACAAGCACAAATTATGCGCGACCGCGCGCGAAGCATGCTCGTATGTCGATGAATGCATCATGTTGTCATCGTCGTTGTCATTGCATCGGGTGCACCAGGTTTCGAGATTGAGCGAAACGTCGCGTTTATACTCAAACTAGAATTCTTGCAGAATCATCCGTGAAGTTTGCGAGTTCATCGTGTTTGCCAGAAAAAAATTTATGAGAGGTCGTCGTATTCGGCAGCATCCGAGAATACGTAATAACATGCCCAAAATGACTACATCGAGAAACCAGATCGCCTTGATATCGATTTCACAATAGTCATTTTTATGAATTTTTTTTTGATAACTAACGAGCGGTTAAAAAATACATTCGATCTGATTCGGACGCTTTTGCATCCGTTCATCATGTTAAGCCAACATAACAGTAACGTAAGCGTGTAGAAAGCTTAATAAAGATTTGCATAGCGGGTTTGATAGCGGAGTGCACGGAAAACACTGAGAAGCGAGGATGTGGGTAAAGGATGAATAATGTCGTTTGAAACGGAACATTAATGCCAGAAACAGAACTCGTTGCGAAATATACATCCGTTTTTCCCTCCTGTTACTTGCAGAATGTACTGTCGGAATGCACTACAAAAGCGCTGAACATAATGAAAAATCGCGCAGTAACAAGTTTTCGAAAATTAATACTAAAATATTGTCGCGAAGCGAATGAGTCTTATATTTCTTATATGAACAATCGATTATGAGTGGTCGCTTTAATCTCAAGCATTATTGCTTATTCATATTTGCATCAAGTAATATTAATATTAAGGAACTTTTGTAATTCTGTATTTTTTACACGGTAAATACTAGTGTTTTCGTTGCAAAACAACTATGGACTATCTCGATAATTTTAACACGAGCTGACGTGACATTAAACTTTACGGTATTCGACAACAATATGGCGAGAAGCTCTTACTCGTGTATTTACCGCGTGTATTTGAGATGCTGTAACGACGCGCGATCCGAATGGAGCAAACGCGACGCAAACGAGGGCCGTGACTCGACTCTCGCTGAAAAAAAATACACACGATCGATCGAACTTCCGTTCCTCATTGTGCGCCGGTATTTCTGACAGCGTGTCTTTTGTTCGGACCGGTACGAATCGGAAGTGAGTAACCTGCGTCATGAACACGTCGCGTCCGAACGAATGCGTACACGCACGCACGCACGCACGCACGCACGCACGCTCGTACGTATTATTGCTGCCGCGGATAGCGTGCGCAGGAGAGAAAAGTCCTGGAACAGTGCGCACTGACGCGAGCGACACAGGTAGAATGGAGAATTGTCGCGGATTGTGATGCTGCAGTGAATGAAAAAGGGTCAAATGAAAGCGAAAAGGGCCAGCCGGCGCACGGAACGCTCGAAAGAACGGAAGAAGGAACGAAAGAAAGTGAAAGCCTCCGACCCAGAAACTTCCCAAGTGTAAAATCGACGCGCAACGCCGCGTTTGGCGGTCGTGTATATACGCGGCCGCGTCCGTGTCCGGCGGAGATGATTCCATCGATTTCTTTGCTGACCGATTGCATGAGGTTGCTTTTGGAATAAGTGTAAATAATTCGCCGCGGCGCGCTCGCAGCGCGAATTCGACGGAATCGTTTCACTTTCGAGTGTCGCGTTTTTGGTTGCACGATTGCACCGCGTTACGTAATGCGCCGTGCGTATTACGGCACACCGCGTGCGATTTCGTCGAGTCCGAGGTTGATAAAATAAGAAATGTCTCGTTATTCAAATAAGTTTTGCCGATTCGCAAAAAAATGTCACACTCGACGCGTTACCACCGTGTTGCGTAACATGGTCCAATTGCACGCTCCAATTAATGATAATATCGTTTAGCGCGCACGCCGACCGAGTCCAGCTCGCACGTGGAGACTCGCCGACGACGCGATGAATGCAAGATTAGCACTCGTCAACTCGTTATCGCCAACGATTTTAATAGCTCGCAGAAGGGAGAATGATTATAGACGAACGGCTGGAAAATAAGTATCATCGTGCGAAAGCACCGCCGCCGCGACGCGACGCGCTGCCGAACGGCTCCGATAGTGCGCCGCTTTTTGTCTTTTCTTTTTTTCGTATTTGTGTATACTCCGTTTATGTTCCGCAACCCGATGTAAATTCGTTCCACGACGATGGACGCTTGTGAGCACGACGATAACGACGACAGCCGCACGACAAGGCTGCCAAGTGCGCGCGAGTCCTTTACCCGTATAGGCTGAAATTATGCGACCATTATCGGCATTACGCTATTTCTGGGTCAATTAGCATCGCGGTGATCCTTTAAACGCCCCGTAGGCGAATAGATGCGCGAGCGAATCGCGGCGGCGTCGATTATCGAGAGTAATTGTCGCGATGATGCGCGCGAGAACAGCTCGCGAGTCCGCGAGAAAAAAAAATACTTTGCACACATCGAGAAATTGTATGTAATACTGAAATTTGAAAAGATGTGACCCAGCTTATCGGAATGATCTTGACCTAGTTATCGGTAACGAGAAGTGAAGTACGAGTTTGTTTGAAAAGTTTAACAGATGTACGCTCACAAGTAGATAATTCAGATGTTCGTGACAAAGATCACGATATCATCTAATATTCATCCGCATACTAGAAAGATACGCTATTTATCTGCCATCAAGACAGGTTTTGCAAATAAAATCATGATAATGAAATAGCTCAATATGCTTCGATAAGTTCGAGTGGCCTTTTCTTGAAACGAGGAATGCCGAGTTACACTTTAAAGTAGGGCATCGAAATAATTTGCTGAAACGAGACAATGCAAATCGTGGTTGAACCAATTATGAAATGCATGGTAGAAAAAAAAAACGCAGTGAACCAGATTCAGAAAATCAGAGAACTTTAAACTTGTTCTGAATTGATATAATTTAGGTCACGGAAAACCCATCGGAATATCTAGTAGTCATCGAAATACCAGGGAAGTACGCGGCTAATCTTTCGAGAATAAGAATATTGACGACTCGATGATTTCACTTTGCGAATTTGAACAACTATTTTTTGCCGGACGAACAGCCGCACTAACAGTAGGATAATTCCCTCTGACAGGATAATAAGCTTGCAGCTGGATCGTTTGTGTGATGCATAGATAATACGCGTTATTAATACGAAGGAATGGGAAGGACGATTCCGATAGAAGAGCTTGTTCCTTCAATACCATGTCTCGCAATGCGATTATGCCGGGCGGGTTCAGAATCATAGCTTGTAATATTCGTCGCGAGGAATATGAGCGTACTGTTGTGTTTGTCTCCCTCTCTCTCTCTCTCTCTCTCTCTCTCTCTCTCTCTCTCTCTCTCTCTCTTTCTTTCTTTCTCTATAACTCGTTCGCGCTCTCTCGCCACCGACGTGTCTCGGTGTGTGAAGTGTGTCAAGGCTCACCCCCACTCCGCAATCCCATTTTCGAAACTAAAAGTAAAATCTAACCGATTGTGCTGTTACACGTCGTATTATCGTAATGCATATTTTTGTCGCGTTGGCGGTTCCTCGATGCATCATTCACGAAAATCAACAGAGCGCATACATCTAATCGCGCAAACGTAATTAAATATTACGAAAATCTGCAAAGATAATAGAATAATAATATGACAAAGTTGCTTTCTTTTTATTACCATCGATTGTGTGTTTAGTGAGTAGCACTTTGCTGCGAGTTAATCGCACAATCGAAAAGTCCGGAGCTATATTTGTTTAACCCACATTTTCCACGTTTTGAGATGTTTGCGATGGAAAATGACAATTTTCCATCAACTCGAACGGTGATAATAACGTATTTGAAGTAATGATTTAGATAAATTGCAAGCTTTGAACCACATCAATTTTCGATAAATCAATAAAAAATTGATTTTATCTCAACGAGCAATCACGAATAGTTTTCGTAAGCAATTCTGAAAAAAGGTCGATCCCCGGTGTGTGACCTATTTCCCAAGTCAATCCGCCGTGTCCGTGTTCTTGCAATAAAGATTTCGCAAAAATTGCCGCTCTCTTTGTCGAGAAAGACCAAGGAAGCGAGGGAATGAGAGAAAAAAATATGTGTGTATGTGAAAGAGAGGGAGAGAGAGAGAGAGAGAGAGAGATAGAGAGAGAGATGGCGAGAGTGTTTTATCCACGAAACGCGAATCGTCGTTTTGCAGGCCAGTTCGCACGTCCTTGACACATTTACCCACATGGGGTACCGCGAGAGACCACGTGTTGGTGTGCTCGTAGCGTATATCGATGCCTGCATGCGCCTTTGCGACGCATCGACAGACGTACTATTGCATAGGATATCGCGAACTACGCGCGCAAATATGCTATTACGTATGATTAGTGAGAGGAAAAGAACAAGAGAGAAAAACACGGGTACACAAAGATCGTTTGAGAACTCTATCGCCACTTCTTTCATCTGCTAACTCCTCTTTTTTTCAGCTCGCCATCGATTTCTTCTCGACCAAAATGTCGAGCCATCGACGTTTTTGAATTACAAGCGATCGGAATGTAAAGGTGTTGCTGCGCATTAGCCTCGATCGATTAAGTGGATGCATAAGTGAGGCGTAAAAACTGTCCGCGCAAATAACTTTTATTTTCTATTTGCAAAAAAGGGTGAAAAAAATGTGTAGAATTTTTTATTTTGCCCAACTTTTCAAAGTAATCGCGCTTTGAAATTAAATTTGGCAAACAAAATTTTGGTAAATTCGTACATTATATATTTTATAACATGTACAGAGAGATGTATGAAAATTTATCCTTCTTCTGCAATAATACATGTACATTTGTTAACAAGAAAGAGAGAGGGAGAAAGAAAGAGAAAGAGAGTTTACACTACAAACACATATGTTAAAGAAGCTAGTAGTCTCGTCGTTTTCTATTTTTACACCCGCACATCTGGTATATATGGCAGAACTTGGAATTGATGACTAAGTAGTAAATACTGTAGTGAATGATTGAAAAGACAAGAATGAGTATAAATTTATGAAGTTAGTCAATAAAAAAGCAATTTTATTAAACATTAGAACTAGACAAATTCTATTTGAAAAGAATCTTGATTTCTCTCGAAATATTTTTGCCCTACGCACGATTGTATCAATCCTATTTTTTTTTTTTTTTTTTTTATTCCGTTGCTTCCATCATTTTTTTTCTCCGAATAATATAAAACTTGCAAGAAAATGTATTGTGTTTGACGGAGCTATTAGCATTCAAATATATATTTTTTAACTGTTTTTGCTTGGTGAGTTTTTTTTAATAATATATATAATATTCGCAAATAATAATAAAAAAAAACATTTATTTTTTTAATTTTATTTCTTTGTAAAAATCAATAAGCACAAATTTTAGTTAGTCTTCATCGGAATATCAATATGTAAACATTTTTAATTAAATAATGTTTAATATATTAAATCTAGAGTTAAGTTTCTATTAGACAATTGCCCCTCCCCCCCTCCAAAATGATTCAGATCAAAAGAAAGAGACAAATTGTAATGCACTGCACATAAAGTACTGATTTCCTAAATGCGGATTCATTGTTTACTAAAACGTCAGAAAAAACCGGAAAAAGGGTATAAATACCTGACATATTTGGACACTTTCTATACCTTCTTTTTTGGCCTTTTTAAAATAAATATATTTTCTTTATAGTGGCTCTAAATAAGATATGAGATATATTTGAAAAGCCTGAACAAACTGTTATTCTATTGTTAAATGAGAAAATAATCTATGGCAATACATGTGAAGAGAATCATGTAAACGTCTGAAAGCTACCACTAGTTTGCTGGTGAAAGTTGTAATGATTTTATAGGGAGAAGAAAATCTTTCTTTTTCGGCATGGAATTGAAATAGTTGAAAAGATGTTAGCATGAGTTCTGACCGTAGTTATTGAAAATAGACAGAAAGCTTTCGCACAAACGACCTGAAAAAGAAATGAAAAAGATTCCGCTGTCAACGAACTTCATTTTTTCTTACCTTTGAAATTAAGTCGATATTTTTTACGTTTTTATTTCGTATCAGTTCAATATCTAATTCATATCAATAGAATTATCTGAAAAACTACAGATTCGTTGTGCGAAATATTTTATAAAATCAGCTGCATTAATAGCTATTAAATACTTTATATATACATATTCAAAATTGAAAAAGAAAGTTGGATACTTTTTCTGAACAACCCTATAAAAATTTACGCACCCTTCAATATGTATGTGTTTAAAGTCACGCATTTCGGCATAAATTACATGCACGCGACTCATATCCGACGATTACAGAGGATACTCATTGCATGTCTTGTAGCCCGTTCTTTTTTTTATCAGTTGTCGCGGTTAAGAAAAGCCGAGAGCGGCCTCGACCTTGACCGAAAAATTATTTGATACGATTATGAGAGCCGATAGTCGTTGCAATAGGAAGATATCTCGATAGGAATGTAACTCGTTTCTGCTTTTATAGCGAGTGCGGCCGTGTAAATACGCAAGTGTGCGTCCGCGGCGCGTCCTCCCGCGGGAGCTCGGGCGGGATAATTCTCAAGGTTGAAAAGAGAATCGGATACGCGAGACTCGATGCTACGAAAGGTAAGGCCGATAATAATGATCGGCGACCATAATGACCGGTAATTTCTCTGAGAAATAATTCCGGTCGAGCCGGACGGAGCGAAACGAGCTAGACGCGCAACGAGTACGCATATACCTGCATATAGAACTTATTTTACGTATTCGCGCGAGAGCTGTAATTTCAGTGCAGGTAAGATTTTTGCAACGCGCAGCATGTCGAGCAAGCAAATGTTTCGCGACAAAGAGCGCCGATAAAAAACGCAAGTTCTGTTACAATCTTGATCAACGCTAAAATTTAACGCCGATTTATACGACAACCCTAATGAATTCAATTTCTACGTTCACATTGTAAATGAAATTACTTGAAAAAAAGTTTAATCGAACTATTGGAAAATTTACTTTAATCATTTAATTCTTTTTAACCCTAATTAGTCACACGGGTGGATTTCACCCCAGCCTTTTTTTGATCTGGAATACGGCCCATTAAATTTGAGAAAATGGGACTTGTTCCACCATATACCGGTAGTTTGAACCTTTAATTACAGATTCAGGTAGGTATTATTTGAGTTGGCTCTTTAGTGCTTTTCTGGCAGCCATCCGAAGCGGAGCGTCCAAAATTGTGGGGTGGATAACACCCAGTGTGACTATTACGTCAAAATTTTGATTTTCGCAGCAATTTTTTTTCTCCTCTTTTTTTGGTGCAACATCAAATTGTAAATATATAATTAATGATTCTGAGAGTTAAAATTATCAAAAAAATTTTTATATTGTTATTTTATCGATTTTATAAATAAGAATTTTTAAATAAGAATTGGCATTGCTAATATTTTAGCGTTGAGAGATTTGTCAACGACTACCGAAGATCGCCCGAAACTAGAGAAGCGTAAACGTTGTCAAGTGTGCCCCAGAGGCACCGACAAAAAAACATACCTTGAGTGTCCGAGCTGCAAGCGACCAATGTGCGATAAACATCGCACATATTTATGTGTCGAATGCACTATGGGCATTAAATAATAATTAGAAATGATATATTTACTCTTTTTCTACATTATTATAATTTTTTTATAATTTTTATATTGATTTTTTCAAAATAAACAAAGATTCTTCCATAAATTCATATCATTCTTTCGTCCAAAATTCTAACTTTATTCGGTAAAATAAATATACTTTTTGGAAAGACCATAAAAGTAATAATATCTGTCTGAAAGCATGTCATTTTAGGTTTATAAAACCATTTTTTTTTTTTTTTTTAGGTTAAAAATAAAAAAAGTTATAACGATTTTTGTGAAAAAAGTCATTTTCAAAACGGTTTTTTTTTCAACATTTTTTTTGCACATGTAAAATTAAATTTCTTATATATAATAGACATGCTCTTGTAAAAAAGGGCCAAAACTTATCTCAGTATTTTTTTTTTTTTTTTTTTGCATTTTACAATAATTTATTGCAGTGCAAAGGTGCGGGGGTGGATTTCACCCAGAATGACTATTACGTCATTTTTCGGAAGTGTGACTGAAGAGGGTTAAACATTAATTTGCTTTTGCACCAAAATGATAAAGCTATTACAACGATTACTTTCATTCATAGTTATTGATTAAGTTTAGTTATCCACAGTTTATCTCTTTCCTGAATCGTAAAATTCACTATGATATATCAGCACTTTGAAATGAGAATCGTTATTATTTTATGACTTAGAAGCAAAAAAAGAGAAAATGTCAACTTACAAAAGTAGAGCATTCGTTTTCTTGCTTCCAAGTCACAATCGTGTCATTTTAAAGTATTTATAATACATCCATAAATTTGCTGAGTTATAAGTAAACTTGCCGATGTATTTAATAAAGTTGCAAGAGTTACATTAAAAAATAAAAAGATCAACTTAGAACTTTTAACATATTTATAAGTTTTATCATACTTTTCTCAACATAAGTAATATTGAGTTTATCCTTCATTTTTCCATGCTTCTTTTAATGTAGATATTTTTTAATCTAACTCGAAATATAACTAATCTCAAAATACACGATCGATATGGAACGGAACAATGTCGATTAAACGCAAGATCGAAACGGCACGTGTCGAACGAGTTCATCATCTGATGCAAATACCTGACAACTTCGCGACAAGACATCGCGACAACATATTGTTCGTTACTAATTACACAGATGTTATGCATTTGCGAATACACGTGCAAATCTCAGCCAGCAAACGCTTTAGGCAAAAACGTTTATGTCGCGATTTGGTTACAACTATTATTTGCAATGGACATGAACTATTTTCAGTCGAATGAAATTGAGATGTGAATACCTGCAATCGTCATAGTCGAAAAAGCATTTCGTCTTTTAGTTGAATTCGCAACGTGATAGCACCATAACGTAATTACATTTCTGCATATGTTAACGGTTCGAATTATTACAAAATTAATAATCTGACATTACTGTTTAAAATGCATTATCAATAACTATCTCTCTTCCCTTAAGTTATAAAATTTACTTTTTTATCTTGAATATATTTTTATTTTATTATTATTTGCTAAAAAGGGAGACATCTCTGTATTATATAACTCAGGATCACGAAATAAGTTTAAATCCGGCATTGTGTGCATGAACAAACCATTGTATAATAATTATGCTCGCGCCAGTGAATTGAATACAAAAAATCACGCTAGGTCACCGCTGATTCATCGAAAGCAATCGCAGCAAAACGGATCGAATAATGCGTTAGCAGATTTTGTAGTAAATGTCTATATAGCTGTAAGTGCATTGTGGCAGATATAGCAGTTCCTCCAACCGAGCGATGAATGGGCGAAAGTCTTTCGCTCTCGTTCGCCGGCCGGTCTTTGCACGCCATCATCGCGATTCCACTCTCCTCTCTTTCTCTCTCCGTTTCTCGTCTCGAGACGGCGCGCACGTGCGGAAAGTGGCTCATCCGCTTTTACTTTCCACGGCGGCGGCTTTCGTTGGCAATGGTACTAGTTACGGCTGTTACGTCGAGCGGTTACGCGCAGAAGATGCAAGCACTCGCTCTCGACTCGTCTCGACTCGTGGTAATTCTCTTCCTCTCTCGCCGCACCACAGCGATTACCACGACATTCCTCGCTTGCACTTTCGCTCGAGAACGCGCCGCTGTGTGCAATGCCAAGCCTTGTTCTCTTTTTTTTTTTTTTCCTTCTCTCCATTATCAATTTGCGTATCATTTTTTGCGCCGTATTGGAATTGCACGGGGTGAATTTTACATCCCATTTTCTAAATCGTTATTAACCCTCAAATGACATATCTAGGTCATTCATGTTCGATCAATTTTTCTTTCCCCTCTTAGCATAATGCAAGCCTTAGTATTATATTATATAGTGACCCTGAATTATATATACACAACACGAATAAGATCCTTTCTTTTTCAAATAATAATATATAAGCTGTAAGTATTAAAATAAAATCTTCAGAAAGTTTATTTTTTATCTACAAAATTTATAATTATTTTTTTTAGAATGTTTACATTAAAAATAATTTATGATTAAATTTGTTATATTCGCAAACAAATTTCTTAGAAAACTGAATAACTTAAATGCTAAATTGAGGTGTTATACACTCAAAAAAATGATCTTGCAATAATAGCTAAAATTTTCTAGGTGTAAAAAATTAACTAAAACAGATAAATGATTAGCAACTGTTGTGATATTGCATATGTAATTACTTAATCAGTTTAGATGACAGAAACAGAATATATATCTGTATTGTTTGTGAACTTTAAAAAGAAAGTTTCTCTAAAGCGCCTATCTATATAAAATCAATCACGTGTTAGATCATGCAATGAATAACATTTAGCAATGGTACCTAAATTTTTCAGAAGCTATTGCTAGAATATTACTGCTATAAATTCTATATGTGACAAACAATGTTTTCACAGATACGAAAAATAGCGATACATTCTTGTTGCGATATCTAGAAATCTAACTACATCAGCGAAATATTTTTTTTAGTGTAAAACAGAAATAAATAAAATTCATTTTCTTCAATTTATCTTGTTTAATATTTAATTACTCCTTTGTCTTTTCTGAATAATCATTTCTTACGTAATATATCTTTTCAAGTATATATTAACCAAAAAGTAAATTTTAACATTATAGTCGAAAAGAAGAATAAAATTTGGAGAAATTTTTAATCTCCAAACAAAAAGAACAAAAACATAAATTTCTTTTTTTATGTCTTACTTTCTCTTCAGAAAAATAATGTTAGTTTTCTCTATTATTCATAATTACTTTTTTAGTTGATATCAAAGAAAGGTATGAATGAAGCATTAATGATGACTTAATATTTCGTGTTAAAACGCGAGATTTATCGACAAATCCGATAAGGTCGGATGAAACGATGAAAATGTCTGTCCTATTTTGGATCGCCCGGGTGTAAATTGCTCTCCCGCAGCCATTTCCGGGTCAAGGATATCTCTAACTAGAATCACGCTATTCAATGTAATTTGATTTCCTAATTGGTCAGTTTCGGAATTTTTCGATTTTTCGGTTTACTTGTGGATTTAATTTTGTAAAAATAAATTTCTTTCTTAAGTTCTTAATCAGAAAATACGTAACGTATTCCATACGAGTAAATACGCATACAAATATCTGAATAGGAAAAATCGTTATTTATTGGCGAGATAAAGATAAATTAGTCGGTAGCGATGCGGATACGTAATAATATTAATGACATGATAATAAGCAAACATAAAACACAGTATCAATTAAATCGTGTAGAAAAAGTGATTGATTGCAGAATAATTTTTACTATTGTCCATTTGAATAAGACAAATTTGTAAATATAATTTCTAGAAAGCATCCTTCTAAATGCTTGTCATTTTGAAAAGAAAAACTTTTCTTTCGCCGACACATATTAGATAAGCATCGAGGATTTACCGTTTTTGGCATAAGCATTCGCGCAATCTCGCTCGGAAGTTTGCGAGGGCGGACAAGCAACTAGATCAAGTTGAAGAGTTCGGAACGGTTGAGGAAGGACGGCGGCCAAGACGAGGTCAGCCGCGTCGTTTGTTGCTCGTTATTTTTAGCGTAGCGTTGAGAAAGAGAGAGAGAGAAGACGTTTTTACCCTGGATTATTATTACCATCCCGACCGTCAGAGTGAAGGCGGGTGAAGGATAAGTAAAAAGGAATTAAATCAATAGGCGCTCTCAAGCGTCGAACGATTCGGCGGGTGGAATCGGAGGGAAATAACATTCACGACAGCAATCAAGAGAAGAGAGAAAGAGAAGTGGAAAGATAAGAGTAGGGAAACCGCTCCTGTCTTCGGATTAAATTCTCAAAGGACGATTAGGAAGATTACACCACAATAGCGGAAAACTTTGGCCACTCAATATTATCACAAATACGCAATTTCGAGATAAAGATTAAAGACTAAGGAGGCAGAGAAAGAAAGAGAGAGAAAGATAGAGCTGTCCTTTATGGATCTTCTACTGGCATAATCGTGCGGTTAATACACGCTTTATCAAAGGCGATAATACGGATGATAACGGTATGTAGGTCAGTTTGATACAAGTGACCTGATTTCTGGCTGGCACCAATGTTACCAGCGGATCTGCATGCGTGCCGCCGACGCCGATGCCGATGCTACGCGTCTCTCTATATATGTATATGTACACACTCGCCGAGCGAGTAATACTGACCGCATACCCACGTGCTCGCTGAAATCTATATGCATTCCATATATCTTAAGATGACACGCCCGTGCGTGTCCTGGCAATACCTTATTACAGCGCTCGGAATTAGTTGCACATTTCGGGCCGATTTCCGAGACGACGCCTCCTGTTCCCCCACTACCGCCCGGCCGCTGGAGCCCGAGCCGCCGATAGCTCTGGCTCAGGAGCGTTTTATATTAGAAATAGGCTGGATTGTTTAGGCATCTTTCAGGAAATCGTAACATTTTCTTCATTACATAAATAATGTTTATTTTTATTAATACATAATATATATATTTAATTATTAATGAAAATAAACATTATTTATGTAATAAAGAAAATATTACTATTTTCTGAAAGGTACCTCAACAAAACCCAGCTTATTTCTTATATAAAACGCTCCTGCGCCAGAGCTATCGGCGGCTCGGCCGCCAGCAGCCGGGCGGTAGTGGGGGAACAGGAGGCGTCGTCTCGGAAATCGGCTCGAAATGTGCAACTAATTCCGAGCGCTGCCTTATTACACAGTGTCCTTGCGAAAAAAATCAAGACTATTATTATTCCACAAAGTTGCTCGAATAAAAATAGAAAAAAATAAAATAAATTACGAGTATTTAAATATCTTGCATCATAAAAAGTTTTCAATATTCTTCAAGAAAGCGGAAATATGCCAGATAAGCGCAAAAGACGATAAAAGCCCCCTATTGTGATAAATATTCGAAGAATATTTACAATATTAAAAGAAAGTCTGCCGCGATGTTTAAATACAATTCTTTCTCTAATTTTATGTTGTAAGTTTCTGTGATTCAAGAATTCTTGCAAACTAGCATTATAGAGATGCAAACATTGTAAAATCCTATTTTTCAGTTCACTTCGAGTGCATTTTATTTCATGAAAATTTTAATTCTTACAAAAATATCGAATTTAAAAAATTAAAAACAATATATTCGAGAAAAAAAAAATGTTAATTTTTCATAAAGAATGTCGCCGTAAGAAATTGATGCGGAAATTTAGAGGCATTCTGTCATCAGAGCCGGTTTCGGGCGAATACGCAAGACTTAATCAACTTTTTTAACGTTCGAATATATGGAATGAGGTAACATTAAAATGGATACAACCTGTGACAGAGTTATTCCCATGATACAATCAAGTTTTCGTTTACCACGTTTCGGTCACGAACTGTGTACAAGATCTTGAAAATCTATAAAGCACCATTTCAGTCTAAATCTTTGCACTTTACAAATCATTGGAATAATTACAAAACCATGAAAAAACAGCTCTGCTTAATAAGTAAAAAGTTAATTATGAAAATATCGATATTTGAGTGTAATAACTTACAAAACTTGTTCTTTAATCAATGTACTTCGAGTACGAGCTACACTTTTACGAGTATTAGTAAAACTTGAAACTCTATTCATGTTATATGCAAAAATTATGTAAATTACAACGTTAATCATAACGCGCGATATGCATTACGAAAGTTTGGGTCATTATTCCCTCAGCGGCTGTATGTTAATGCATTATTACAACATCAATTTGGCAATTCGCGTATAGCAAGTAAATATATTTCGCTCTTATAACACGACCGTGCAACATTGCGAATGCAATGTTTGCACTGCATGATAAGGCAATCGCACGCATAAAGTTTCCGTCATGTTCTTGCCGGAAGTCGATTTGAGAGGCATCGATGATAACTATGATATAACGCGTATTAGTAATATTAGATACGTCTTCGCTTATAGACGTAACATTGAATAAAACACGTTAACTTTTATTCGCATAAAAGTGAGAACTTCAGAAGTTTTATGTAAAACATTGCACCTTCTTCATATTTAGTTTCATTTAATTTTAGAAATTCAAACAAATAATTAATTGTTTGCGTCTTTAATATATTTTTTTTTTTCATATAAACAGCAATTTAATTTAAATAGTATTTATAAAATCAGTAAAAAGATTTATTATCAAAGAAAACACATGTTTTCGGAGCAAAATATATGAAATTGCGGGACAGCAAATACAGCGAAATGTAATTTACTCGTGACGAGTGAAATTGCAAACGCGTGTCTTCCCTTTCTGCAATTTTCCTTTTTAAACGAGATACGATCGGTATTTGTTAATGCTGCTTTCGTGTTTACGATGTATTTTCCGCGAACTACATTCTACACGTTTCGCATGTGCGTCGCTCTCATACTTTGTTGCGGTGCGTTCTACGCTGTTTTTGTTGTGCGTAGCGAAACACGAAGCGCAGCTTGCCAGCTAACATGAATTAATTCGCTTGACCCATTTACCCGATGCACTTGGACCACCTTGTACTACCGGCACTCGTGTGTGTGTACGTACAAAGTGTCGGACACACTTATATAGGCGAGATTGGCGCGTGCGCAAATATCGATGCAGCATTTTATTCCGAGCGATGTGCGACATCTTGGAAGAGAGCGATGAAAGAAAATTATTATGTTCCCTATCAGAGGCAGAGGGGAGACAGACACAGATTTGATGACATCAAAATATTTTTACGGACGAAGAGACAAGGCGATATAAATACCGTGCGATAAAGCAGGGAGCATGATAATAGCGAATTCGACGACGGTTGTGCCGCTTAATGCTGTCTACAAGCAAATCGGCTTTATCACTATATGCATGACAGTCTGCAACGATAACGTCTGCAAAAGTAAATTGACGCGATTGTGACATTACAATGCGTAATAGCAACAAGTACTCACATTATCCGTACACTTGTTACAACAATGTGTAATCTCATCGATTATGATCGATATAAACAAATATTCGTATTGCTAATCGTATAAAATAATCGTTTCACTAGCTTCGATATTTGTGCTTAAATATCTAGATAAATATTTGTAATAAATATATTTATAATTAGTTTGTTTGCACGACACACAATAATTTTACAAACCAGCAAAAATGTATCTTTTCTCAAGTAAAATCGCATTCACGCTTCTATAATTTTCCAATTCGCGCAAACTTGCGAATTTCCATTTCTGGAACACGAGTAGTATCGACAATGACAATCGATGTGCTCAGTGTCTTGTACCAATAATTGAGGTCGCTCAGAATTTGTACAATTCGCGCGTCCTATTTATGAAGTCAACTGTGCGAAAAAGCCCAAAATTCATCTTCGATGGTGACAATATTTGTATTGCTATAAAATTGTCTTCGATGGTGACATGCGAAATAGACAAAAAAAATTGTACTTTACGTCAAAATAGACATTTAAAAATAAGAAAAAGGATTGTAATCATCGTCGAGTGAAATTGCAAATTCCGTGACTAAATCGGTACTGATATGATAAAAGATGCTTAGAGAAACGGAAATTTGGACCGACAACAGTTCTAGAGCGGCTAGTAATAAATAGTAGCAAGGAGACAATAGAAAAAAAAGAGAAAATTTCTCTTTCCGAATACTCATCCTGTCGGAATAAACTACATGCTGTGCTATTACAATAGATATAGACTAAAAATGACCATTCGTTTCAGTTAAGAAATTTAAAAAAACATAAATTTAAAAATTAACGCAAGATTCCGCATTAAAAAATATATAATTCGGTTATAGCAAAAATACTTATAATTAAACAACAAATATTCTATAAATAATAAAATATTTAAATAAAAATATCTAAATATCGCGCTCTCTATTGTTAAAGAATTGAAAAAAAAGCCAAGAAGAAAGTCAGAAATATTTGCTGTAATAAATGTTTGTTTCATCGCTAACTTTTTTTCCTGCAGGATTTCTTTGTACATTTACATAAACAACGGACATTTCGGTATTTTCATTTAAATTCCTCGCCTTGCTCGAAAAAAAATAAATAATTCGGCCCGTCTAATATAAGGATTTAAATTATTCCACGGAAGGATAGATATCCGAGGAAGGACTTTCGGAAAAGAGGGTACGAAAAGGGAAGAGCACGGATAGATGAAGCTTCCGCGGTAGCGGCGCGTCCGCGCTTGCGCTCCCGCAACACAACGTCGCTCTCTCGGTTTTCTCATTGACCCAGTTACCCAGTACACTTGACCGCACTCCCTTCCCTCACCGTGCCCTTCCGTAGCTACCCTGTTCTGCCTATCCCGCCCTCTCCTGATCTACGGGAAGCCGTGTTTCTCCCACCCCTCTGCTCCTCACCCTGTCCGCGCTCTTTCTCGCTCTCTTCGTCTGGATGCAACATCGCCGTCGCCATCATTGTCACGTTATATCGTGAATATGTGTGTGTGCGTTTCACCCTTGCCACCTTATCAAGTATCACACTTGCTGGGGGCTCACTTGCTTGAGTGCTAATATGTTCCCTATGATAGATTGCACCCTTCTTCTTCTTTCTTTTTTCACTCAAGTATCGTTCACATAATACTTAGCTGTTATATCGCAACACATGGTGCAACATCTCTTCCATAATACTATTAGACTTTCTCCCAAAGGTCTCGCTCTTTCCCCAAGTCCTCATAAAAAATTCAATAAAAATATTTCATTTTTTTTGACAGGTATTGAAGAATTATTTAGTTTATATAATTATGTTAGGGGGGAAAAACCATATTACTTTAGTGAAACTAATCCTTGTATAAACAATACTTTAGAGGGGTGCGGTTTTTATGCTACCCCGCCCCGCTTATCCTACTTTATCTCCTGTTTGTCTTCTTCTTCGCTCTCTCGAACCCCTCATGACGCGACGTCACAACATACGGTCTTTCAAGTGCCGAGCCTCTATTTGCCAAAATTCGATAGACTTTACTAGCTTTATGGCGCGGTTATAATTCGACATCTCGATTAATACGCACGTAAGTAATTTGGCGAGGGAATTTGCGAAAATAGCGATGTGTCTATCGACAAGCGAACTACTGACTTTTCGAAATGAAGCGAACAAAGGTCAAAAGCGCGTACTTATCAGTTATCTTATAAATTAATACTGCAAAACAATACTGCAAACACATTGCGTTTACTGTCACTATCCGCGCGCGCGTTGATATCTTTCATAAAAATAATACTATTGTAAATATTGGATAACTTCAGATAGTAAACTACAGTCGAGATTATTTGGTGAAATTTCTTTTTACAAAATCTTATGAGGCAATGTTATAATTGTGAAACGCTTTGTTTATGTAGGATGCAATTTGATCTAGACAATTGAAATAGCTAAAGCTTACAATACTGTAAAATGGAATAAAACTAGGTCAACCTTTATATAGTATGAGAAGTTTTACAACCATCTCATATCTACACGGACATAAATCAATGAGAATCCTCAGGCTAAATTAAAAAAGTTGGACTTCGCCTTTGAGGCATTAAACCAATTATTAAATTATGCAAAGTGTCTTCAATTTACATTGCTCAATTTAAAAAATTATAAAATTAATGTATTATTTCGATATATATTTGCGCATATCATTAACACAATTTTACAAAGTACCTTGCGCGCGCGCACACACACACACACACACACACACACACACACACACACACACACACACACACACACACACAAATAAATCACATATTCTTAAAATCTTCTTTACGACATCGCAAAATCTATTACTAACATAACTCTGCCTCATTGTACACGTGTAAGACAATGAAAAAAATCCTCCAGTATTAAAAAAATATTTTTCCCCGCGTCATACGTACAAAGAAATGTAGCGAAGAAATACCAACTGCGGATCTTTCAAAGAAAATCACGAATACTATAGCTATAAATAATCGAGCGTACGATGACTCAAATTGAATCGCGGTCTATGAATCCCCCGATGACCCAATCGCAAGAGATCGTTTTATTTCACAACGCATCGTAATTTAGACGATTGCCTTAATACGGTGTGCCCTCCAAACCTCGTGTAGCAATGGCCTATCTTTCTCGCAACAAAATTTTACGATCCTCTCTTTCTGTGAAATAAACTACGTGATGCAAAATCGATACGAGCTAGTATTAAGATGACGACGATTGTAGAAGAATATTTGCACTCGATGCAAGCCCGACCGTATTATCATGTGGAAAATATTTTAAAGGGTTAAACCGGCAATCGTATGGTTACTAGACTGGAATTCCGCTTGCACGGGGAACGTGCTTGGTCTTACCGTCCAATTAATGCACGTCGAATGGTAAGAAGTATGTTACGCACCCGCACTCCCGCGTGGAAACGCACGAATCTACTCTAAAATTTTACAGTGCTATAAACATAGAAATTATCATTACACGCTAGAACTTCTATTTATTTTTAGTCCTTGTTTTTTATCTTCGAATCCCGATCTATAATAAGAAGCGCAGATCAGAAAGCTTATCTTTTAAGGTCAAACGCAATCTCTTCCTCATAAAAATATATAGTTCCGCAGTGATATGTGCAATATATCACGCTTCTCACACACAAATAATGTTCAGTCATCGAGGATAAGCTAGGAAATCGTAATCGCGGGGTTGCAGTAATTTCGCGTGAGTCATTTAGACGAATTAACCCTAGATGTGTTCCACATATAGTATATACTTAAAACTTTTCTATTTTGTACGAGCCCTATAGTGTAATGTGTATGCATTATGTGTATGCCTTACAATATAGTGTCATTATGTAACAGAAATAAAAAACAATAGTATACGCATTGTAGAATTGAAAAAAAATGTACAATCTATCATCTGTATTTAATTGATGCGTGTATTATAAATACACACTGTAAAGTGGCGAGTATGTTGTGCAAGGAAGATCCTATTAATGATTCACACCATGTACTTTGTTTTGTTTGCGCTCGGCAGAGAGGAGCCAGAAAAAAAAAATATTTTTTGTCGAGACCAAATAAAATATTCTCTTTTTGATATCGCTAATGTAATAGCATTCTATTTTTACGATTTTCGCTTTTAGTCCTACATAAAAATTATTCTACAATCATTATAAATTAATTCAATTTTAAAAATACAAATAATATTAGGTTATTGCTCTTCCTTAATTAAATTAAAAATCGTTTAAATACAAAGCCAATAATTTCAATTTTGTAAGAATTTTCGACAACACAATCAAATTTCCGAATGATTCATTTGTAGATAATTTTTGTCATTTATTATACAATCCAATTAATTTTCAAATGTTCAATTTCAAATAATAACTTCGCTGGCGGTTTCAAAGATTAATTTCGACGAGAAAAAAATTAAAATTTAATTAATATTTACGTTGTTCAAAACACATATGTAAAATAATTTCTAACGTTAGACTTTTTTGCGTTTTACGCGAGAGAATCGTCATAAATCGAAACGTCCTAAGTCTTGCGAAGAGATACGCACGACTCCCCGTTCTGCGCGAGCGCCTCTCTATCCCGCGAGCCGAGTCCTCGATCTCGTCGGATCCGATTGATCGATCACCGATCGGGAGAGCAGGTAGGTCCCCCCGGTTGTGTATACCGGCAGTAAGCAGTAGGCAGTATGCCGTAAGTAGTTAGTTACTCCGGCGTTACACCGGCGCGGTGCAGCCTTGAGCCTATTCCACGCACGAAAGCCCCCGCGCCGCACGCCTGGCTGCACGTTGCGCGCTGCACCTCGTGCATCGAGAGACCCCGAGAGACCGGACTCGAAAAAATCGCACCGCGTGTTGTATCGCCGGTATTATCGAGCTAAATGATAAATTTAGTTTCGTCCGGCTGCGATTCCCGCGCGACGACTTTCGACCGAATTCGCACTGCGCTTTGATAGCCTATCGTCTGGTATAAATATCACCCTCGTCATAAAAATAAACGCGAACATGATTCACGAGTAATGCTGTAAAGCAAATCGCGATGTTCGATTGATAAAGCATTGCGTTTTTGGGATTGTAATATGTATGAGATGTCAAAGCTAAAATGATAGTTACAAAAGATCGCAGTTGTTGACATATATATAGATTCTATTAAACCTGATCAACTCAACATACATTTATTGGATTATTCAAGAAACAGATGTTCTCGTTAGACTGTCAAATTCCTTCACAGGTGCAAGAAATTTATAAAAGTGTTCGGCAAAATGCCAATGTCTTTAGCGGTGTCAAGCCCGCTGCTTACTACTTGATTTTGATGTGAAAGTAACAGCGAATGAAATGTGGATGCGCGGCGTTTTCGGGCACTAGAGTATCCTCGAACGCGGACGCACGAGCACAGTATTGGTGAATAACCCATAAAGCTAGAGCGGAGTGATGGGCGCAGTGTAAACTTGCTCCCGATTTAGAGCCGGAGCCCTTTTTACGCGGCGCCAAGTAGGCCATGCTCGAAGGATGTCGACGTGGGAAAATATAACATTTTCCGAGCACATGCGAGAGCTCGCTTGGCTATCGTTTGCGCGGGTCTCGCACGCAACGGCGACGTAGGATATATCGATACCAGGAAATTGCAGTCGCCGCAGCGGGAGAGATCTCTATCGTACCATACTTCTCGATTACGACGCCCGTAAAATACAGGAATAAGCCAAGTAGTATTCGACGATGATTGATAAAAATCGGCCGTATAAGTGTTTTATTAAGTATCATGTCGTCGCAAATATGGTGCGCTCTAAACTCTTTGTCGTACGTTTTGGTAAAAAGTAACGGAGGGCAACGAACCTGGCCAACAAAAAGACCGGCCCCCTAAATCTCTCTGGTACAGTCAAAGGTGAAAGCGCAGGTCCCGATTAGAAAAATTTCTTTTTTCACTCTACTTATTTTATTACTTTATTACATTTCGAAAGTTTTAGAATTACGGGTCTAAAACTTTTAAAATATGAGAACTGTGCAACAGCACGGATACAATGTCTTACAATTGCATTGTTCGCAAAAAGATCAGTGAGGTACCTGAATTGTTTTTTTTCCAGCTTTGGACAGTTGACAGTCACTAACAATTTTCTTAGAAATGAGTAAGACCACAGGAAAAGAAAACTTTTGCTGAAAGATCTAAAAATTGTGCCAGATCTAAAAATAAATTTTGTTGGACAACCAAAATTTATCAATAGAGCACTCGATCTTTTTCATATCGCAGCAAAAAGTTTTGACGATCCATCAAGTAGATCGAGTGCTCTATTAATAATTTTTAATGTTCGACACAATTTATTTTCTGTATCTGGCACAATTTTTAGATCTTTCAGCAAAAGTGTTCTTCCTGTGCAGAAACTACCGCAACTAGCTTTCGAAGCTAATCGCTCAACCTCGTGGAATCATTATTACCGACTACATCCGTTACCAATAATTACCACAAAGACTTAACCATTTAATCATACGCTCAGACATTTTTTATCGATCGTCTAAATGCCTCCAGATATGTACTATTCTTAGGAAGGTGCGAAATCGCAATCGCGATCGAACAAAAACGAGCAGCACCTCGTTTCACGCACGCTACGTAAACTAGTAGTAGACGCAACTCGCAATTTCTCAGGGAGGAGAGAGGGAGACGTGTGCGTGCACGCGTGAAACTTACTCACCGGGGCGAGGGTGCAGTTTCGCAAAAATTAATCGCGCACTTATCGTGAGAGAATCACCGCGCGGCGCGGCGGTGATCTTCGGGGCGCGTACCTGTGGCTCGCGATGTAAAAGCGGAATCTAGGCCGATATAAATAGGCTGACACGCCACGGAATATAACAGGTAGAGCCTTAAACACGCGGAGCGCACGCTTCGCCTCGCCGCGCCGCGAATACTCGTGAAAGAGGCATGGATAACGCAGAATGCGTCCCTTTCTCGGGACTTTTTCTTTTCCGCGTGAAAAAATATTTCCGACAAGAACGACCGCCGAGACAAAAATATCATCGCACAAATATACATAAAGCGCAGATGTTCGCCAAGTGAATATTCATAAAATTAATACAGAAAGAGAGATTTAAAAATAAATTTAAAGAATTAAACATTCTGCGCAGTTCTGAATTATTTTAATTTTTATGAATTTTAATATCGCAATAATTTCAGATTTATAAAATAATAAAAAACTGAAATAAAACCTATTATTATGTCCATTTAATGTAAAATTAGAAAACGCTGAAATATCTTTTTGAAGAACATTTAGAATAAATTCTCGTCCGACTTTTTTTATTTTTCATATTTTTCTGATTATTATAGATTCTTTTGTGTTTTTGATTGGTTAAAAATAAAAAGAAAAATACATTATGTCTAATTCAAACTGTCGAGAGACTGTTCTTTATGTGAAATTGTAGCGTTTTGCTTTCATTATTAGGTAACAAGCTGGCACAATACTTTTAATTGCCGACAAAATGGCTGTCATCAGCAACATAATGGATAAACAGTGGATAAAAAGACGCAAAAAGCAGATGCAACTTCAACTGAGATTTAGTACACGGCATTGAGATGCGAGATTCCAGTTCTTTCTTTTTCCCGTGTACAGTCTGCGTCCGCGCGCATACAGACTGAACATAAGTACCGAGAGCGTCGAGACGCAGTGCGTTCCACTCCGATGCGCTCCTCCACATTCCCGTGGCTCGCGAAGAAAAGCAAAAAGGCTCGCCAACGCCGAAACCCTTCGTAATAATTACACGCGCTGTCCTAATTCTGGCTTCCCCCATGTGCGCTCTCTTCGCGGCGCAAACAGCAAAGTAAGACTGCTATTTAGCTCGAAAATCGCAGTAATTTTAAACCCGGTTGTATGACCCACCACATATGATTTACCGCATGCAAATGTCCGTTAACAAAAGCTTTGTTATCGTTTGGTACTATACATTGTGTACAAGATCGCGTGCTCCATTGAATTTGGAGATAAGCTTTTTTTCTTAACGGAAATTCCATTGAATAAATTCCTTTCTCATGTGCTTCTTCGTTTACAATAGAAATTAGTTCAACTTGTAAAAATATCGCATATGTTAAAATGTGTATGTACGAATGAAGCACGCTATTGTATCGCTGCTTACAAAAATTTACGACACGAGAATTTCGAGGGATCTTTCCACCCCGCTGCTACTGCAATGTCAATCATGTGATTTACGCTACATAAATATATACACTGCTTTCTATGGCAAATCGCCGCATCGAAAATATATTCGTATCGATTTGCTGTTAATGCAATTCGGACGGAATTTCACCGCGCGAAAACGGCTTTCATTACCGGGGCGGATGCGAGGGAGGAAGTCTGTCATCCGGAAGAAATCATGCGGGAATTTGTCCCTTGGAGAGTCTACCGAGTCGATATATGTGTATACCGAGAGCGGCGTGCATACGATAAAATGCGCGCAACGCGGTGTCGAGACGCCGTGCGCGCGTTTCGCTTCGATGCACCCAGCCACCTTTGTGTCCGTTTCTCTCCTTCTCTGTCGCTCGTCGAGCTCTGTGTGCTCGCCGAGCGAAAAAAGGCGTACCGCAACACAAAACCCCTACGCGACCACGCGCGCGGTTGTATATATCACCGCTGTCCCAATTCCGCCCGGTATTGTGTCACTCAATTTCGATTTACTTTGTCATGCGGCTTGTGAACACCATCGTTCTCTCGCATTACCTATCATACCCATCACATTATAACCAATAATGTTAAATGTATAGATACTTATCTGATTAATCTAAAAACAAACAACATGGCAAAAACATCATTATGCAATTACTTCAATTATGCAAATAATGCATTTATTTTTCTAACAAAATATCATATTTAAACTAGATGTCATAAATTATGAACTTTGTTGGTTTTTGCTCCAAATATTTTTCTCTTATATATAGCATTGCAATTAATATTTGTGTAATCGAAATATTTAATTAATTTGCGTATATCGTACCTTTTATTTTTCTTATCAAACATGAAAAAAGCAAAATATCAAAAAATAAAAATTGTATTGTAATATACAAACAAAAATTGATGAAGAAATCAGTGTAGTTTCATTACATGGGTCAATCTCTGCCATCTTTGAATCCTTGAATTATACCGCTTTCTCCCAATTATACCGCGCTCTTAGACTTTCAAAGAAACTAATGGTGGGATTTTTGGGAGATACGGCAAATTAACACTTAATGAGCTAGTACAGAGCAGGAGGAGGATATGTGAATTTCACATTTGTGTTGCAACATACTTGCACTCAAGTCTCGCCCCTTTTCTTCGCGTACACACGACCTCGCGCTCACCCCGTCAAGAAAAGTCCATTATAGGCTAATATCCGGTTGTCTTATCTATTTTTACTGACCTATAACCGACGTCATTTCAGCGTTCGTGCCACGTAATCACGCGGAATAGTTATGGATTTGGCGACGGGATGCAAGTAAAAATCACGCCAATATCGCAATTGGCATTTAAATGTGAAAAATGGATATGAGCCGAAGAGTCTGCGTATATTACGCACAGAATATTCATACATGAAGTATGCGTCACTCCGTATTTATGTAACTTTACTGTCGTTACTACTGCAATAAGCATTCTTTACTGACCGGCAATATCGTGCAGAAACTTATGAATGATTCATATTTATAAAGTAATGCTTATTCTAACTTGTTGACAGTTTAGTAACCTAGCCAGTTTGATTCTCTACTCATATTTTTATCTTAACTATTTTTACGTTTAAATGCTTCCCCGAACTGCAGATGATATTAATAAGTCTCTTCTTTCATTTATAATTATAAATAAATACTTTCGCTGAATATTTCGAAACTAGACTTATTTAAATGGCGATTAGTAACGTTAGCGAAATAGGCTCCAAATCGATAACAATCCAGTACGCGCGATCGATTCGCGGTGTTGTCGATCGTTCCGTGTGTAAGCTCCATAAAGGCGTCACGCTCGCTGAACAGAGCCCTCCTTGATCCAAATTCCAACCGGGGGGTCGGAGGTTGAACGGAGGTTCGATCTGATTTTAATGTATATACAGACAAAGGTGAACAAAAGTGACGGAGCACGCAGTGAACTGTAAATCGTGTTTTTACACTTTTCATAAAGCTCGGATAAAAGATTCGAACATTTCATATTCGTCCGAATTGTTCAAACAATTTGCACGATTGATTAGCTCCCGCGATTACCGATCAGATATTATTTCGCGTAATATACACATCTTCAATTGTAACTTGTATATTTTTTGTTCGTTTCAAACGCAGATATTACATTATTTTTCCGGAAAACGCGAAAAGCTTACGAGAATACTTTGGATTTAGCAGCAGGTTAAGCATGCAAAATAATCCGCATAATTTTCCATCTGCCACTTACTTGTCTGCTTTAAACGCCAATGAACAATAGATTATAGTTCCGTGCAATTTCGTAGTTTTCCACGAGTCTTTTCTGTGTAATGATGTGATAAAATTCGCGTTCGCTCGACCACTTACAATTTCCAAACATTAGTCTTTTTTTAACTATACTTGGAATAATCAAATGCAAGTTTGCGCGAGCTTTTCGCGGTTGCGTTTCGACAGTCCAAATCGATTTATTTTGTATTATATAGCTAACGGATTATCATATTTATTATTCTGACATTTGCATCATGATATTATTACACAGTTAATTTAATTCTCTTTAAACTCGACACTCTCGAGTATCAGAATGTAATGGCCATCTCCAATTCGTCTAATACAAACTGTAGTAAGGCGCTAATCTCTCCCCGCGCGGGCCCGGCACAGTCACGCGTGATTAATAATTCTCATTTCTTTCAATGACGTGTGCAAAAAGTTTCGCCGGTGCAGCGCACGAGACGCTTTTCTCCGATCTCGACGAGACGCGCGAGACGCCGACACGCTGATGATCTTAACGTGATTCGTGGAAACGGCGGGGAACGGTGGGCGGCGTTGTAGACGGCGAATGAGGAGGTTTCGTCGGGGGCGGGGGGATGGTGGGATTTTGGGATTCGTGAAGCTCGGGCGAGACGGGCGGATATGGACGGACCGGGCAGGGCAGGGCCAGGTAAAACTCTCGTTTCGTTTCGGCTCGTCACGGACCGCTGCCCCGCAGCGACTCTGCCCTTGACACAATTCTCCGCACGCTCGAGCTCGCGAGGAGCTCGCTCTCGCTGTTACACGAGCTCGAGGGCGCCTTTCCCTGTGTGCTTGCGTCGCCTGCGTACATACATGCGTGCGTCCCCCGTACCTGCGTATGCCACGAGTTGCGCATCGTTCGCGGCCTCTCGCAATGGCCTTTCGCTAAGGGCCAGGTCGTGATGAAATATAGGGACAGATACACAATTGTGGGACGACCGTATTTCGGTCGGGGCCGAGTGCAGGCCGCTGCACACAGCTCGGTCTGGGCCATTATTTATCTAGTTTGAATTGTTCTCCGTGACAATATTGAAATTCGAAGGATCGCGTGAATCTGAATGAAAAATAAGGCTTACTCAACTGCATTTCACAAATCGACGCAACGGTGGAATTTTTGAAAAAATAAAAGTTTTAAGTGATAAACTCATCGCTTCATAATTACAACTTGATTATTGGTACGTTTCCGTTCACAGCAAAAATTAACGTCCAGATCGATCAATCGATCTATCATTAAAATGTCAATTGAATATTTCAAGAGGTTTACCTCTGTGAAGTTGGCACCCCATTTTTCAAAAAATCAATTTTTTTTTAGAGTTCTGAATGCACCCCAAAGAGTTCTAGAGTTCTCTATAAAATTTATAAATAGTTCCGGCAAATTAAATAAAAAAATCCATTATTGAAAGTATGGGGTGCTAACTTCACAAAACGTTATTACAAAATTGACGATAACAGCTTAATCGTCGGAAATAATTAAAAATATCATTAGAATTATTTGTAGAACTCTTGAGGTGCTACCCAGAACTCCAACGAAAAAATTAAAATTCCAAAAAAATTTTATTCTTATTGGAACTTAGAATATTTTCTTAATCGGTGATACGAAAAATTGCGAGAACTTTTTATATATTGGTCTGAGCGCTTCGAACCTTAATAATTATCGTTAGAACTCTTGAGGTGCTACCCGGCACTCCAATAAAATAATCAAAATTCCAAAAAAATTTCTCGCTCTTCCTGACCTAGAAAATTTTTAATCGGTGATACAAAAAATTGCGAGAACTTTTTATATATTGGTCTGAGCGCTTCGAACCTTAATAATTATCGTTAGAACTCTTGAGGTGCTACCCGGCACTCCAATAAAATAATCAAAATTCCAAAAAAATTTCTCGCTCTTCCTGACCTAGAAAATTTTTAATCGGTGATACAAAAAATTGCGAGAACTTTTTATATATTGGTCTGAGCGCTTCGAATCTTAATAATTATCGTTAGAACTCTTGAGGTGCTACCCGGAACTCCAATAAAATAATCAAAATTCCAAAAAAATTTCTCGCTCTTCCTGACCTAGAAAATTTTCAATCGGTGATACAAAAAATTGCGAGAACTTTTTATATATTGGTCTGAGCGCTTCGGACCTTAATAATTATTGTTAGAACTCTTGAGGTGCTACCCGGAACTTCAATAAAATAATCAAAATTCCAAAAAAATTTTTCACTCTTTGGGACTTAAAAAATTTTCGATCGGTAATACAAAAAATTGCGAGAACTTTTTATATATTGGTCTGAGCGCTTCGAACCTTAATAATTATCGTTAGAACTCTTGAGGTGCTACCCGGAACTCTAATAAAATAATCAAAATTCCAAAAAAATTTTTGCGCGCACGCACACACACGCACACACACAGCAGCAGAGAAAGTTTGAAGTCATTAAATACAAGGCGAGTGACCAATTGCAAGATCCTTTGCCTCTTACAAGTTCTTGTGTGCGTTTTTTAATAGCTGGATTATTTTAAGTTCCAGTGCAATGATGTGTGCTTCATTTTAAATACACAAAATTCAAAATCCCGAAGAGTGAGAAATTTTTTTGGAATTTTGATTATTTTATTGGAGTTCCGGGTAGCACCTCAAGAGTTCTAACGATAATTATTAAGGTTCGAAGCGCTCAGACCAATATATAAAAAGTTCTCGCAATTTTTTGTATCACCGATCGAAAATTTTTTAAGTCCCGAAGAGTGAAAAATTTTTTTGAAATTTTGATTATTTTATTGGAGTTCCGGGTAGCACCTCAAGAGTTCTAACGATAATTATCAAGGTTCGAAGCGCTCAGACCAATATATAAAAAGTTCTCGCAATTTTTTGTATCACCGATTAAAAATTTTCTAGGTCAGGAAGAGCGAGAAATTTTTTTGGAATTTTGATTATTTTATTGGAGTGCCGGGTAGCACCTCAAGAGTTCTAACGATAATTATTAAGGTTCGAAGCGCTCAGACCAATATATAAAAAGTTCTCGCTATTTTTCGTATCACCGATTAAGAAAATATTCTAAGTTCCAATAAGAATAAAATTTTTTTGGAATTTTAATTTTTTCGTTGGAGTTCTGGGTAGCACCTCAAGAGTTCTACAAATAATTCTAATAATATTTTTAATTATTTCCGACGATTAAGCTGTTATCGTCAATTTTGTAATAACGTTTTGTGAAGTTAGAACCCCATACTTTCAATAATGGATTTTTTTATTTAATTTGCCGGAACTATTTATAAATTTTATAGAGAACTCTAGAACTCTTTGGGGTGCATTCAGAACTCTAAAAAAAATTGATTTTTTGAAAAATGGGGTGCCAACTTCACAGAGGTAAGAGGTTTAACATACCAGTGTATTCGATCTTTGTCTCATACCTTACAATGTGTTTTAGATTGCCACTTTATATCTCACTGTTATTTCTTTTTTTCTTCTGCCTTATTTGATCGTATCTCAACCCTTACTTGTAGAAGCGTTTCGAAATATCGGCGACTGCTTCGCTTCGCCGCGACGCGCACGCAGTATGGCGGCAGTAGTAACCGCACCCGCGTGCGATACATAAGCCGTGAAATTATTCAGAACAAGTCGGGTAACACGCGTAGCAACTACTCGCGGCAGTCTTTCCCATCAGTAGATAAGTACATTCAAGGTCAGCCTTTAGCGCAACCGAGCGTTTTGTCGCGGGGACGACGTTGCATCTTTCTGCGGCTCCGCGTTGTTATTTATCGACTGTCCTGACCGAGAAAATCGATCGCATTTTATGCATTATTCGTATTACAAGACAGCGCTATATTTGGGCGACTCGAGCGAGAGATCGGCGATGAGTCCGCTTGACCAAAATTTCACGAATTACGAATCGCGATGCGATGCGATACAGTGCGTGACGGACAACCGTATCGAATTAACGAGATAATGTCGCAATTACGATTCTCACCCTACGTCATTTCCTATTGAGACAGACGGGCCCTCCGCCATTTCGCAATATCTGATAAACAGCCACCGAAGGCGCGAGAGAAGGGTGCGGGTCGGTCGGCGCAATGAATGCATAATTATTCCGAGTAACGGCGGCTCGTCCGACTTGTTTAATGATCGGCGTAATTACGGCCAGACTTATCTCCATTACCGAAAACACCATCTCGGAGACGAGAGATCGGAAGGATGAGCGTCATTATGTTCCTATCCGAAAACCGAAGACTCATATTCTTACTGCACGTTCGACATTAAACAAGCCGGCCCTCATCTCAAGCGTCTGTATCGCTTTTACGATTGCCGCTTAATTTTCGTCTTATTCATTACGTCGAATAAAGCTGAGAATTATGGTTATATTTAACGTTAAAAATATGCGCGATAAAAAATTACAATTTCTTTCTTCTCGACAATCTTAAAAGATCAGAATTTTAAAACTTGTACTTCGGAAATCAATCAAAACCAACTTCGGAAATCAATCGAAGATACGCACCTTCTATCAGTTGTTAGCGATAAAAAAAACTCATCGTCGGTATTAAACGCGATCGCTATTACGCAACGAGTAATGTTAATCCAAGAGAGATTAAAGGCAATGTGTGATTGATGACTGTTATAATTCTGACGACGGCGTTCTTATATCATGCATGAATGAGTAATGCATTAGAAAGGTTGAAAAGCGTTAAGTGGCGAAATGTATTAGGCATATTTGCGATTGCGCAATTTAACGTATCCGATGGCTGTTTGTAATCGGAAATAATGGTAAACAAATTTTTCATGTTGCCCCGAGCACTTTCCGCGTTGACGACATAAATAAATTAAAACCTTCCTCAGAATCAAGAGCGCACTCGCTTATTGCAATGGAAGGTTTAACCGTGTCACGGATTTAAAGGTCAGACTCTTTCCACGTAGCATACGATCGAAGATCCTGCGCGGTATCCAATACTAATAACAGAGTCTCTTTGGCGATTCGCGTTAATGATATTTTTTTTTTTCTGTAAAAACTTGCAGTGGGAATATAAATTCGAGCCGACTTTTTGTAATTACAGCTTTAGACGTTTTTAGGTCATCGCGATTTTACTCCTTCTCTGTATCTTTTTTTACATAAATAGCATAAACTCACTATCGGACTAAAAAGATAAAAAAATGTATGTTGATACAGCATTTACATATCATACGAATATGGAAAACTTTTCACTATAAAACGCATGACTATTAAATAAAATTGCGCAACTTGAACTTTGCTAGATAATTTCCTGTTTTAAGATCGTGACCTAATTTATAAAATTTAACGTTACGCAATTATTCTAACGTTTACGTAGATGACAATCTCCGCTATGAATCATGAAATTTAAATAATATTCTTGTACGGTGAAATCGGCGAGTACGAAGTCACGTGACGAATCAATTCGCCGTCAGTTCTGATCGCTCAGGATCTAGATGATCCTGAGTGAAAAGTTAATCCTACGATACACACTTTCAATCAATTACTTTATCATTCTGGAATATTAATTTATTTTTGGGGTTCAGTTTCTCATCTTGCATTTGTCAAATTAAAGTTTTCAGCTTGAAGTTTTTGGACGATACGCAATTCGTAATTCAGTATGACGATCACAATAACAATCTCAGAGTGATAAAGTGTGAATTGTAATATGCGTCAAAGGATTAGAGGCGATGGGGTATAGGAAAACAGATGAGAGGGGGGTGGAATAGAAGCGCGACGGGGTCGAAGCAACGTGGGGGACGGGGGGAAGGGAGGAACAGTGGAATGAGGTCGTGCTGAAACTGGGCCAGGTTTACTCGGTAAGTGTGTCACCGCTTATTGATCCGCCATCCACCCACAACCCCTGCGGCAGCACTTATCGTCAGTCGTAGAATGGAGGTGGCGACGTGCGCGGGAGGGGCAAACTGTTGCAACAGTTTATTTTCATTTGCCGTCTCCTCTCACCCTCCCCCCCACCCCTTCCCACCCCCTGTTCACTCTCGCTTGCGAGAGCGTTCGCGTACGAAGCGAATCTTTCTCTATTAGGCCGCGAAATTACCGCGACAGCGTCCTCGGCCGGATGAAAGAGAAAAGAAGCACGACCTTTCTTCATTCTTCTTCCTCCTTCTTCGTTAAAAAAAGAATTCTTTTTCTTGATATGTTCGTTTATAGGTTCTTTCGAGCGTGAAATTGATTATTACCCAAGAGATATAAACGCGTATTCAAATTTCCATATTCGATATTTATTATCCTTCTTCCGTTTTTCTTTCTTTTTAAATTGTATCTCGTGTCTTGAACTTTCTAGAATAATCCAGCTGTATAAATTTTATATGTCAATTAAATCAATTTAATTATCTATTAATATGTAATGTATATTTGTGAAGTTTATAAAGTATTTCTTTGCGCAATGAAGTAATTATCGTTTCTCTTTCTTTTTTTCCTAAATCATGTCACGAATAATACTGCAGAGGATCTAATGTAGCACGTAACATTTCCGATTGGTCAATGGATCCTCCGCCTAACGTTTCCTTATTGCGTAACGGGTTTCGAGGCCGATTTCACTATTTCGATTTGTAGGACAGAAACGGGGATAGAACACGTCTTTGGTAATGTTTGAAGAACCACCGACTAAACCCGGATTAGTTCTTTTGAAATGCAGCACGTTTTTAAATGTGAACAGAGTGTCATTGTACGCTGAAAGATTCGAAATCAGAAAATTGAGAAACACACCGTAGCGTTAATGTGTTACATACATTTCTTCTCTCACCTTTCGCCTTAAAAAAAGATAATTCAATATTGTCGTTCATACGCGTTCGTAACATGAAAGGTATACATTGGGCCGGTGTGTCCTGTTATTACTAAACCGTCTCGTTAATAATTTACAACATTAAGTCTATAATGCAGTGTCAATTTCTATTACGCGTGATCATGTAAGATTAGCTGGAGCGTACGATCGAGCGGAAACCGGTTCTTTTCGGTGTCAAATGTGTTTTCATACTCAATCAAAGAAATTGCAAAAGCGCGATGCTAAGCTAGCTTGCGTTTAATCTTTTATTTTTCGAATAAAGTTATATTAAAGAAGAAGTTATAGAAATTGAAATGAAAATTACGAAAGAACTTAAAATGTGATAATTACAATGCTGTAACTCTTGCATTACATGCTTCCAGAAAAAAAAGCATTGAAAGTATTCGGTCAAATATTTAAACAAACCTACCAAAAATTTAAGTTTTTAACTCTTATCACAACGCGCATCATCATAAATCAGATTTTTAACACAAATTTAATTATAAAAATTGAAATCTTACAAGGAGCTTAGGTAATCCACTTTACTCAGAATTTCTGATTAAGAGATAAGATTGACCTAAAAAGTTCTAGTCAGAAACCGTGTTGCATCGATTATTTTTAGAACACCGATATTTTTGGCATTCGAGAAAATTGCGGTACGATCATTATCTATCACGAAAACGTCCTTGTTTGCAAATAGCGTGGCGAGAATTACGCCGCATGTACATTTTGAGGCAGGTCGGTAATATCAAATGAGAAACAAAGAGGCATATCGCGCAAACTGCATTATCTTTGTCGATTCGACTGCACGATAAGACAACGAGCGCACTCCAGTGACAGAGAGAAGGCGCTCCCTCCTCCCTCCCTCCCCCCTCTCTCTCTCTCTCTCTCTCGCGTTCTGGATACGACATACTACCGCCGCAGCCACTGTTAATTCCAATAAGGAAAGACAGTGAAAACTGGTTTGGATGAGATGGACGGACGTCGAAAGAATCAAAAGTGACTTCGTTCATGCTGAGCCAAAAATAGCCACGCACACCGGTTATTTTACGCGGCGCGTTGTCGAGCACTAACTTCGAAATTACATTTAATGTCGTAATAGGTGCGTACGCCGATTACGCGATCGACGCAATAAAAGGGCACGAAATAAGAGTTCCTTTATAATCGTAACGCATTTCAAATAATGATAAATTAACTTTTAATTAAATAGACAAATTAACATCCAATACAAATTCTAGCTTTGAAGCGACGTTATAAATATCGCAATTTTTATTTGTGCCGTTAATAAGTAAAATAATTACAACGATCGTGTGTAAATCCATCACATATCTTTCTTCACAATTTTCTCGATTTACACATCATCAATATGACAGCGCAACACGCGAGAAGTCACGCTTTTGCATAAAATTATTCGACCATTAATTGTTAATTACGTACCCTTGAAGCGTTACGAGAAATTTTATTTCTATTATTAAACGTGTGTCAGCGAAAGAAATTTCGCTCGAAAATAAATACAATCATTCATATAAAAATGTAAAATAATTCGAAATAACTTGCTTCAATATTAAAAATAATTAGTTTTTGCTTATTTATATATTTTAATAAGCGATAATTTTTTTCAGGCAAACGCGAATTTTGTGACATAATATTCGAACGGCGAGGTTAGGAAAAAAAAAAGAAATTCGTCAGCTCTGCTCCAAACGCTGAACAGTCGTTTTCGATGTTTGAGTTGAAATCGGTTAAGCAAAAGCCGGGCTGTCTTACGCAACGCCGCCTTTGCTACTTCGCCTTCGATCGAGGTAAGACTCGACTCGCACTCGGCGCACAAAGCACGGTAAGTACGGGAAAGCATTCGGAGCCAATCGACTCTCTTTACACAGGATATTTCACGAGCAGTCGCAACAAGCAAAACAATGAAACGATATCTCGAATATATAAAGTTATTTTTAGAATAGATGTCCGAGACAAATGTTAGTTGGTGGCTCTGGTAATTTCTATGCTGCAATTTGCATAGCTCGCCTCGCTTCGCGTGCCTTGCGCGAAAGAAATCCACGGCGCGACGAGTGGCCTGATTCCTTTTTATGGCGCTCGTCAAAAAATATGCGGATCGATTTACGTCTACGGACTGCTGAACTATTTTTCCGAGACATCGAGATAACCGAGAATTTAAAGACCGGACGATTAAAAGCGCTAAAATTGGGGTCGTCACCTACTGACAAAGTGGAAATGCAACAAGACAGAGTCTAAAGTTCATTTAATTATGTAATGTAGTCACATGCTCCTTTTAAATTTTTTATAAAGCAATTTACAATTTTTTAAAATAATATTTCTTGTTTAATTTGTATCTTCAATTAATGCAGAATAAGCAGCAACCTCAATTGACCACTACACGTGCAGGTTAATACGACCTGATTTATGTATAATTTTGATACCAAAGTAATAACATCTTTAGTCATTCAAGATTTTCTGCTAATAAAGTGTAAAGCTAAAAAAGTGTACAAATTTTATTCAACTTTTTTTATGTTACTTATTTTTTGCCACGATATAATAAAGATAAAATAAAATATAACATATTTTAATTCTTTTGTAATATGCAATCGAAATGTTACTACTTTTTCAAATATTAAAGGCTCATCTATTATATTATCAAATGATTGATTGAAAAATCAAAACATTCGGCAGTACTCACAATGTTCGAGTATATTAATTGTGATCTTTAATTGCATTCGACGGGAACGAATAAATTTCCCCAAGTGAGAATCCCCGGCGAGCTGATTGCTAAATGATGTGTCTAATTATCTTCGCCATTTGTACGAATGCTCTAGCGTTCCTCGCTCGTAATCTTTCTCACGTAGAGGCATGCCTCCGCGCGTGCCTGCGTCGACGCTCCTCGCAGGCAAAAGCAAGGCGAGGCGCGTAGAGGCGAGGCGCGGAGAGGTGAAGCGAGGCGAAACGAGGCAAGGCATGGGAAGGCGAGGTGAGGCGAAAAGAGAAGAACGAAGGCGGTCTGGCGGACACTCAGCTTTCGTTTTCACTCAGCCTGCTTGTTAATCCGGTGAGTCAATAGTTGTATAACACTGGAACTACGTTGCATAACCCACGCCGCCGTTGGTTTCCCTCGCGACCTACTTGCCCACTAAACTAGACATACATTCTTATCCAGCGGTGATCCCGTCTCTCGCTTTCTCTCTCTCTTTCTCTCTCTCTCTCGTTCACTATTTCGCTCAGCTTCTAAGGACTTCCTTGAAACCGACGTGTGTCAACCGCGATGCAATTGCGCGTTTCCGCACTCGAGGAAAAATTTCGCGACAATTCGGTAGATTGTCGTAGAAGCCATCAAATTTATTTTTGAAAACGTAAAATCTAAAGCCCTTCTTCTATCATGTTCATTTTATGCGCTCCGAAAGATAGATTGTAAAATTTATATTTGATGTTTAATTTGTTGCTCTGTATCATTTTTTATTAAACACAAATTTTAGAATATATAATTTTAGTCTTCTTTCCCTCAACAATTTTAACTGCATTGTACGAAAATATTTTCTCGCGAAACATTAAAGAATATTAAAGTCTCCAAAAATAATCATGTTTATTAAATATAATATTGAAACGAGCAAATAACACCGATGTGAACTTGGCGCCCAACTTTATTTAAAAAAAAAATCACTAATCTAGTTCGTTTGTACTTCGTTTGTACCTGTTTGTACCGCTTCTTATTTCGTTTGTACCTCAAAGGGTAAAAAAATACAAAGGGGTGACAAAATGGCCAGCGCCCGATTACAAGATTTTTAAATTTCGTTTATGCCATTCGAAAGAGAATCGTTTGTACCCGTTTGTACCTCTTTTGATTTTGTTTGTACCTCAAAGGGTTCGAAGATACAGCGTTTTTCAGTTTCAGCCTAACCCTTCTATAGGGAACTTAGCCATTTTACAAGATATCGAGAAACGGCCAACGGCATTTAAAAGAGAATCGTTTGTATCCGTTTGTACCTTTTTTGTTTTCATTTGTACCTCAAAGGGTTCGAAGATACAGCGTTTTTCAGTTTCAGCCTAACCCTTCTATAGGGAACTTAGCCATTTTACAAGATATCGAGAAACGGCCAACGGCATTTAAAAGAGAATCGTTTGTATCCGTTTGTACCTCTTTTGTTTTCATTTGTACCTCAAAGGGTTCGGAGATACAGCGTTTTTCAGTTTTAACATAAACAAGCGGTTATTAGTGCCTTCACGCTTAAAGTTAACTGCGTTTCAAATTTTTTATAACACGTAATCAATTTCTTTGTGTGAAATCAACTTAAAATTAACTTAAAATAATATTTTGAATATTGATCGTTTACTTTAAATATTGTATTACGTTACTGTGTTATACTATAAATAAAGATGAATATAATAGTGAAATAATTTTAATTATTGATACACTTAGGATGAAAATACTTAGAAATTAATGAAAAATGTTTTATGTCTAGATTAACGAAACCTGTTAAATAAATTTTTGGACTTATAATATTTTTTAATGTTAACATTTTATGTATAAAATATTAAATTTTTTTTTCATTTTTTATGGAATTAAAAAAAATTTTTTTAAACTTTTAATATGTTTTTCTAAACTAATAATGAATATTTATAAGAAAATATTAGAGTAATGAAATAAACGCAAACAAAAGTAAAATTACTGTTAACACGAAGATAAAATAAATTATTTCAATGTTTTATGAAAAGTAATAGATATTTTTTTTTTGCAGAAGCATTCGGGATGATGCTGTTAATGAAGTTTTATTTTTATTTAAATCGTCATATGTCTCCCAATTTCCCGTTACTCGACGGAATACAAACGATTCTCTTTCGAATGCCGTTGGTCGTTTCTCGATATCTTGTAAAATGGCTAAGTTCCCTATAAAAGGGTTAGGCTGAAACTGAAGAACGCTGTATCTTCGAACCCTTTGAGGTACAAACGAAAACAAAAGTGGTACAAACGAATACAAACGATTCTCTTTCGAATGCCGTTGGTCGTTTCTCGATATCTTGTAAAATGGCTAAGTTCCCTATAAAAGGGTTAGGCTGAAACTGAAGAACGCTGTATCTTCGAACCCTTTGAGGTACAAACAAAAACAAAAGTGGTACAAACGAATACAAACGATTCTCTTTCGAATGCCGTTGGTCGTTTCTCGATATCTTGTAAAATGGCTAAGTTCCCTATAGAAGGGTTAGGCTGAAACTGAAAAACGCTGTATCTTCGAACCCTTTGAGGTACAAATGAAAACAAAAGAGGTACAAACGGATACAAACGATTCTCTTTCGAATGCCGTTGGCCGTTAATCGATATCTTGTAAAATGGCTAAGTTCCCTATAGAAGGGTTAGGCTGAAACTGAAAAACGCTGTATCTTCGAACCCTTTGAGGTACAAATAAAAACAAAAGAGGTACAAACGGATACAAACGATTCTCTTTTAAATGCCGTTGGCCGTTTCTCGATATCTTGTAAAATGGCTAAGTTCCCTATAGAAGGGTTAGGCTGAAACTGAAAAACGCTGTATCTTCGAACCCTTTGAGGTACAAACAAAATCAAAAGAGGTACAAACGGGTACAAACGATTCTCTTTCGAATGGCATAAACGAAATTTAAAAATCTTGTAATCGGGCGCTGGCCATTTTTTCACCCCCTTGTATTTTTTTACCCTTTGAGGTACAAACGAAATAAGAAGCGGTACAAACAGGTACAAACGAAGTACAAACGAACTAGATTAGTGATTTTTTTTTAAATAAAGTTGGGCGCCAAGTTCACATCGGTGCAAATAACATGTTCGAGGAGAATCTCGTAATGATATGAGCCAGCGTGCGAAATGCAGTTAGCATTATTATTTATAGCATTATGTATAGCATTATTATTCGGTTTCTGTGAAGTCTAAAAAAGCCAAACAACATTTTATAAAGCGTAAAGTTAGACGTTAGACGTTAGATATCACTATGCTGACGTTTGCATTTATTAAGCATCGAAACACGTCAAATGTTTTTCCGCGCTTCTATATTTTTGTGCGACATGCTGCAGTCGTGGTCGATCAATTACAACGTTTCCATGCAAAAAGATAGCAACAAAAATTCTGATAAATATTTCATTATCAGAACTGACTGACAGAATATAGTTTCCCAGCGACGTTCTACTTTCAGTCACAACAACTCAATAAAGGACAATGCGGTGGCGCGCCGAATTCTCGTAAATTTCCATAAAATTAACATAAAAGAACAATTGTCAAACAATCGTCTAGAAATTGTTCAAATTTATTTTATCTAGCAATTCTTCGCAATCAATTTTAAGTCTTCCTCGGCAAATATGTCAAGAAAGATTGAATATATGTATACAATTGGAATTGACTTTTATTATATTTTTATATAAAAATACAACGTAAAACTCTGATAGTAGATTTAGAGACCCTTAACAAAATATACGCCCGAAAACATTTGTTTCTTTCTGCTGAACCATCACTCCTAATTGCCACTTGACCAACTTTCCTTCTTTTTTTTTCCCCGCATATTTTCACCTAGTCGCGTAATATTATATCATAATTTGACCGAGACGAATAATTTTTTAATCACCGTGGTCCATTTTACGCGTCGGCGATTACGTCGGCTTACAGCTCTTTTTTTTTACGACAGCCACAAGCAACAGAACATCGTAATATCTCCAAAACAGATCGAAGCAATTGAGCTCAAGGTCGCGTCTGCCTTCGAAACACTGTAGAGAATTCGGGGTGTAGCAAAATCTTGTGTACCCGACTCGTCGTTCCTCTCTCTGGTCTTCATGAACGACGCGGAGCTGAAGCGACCTGCTGTGAACCGGCACGCCACATCGGACATAGCTACGGATAATTTTTCTTGCTTGTCCTAGGTCGTGGTCCTCGACCGAAACCGACGGTTATGATCGTTAACGCGCGTCGCCACGAACGTCATTTCTATTATTAATCCTTTAGTCCCACGAAACCTTCTCGTAAGAATGCAAAAAGATTTTAATTCATGAAAATAATCACTTCACAACCGCTCTAATCTTTCATAGAATTTTCATAGTTTTATCGTTTTTAAATTTATCCGCATTTTTTTTAATCCATTATTTAGGAGTAAATCTTTGTACTTTTTACTTAACGAATTACAATTCATTCGGGAATATTTGTTTTCACGCTATAAATTATATCCAAGGTAGTGAAACATTATTTTACTCAACATCAGAATTTAAGTACTTTCATTTCGTCAGAGATAAAGTACAACAATATATAATCCGTTAATAATAAAGTAATTGCAGCAACGATCCGATGATTACTTGTGTCTGGTCTAAATTACAGTTATATACCTGTTTGTACGCGTCTCTTACGAACACTCAGTGTTCCATAATCAATAGTCGTGCGCGCGAGTTAAAGAAATTGCGACTTCACGAAATCGACTGTTGGTGGGTAAAACGGGGTCATCAGGGTGGACGGGCGATCAAATGGATGGGATACGCGATAAGAGCGAGACAGAACCGTTTAAATTTTGTGAAACCCGAATAAATACATTTTACGAAACATTTGCGATCGTGTTTTATCGATTGTCCGATGCTACTGTGACGCAACTGATGCATATATTTTTCAAATATCTTGGATGTACTGTTGTTCTAACTCTTCAATTTCGTGTTTACTTGTAACAAATTTAGTTGCGTGAAATTACAATAATCTTATAGCATTTTAGTTTAACAACAAGCAGCCAACGAATAAATTTTATTTTATAGGTGACAGGCGCATTTGGTAAGTATTCTATCGAGATATGAATGCATTTCTAGAAAAAAGCAAACTGACATAGTCATCCGTTGCGTGTCTAAGTCACATTATCATAGGAGTATTGTGGAACTTAATTCCTAACTAAGAGCTCGAGTATACAAACACTAAGGAGGTTGCGTGTCACGAGTACAAAACGGCAGATTAAGCCTCGCATCGATTATCGGAAGATTGTTTTTAAAATCATGTAGAACTTTGCGCACGCCTCATAGGTATGCAAAAATGACACGTAAATAAAAGAGTAAAAGGAAAATAGCGCAGCTGATCACATATTTTCTCTCCGACTATACGTGTGTGTTTTCATGAAGATATTTTACTTGAATTTTTATTTCACTTTTGAGCAAATGAATTAATGCAAAGTGCGATGTAAAAATCGACGAAAGTCGAAGAAATTTAATATTAATTTTATTAGCAGAAATTTGATGAATAATTATATTTTATAATTTTCCAATCTTTGATATTATACGATATATTTCTCTATATTTCTAATTAAATGTGTAAATAAAGTAAAATCTACTTAAATTGGATCGAGGAACAAAGTTTTGTTTACATGTAGATCTTACATTCCTGAAGTATCATTCGTAACACCCCTTTATCTTTTAGTCTACCTTCGTAATTAGGAATCTTTCGGAAAATCAACACCGAACAACCCGTAGTATTAAAATTTGATATCATGAAGAAAGATCCAAACATCTCATGTTAATCTATTCAATTCTGGCAAAGCAATACATAACGGTTAAAGCTTTTAAAACAACATGGAGTATGTTAAATGATTAATTTCTATGCAAATAAAAAGTATCGGTTTGAAGCATAACGTGGAATTGCAATGTTCAATTTTAAATAAACGAATTGAATTACGAGTTTACGAAATTGTTTTAGCTGGAAATCCTCGACGAGTCTGCATGCCTAACTAAAATAGCTCATCTTCCCGACCGTGACAGCCCGATATCCCTAAGAAAAACATTCGCGAAAAATGCACGTGGAAACGAAAAACGAGTGAGGGGTAAAAAGGGAAGAGAATCGCGTGAGACGCGTGAGACTGTCGCGACTAGCTTATTAACGGCGGTATTGAGATTAAGTTTATTCAACAACGAGTACGCCATGACACACTAACCAAGTGGTCGAGACCCACTTAACTCACCGGGTGACCTCCATCAAAATGGCACGGATGGGGTGATAGTGCGTCGCGTTCCTCTTTTTTTCTTTATTTCGAGCGTCATGCGCACGCAACACGCGCGCGGAAAACGCGAGGCCAAACAGCGAGCGTCCTTCGATTTTCATACGGGAAGACCTTTACTCGCTCGAGTCAAACACGCTCGGGATTAATGCAAGGCAGGCGGTTGCAAGGCTCCGCGATGCAGCATGCATCTAATGTACAAGTATGCTCGGCGCCTTAGGAACTGGAGAAATGACTTTGTAATTTATCGCACTTAATGTAGACCTATCGTATAACTTTCCCTAAAATTTTACGCACAAATTTGTCGGAATCGTCATTGCATAATTTGGAATTTAGCTTATTGTCTAAAAATCAAGAATTTTAGAAGCAGAATTTATATTTCTTAAAATTCTTCTCTGCAAAAATGTAAATTGTTTATGGAAGAAATATATTGGTCAAGAATCTATAAGTATTGTATGTAATATAGTGAAAATATGTATTGTATACAATATCGTGAAAGTGTATATAGTTTCACTTTCGTTTGTAAACCGTGTCGAAAAGTTAACCGACATTAATCTCGACACGAGAACTTTTCAGGCGAAAAAATTCAATAGGTCGGCAATTTCACCATTTTAAATTTTGACAGGCGATAAAGAATTTCAAATTGCAACACGATTCAAGAGTTTAGAGCAATTTATATCAGTCAAAAAATTCTAAACAAATTTACATAAAAGATAATCGATGTGTTATCATTTTTTTCCAAAATTTTGATTTTATTTTCTCGCGGACAAAACTTTCTATAAAAGTAATGGATCCAAAACTCAAATGATATACAATTAAATCGATTTGGCGAAACTGTGCAAATTTAGCTAGAATGCATAGTTTTATTTTCTCTTTGGAAAGATATCTAAACAGATGTCTAAAATAACGAAAAAAATCGTAGGTTGGACATCGTCTACCAGAAGTGTATTACGAATATGCTAACCGAATACGTGTTATGTTTCTTACGCAAACTAGCGAAAGTAGGCGGGAGAGCCGCTTTAACCGCAGACACACACAGGTAATTCTCTCGTGACACATAGATTGCGAGAAGACCGAAGGCACGTGAGAACACGCGTGTGTGCGCTTCGGCTCGCCCGGGTTGGGAAAAAGGTTGCGAAATCCCGCTGAAAGCATCTCTGTCACGCCGAAAGCGAGAGTGGAGTGGCCCGGACTGCCGGATTGTCACTGATTCGTTTAAGCCCTGTCCGCCGAATGTAAAGCAGAAAAAATGACAATAAAATTAAAAGAAATTAAAATTACAATAATTAGCGAGCAGAAATTTCAATAAATTACTCGATACCAGTGAAGCAATAACGACAAAAAGATAATTATATGTTTTTTAGAAAAACCGACAAATTGCTGCAATAATTTCCTCATATGGTAAATTAATTGACGCGAGACGCAGTTTCATCGACGGATACGAGAGTAAAAACGTCTCACGAAAGTTCCAATCAAGTGTAATGTAAGACAGAGAGAAGCTGGCAAGCAGCAAAAAGGAGGCGGCCATTTCTACGCGTGAACAAAATCGGTATGTATTGTAAGATTGTGAAAACGGTCAGCCACACTCTTGAAACATTTATATAATTTGATTTGTCCCGATCCTCCCGAGAAAGTGCCATCCATCAGGATTTACTACCGCCTTGCTCCCTCGAGGCACGTTTTCAAAGCGTTCATTTCGTTAAATCGATACGCTTGATTCGATACGCTTCACAGAAACGAAGTTAATCACTCGACTACCAGGAATTTCGAATTATACAGTCCTATAGTCGAATGATTAACATCGTAGATGAGTCGCTGAATCGATCAAACGCCCCGCAATTATACTGCTATCGGATAAAATTGTGTTATTTGAAATCGATTATTATTTGGGGGATTTCTGTATTGTACAATATGTCCAAAAATAAGTAAGTCACGCGAGAATAGATTGCAATTGATGTTATTTTTGATATAATGCCAGACTGAAATTGTATTTTTTTTAAATGCACTTTTTGCACATTTGAACACTACGTGATTGTGGACTTCCAATTCCCAAAGTGGGTCACTTAAATATAAATGTAGGTCGTAGGACATACGTGCAATTGTGGAACTTACTCAAAGTAGGACGTATGGGCAAGCCCGATCATCAATATTCAAAGCTTTATCCTTAATGAATTCATAAATTCGACGAAAAAAATTCAATTTTGCCCGTACAGAGGATTTCACGGATTTATCTCCCGATCCCAAACATTTTCTTTCGCTTTATTCATAAAGTCCATCCCTCGAAAACGTTTGTTCTCTTCACAGAGGATCTAGACGTCATTTCGGAAATACACTTGTTGCACCCCTCGCGGCCTTCGCGCATCGCGACCTCCATTTGCGCGGCGCGACGATTTATGGATATGTTGAGCGAGATAAAAAGAAAGAAGCATTACCTGCGCGTCCTCGGCGCGCGTCCACGTCGTCGTGGACGACGCCTGCGCCCGCCACCAAGGCGAGATAGATGCGAGAAGGCGCTGCGCGTCCACGTACGCGGCTGAGAAAGGACGGAGGGAGAGGAGGCGGCGGGAGGGTGCTGCGAGAGAGTGCAGTGGGAGGCAAGGATTCGTGTCATTGTCAGTGGGTAATCAGGTCAGTGGGCCAGTGGGACGACCACTTTCAATTTCAGTCCTTCTAGCCGTATATAACACGCTGCGCGCGTCATTATCTCGCGCGCTCACGCCCTCCTCGTCTCTTTTCTCTCCTATCCACCCTCTCTTCCTCTCGGCCGGTCCATTGCAATGCTCTCCTTCTCTCTTTCTCTCTCTCTTTCTCTTTCTCTCTCTCTCTCTCTCTCTTTCTCTCTCTCTCTCGCTCTCTCTCGCTCTCAACTTATCTCGACCGCTACTGGCATAGTGACGCGCGTGGGACAAAGAGAGGGAAATAGCAACGATGAGAAAATGAGAGAGAGAGAGAGGAAGGGAGGACCGCAGTCATATCGGAATAGTGGAGGGACAGAGGCTGTGCTACCGACACGCGCCAATCGCATCACGCTTATTCACGCGCGAACGTAACTAGAGATACGCGGCGAGTCACGACGTAGAGGATAGAGACGCGAAGAGGGTGATACCTCGGCTCGCTCGTTCGCTCGCTTAGCCAGTCGTCCCGCCCCCCCCGCCATACCGCGTAGCAAGCCGCGGAAAGATAGCGGAAAGTAGGACACGTATTAAAAACCACAGACCGTGTCCCGTGGCGTCACTTCTTATGCCTCGGCGCGGTGTGCGCCGGTATTACCCAATCGAATTCATCATAACTGGCACGAGAAAACGTATGTATGAGCGGACGGCGAATCAAACGGACAGTGGGATTCCGCGCGAGAGTGAGTTGAAGCGGAATCGTTCGGACAAGCGCGAAACAGCGTTTTGATGCAAAAAATCAGCGCACGTTACTCTCGGAACCGTGTGAAACTCTATACATGCGCATTGGCGAACTTATGAGATCGTATTAATAATTTTTTTTAATGTTCTTATGTTTCCACGATATTATCCGTCCTTTCATTTTCATTGCTTTGGTTAACACAAGTTTCCAGTTTCCTCAAACGTTTATCAAATATCTTCTATGTATCTCATAGATTCTCTTTTACATTTTTTTAAATAGCTTGTTATCGGAATAAATGCCAGATATTAATTTAAAATTATCGAAGCTCACAAAGGAACACGATTAAAGTTTCTTCAAAGCCCGATCTAGTCAATCTTCAGTTTATCGACAAAATGCATTGCTTCGTTTAACGAATGACCTTATTACTGAATATTCTATATAATATATTTCGACCTGCGATGACGCAAAGGCGAGCAGCACAATCGTGTGGTGATTGAAGGAAGCGTTCGACAACTACTGCGCGCGCGTGTCATGCGAATCAATCGCACGCTCGCTTGTTTTTCAAAATCTCAGTGGCACCGACAGGAGTCCGTGATTAATTTTCGCGAAAATCTGGGACGCAACCTTGGCTCTTCGTGCAGCAAGGCCGATTGAGCGTTGTATTTAGAAACGCTCGTGAATACGACGTATATATATCATGAACGACGTATAAGCATATTTTAATGGCATAATTGCATAAAAACGCGCAATTAATAATTTTAAAATTAGTTAAAAACGCACATTTTTCTATAAGTTATTCTTGAAATTCTAAAGTTCGACAATGATAAAGATATATCGTTTATCACTGTTCAACAATTTTGTAAAGCATTCACAATATAATATAAGTATTTACATATATTAATTTCGAAATTCCTCAAACTTACAGATTCTATATTTGGATTTAACGTCAGATATGTAGAAAGAAAATAAATTAATAAAACATTTTTTTTTTAAATATACTCTCAAGTCTCAAAAATTTTTACTTTTGGACAAATATGTAAGATCGGTAATTCATTTACATATTTCTTGCAGAATGTCAGTTTTTTTATATAATTATGAATTATAAATGCATAAAAATCACAACAAATTATGGAAAAATATATTTAAAAATTTTGCAATTTATAAATCTCTCCAAATTTACTAATGCATAATTATAAATTATTTTTTATTAAAATCAATATTGCAAGCTTGCAATGCCTTGATCATTATTTTCAAATTATATAAAAAATATATATGCGGGTAAGAAAGAAAAATTAGAACAACTATGTAAATTTGGTGTCGATTCCATTGCATTCAATTATCGCATTTTCATTGTGTTTTATTCCATCACCGATCGTTCTACATTTTAAACACGCATGACTGAACAGATCGAATGTTTCCACCGTGCTAGACCTTTTAACACTTTTCTCTTTTGAACGACGCATTCTTCTGTTTGTTGCGTGTGCTTTGTGCGTAATTTAGCATATTCAAAAATGTAGAATGGTCGGTATTTCAGAGGCATGTAGCATTGGCAAAAATTGGTCGAAATTTTTGAAGAATAAATTGGATTTCACACAACTAATTAAATGAAATATGAACTAAATCTATATTGCAAAAATATATATACCCAAATATTTGCATATATAGTATCTCATATCAGATTTATATCACTGAGATGTTAGTTATTGATAACAACGTGAGGGCGCCACGCGACGGCAGATAAAATTTTGTCCGCATGACACTTAATCGACAGCACATTTTATACATGTTCTGAATCAAAGGTTTTCTTCAAAGATCAAGTCTAGGAATCTTTTTCTATTCTGCACACGTTCCAAATTAAATCTTTTCATATTTGTTATACTTCTTTCTAAAATATACAATATTTATCATAAAATAGCAATAGACGTAAACGTGCATTAAAAAATATTAACTCTTATGGAATAAGAAAAAATAAGGAAAACATTAAATCATGTTTGCATACATTTAAATACGCCTTTTAAAAATACGTTTCTTTTAAATTCATTAACCGTATTAGAATTCCAAGCAATAAAGTATTTTTAAACTGATTTATTTCTCCTTTAAATATTTAAAATATTTGTCAGCCGGAAAATTTGCACGATTATAAAACCGTAAAAACAATTTAATATTATAGTTTTTTCAAATGTATATACAGTTAACCGAAGAAAATGTTACGTCACGGCAGCTCAAATTGGCAGAATGTGTCGTCTTTAAATCGTGTTGAATAACAAATATAAAGAACTTGTGACTAAAAGATTGGAAATAAGTAGGTAACAATTATCCCTTAGAAATATAATTTCTATATAAAAATTTTTCATTTAAAAATTACGTCTCACATGGCACAGCGCGTCCGCGCGCGTTTGTATCGCTGCGAAAAATAATCGCATCGGCTACGGCGGTGTCGCGTTTAATTTCGCGAGACTTCAGCAAGAGCCGCGTCAAGTACCAGTCGGGACGCTGACATTTATTTAGATAAATTGGAGCGTGTATATACCGATATGCGCGCACACCGTGCGCCGGTTGCGCTCGTCGCGCTGCTGGGAACGTTGAATAATAATTACTGTTGTTGGCTCGGCACGGTGTTATTGAGTTATTCCGATGCGAGTTTATCAAAGTGGGTCAAGCGATTCAATAGCGACCGTCGCGGAGGAGAAACGGTCCCATCGTCTTTAACCGTGGGCGTGGGAGGTGGATGTGTGTGCGGTGCAATAAAAACCGACATACATAGGAAAGGAACGATTACGCGTCGGTATTGCACCGATCTGGGGGTATTACACCTATCGAGAGGACGATAGAGAGAGAAGATCGATTCTTTGAGTCTCGGCACACCAAAATCGGTGGAAATATCCCGCCACGGCAACGAGAAAGGCGTTAACCCATTTTTCTTAATCATACATGGAAGCGAATTAACATACAGTTGGTTTACTTCCCCCCAATTACACCTACGCCGAAGAATAATCGATGTAACTCCTCTGCTCTTTTCACTCTTTTTCTCTTGTCGCTTAATTTGATACAAGACATTCCCGCATTAATCGAAAAGAACGTCTCAACGTCGAATCCTATAATTTGAAAATAGAGCACTATTCAAGAAGATAGATGATTTGCTGGAAAATATCGAATAATAAAGCAGACAGAATGTAACAGATGAGACTTGAAGAATGCGAATATATATACAAATATCCAAAAAAGAATTTGTAATAAAACAGCATTATTTATAATTCTATATACAGTACACATAGTTCTATATACAATACGTCAAGAGACGTATCGCAAATTTCTATATCAACTCAACTGCAATGGTTTATAACTTTTACGAGCCTCAAGAAACTTTTACGATTTTAAATAAATTATGACGTTTATAAATACTTCAGTAAATAAAAAACGACATCCTAACACTGTCGTTTTCACAAGAATTCCGATAATTAATGTTTCCCTATTGATACCTATCGACAGGTATACAAAAAAAAAAGCAACCCTCATAAAGTTCACACAGAATATTGGCAACTGAATCGTCTCTCCTGGTGAGAGTTGGAACAACAGTGTCAGTCCCATAATAATGGGAGAATAAAAATTCCGTCCCACACATATATTTTTTTGCAATATCTGCGACGAAACGGAATGCTTAAACAAATTGCCGTTAAAGTGCTGTTGTATTGAAAAAAACCAGCGATCGATTTATAAAAGAATATGAAATAGTTGAGAAGCGGAGAGACTAAATGGAAGATTGACGAGACAGCTTAAATGAGAGGATGAAAAGGGTCGCGTGTCTATTGTTGTACTACTTCCGAAGTCACCTAGCAAGGAATAGGAAAGGGAAAGTGCCGTTATGCGCGCGCGTTCCGCGAATTATCACCCGTTACGGGTATTGCCTCATCGAGACGCGTGTCGAAGACAACATTTCCGTCGCCATCATTGTTTGTAACGTTTTTTTTTCTTCTACACATTAGCACGCAACGGTGCAACGAAAGAGCTCTGAAATGCATTTTCTGAAATACATTTTCCTTACAAATCAAACACGCATAATATCTTCAGGTACCTAAGCATTTTAAAGCGACACGTGTAACACGTATAAAACATGTGTTTTTTTTTATATGGTGTATTAAGAGTAGCACTAATATTCTTGAATAAAAACTGTAAATGTTATCGTTTTTGCTAAAAAATCTTGTACAAAACACGTAATTTTTTTTATCTTACGTTTACCATGAATGCAAATCGGAGACAACATAATATAAAACTAGAAACCTTGCTTGCCCTGTGACTTTTATTATAAAACGCTTGATAATAAAAGATTTAAAAAAATTCCCTATCGTAAAATAACAAAGTAACAAGTTTAAGTAACAATTGGGCAATTCATCATTGTACGGCCAAATTTATCCCTGCTGTTACATAATAATGGAGTGAAAGCGCAACCGTCACGTTAATGTTCGTATTTATAACACCTGTCTTTTTTAGATCGTCCAATTTTTCCTCACGAAATTAAATTCTTTTCATGAGCCGCAGGAAGTAGGATAGCACGGAGCATTTATTTTCCTGATTGAAAGAAAACCTGACCAAAGCATTTAACTATATACATATATCGTTTTCACATTCTGACACATGCAACAAGTGCAGTTTCACGCAGCAGGTAGATGATTTACCTGTATTTAAACAATGCCTAACCCATTAATTTTCATGCTCTATATTAATGAATCCTGGTCGAAAATGTTGCTGCTTTGAGTCATGAATATATTCATGAACATTATTCTCAAAAGTACTAAAGTTTTATCTATTGGAGACTATTGTTACAGAAAATAAAACTGCAACTGGGACAATTCAACCATAGAACCGAAACATCCGTAAAATTCAATATCCGTAAAATTCAATATTTCTTTGAGTGAAAAGGGACCGTAAATAATCGAAAGGAAACACATTGGTTTCAGACATCTGTAACAGTGAAATGGTCCGGAGCCCTCTTCTGGTGCGAAAAATTAATGAACAAGAGAAAACTGAATAGGAAAACTATTCGAATAAGTAAAAAATTAAGATTTGCTTTGTTCGACAAATTCATTGAAGAAATTACGAGTACATTCATCGAAAACAGTATGTTGCAAAATTATTGAATACAATTGCCTATAATCAATGTATATCATTAAACCACATCTGTTTTTTTTTCCTTAGAAACCGGTCACTCAAGCAAATTATGTTCGCTAAATGTCATCTATGTTTTAATGCAAAATATGCAATTACTGCAATAATTGGAAACGTTAAATCAATTAATTATACAAGTTATACAATCGGATTAATTATATCGGAATATCGAATTAATATTTAAAGCTTAAATAGCTTTTTATAAGTTTTAATTCTACAATATATAGAATTAACTATCATTTAAAGAAATCATAAATTAATATTCCTGCCTTTAAATCTTAAAATCCTGCGCTTTTGGACAAACTACACTGCTACTTTTTTGCATTTACCGGAATACGTAGTTAGCATACTAATAATAATTTTACTCTGATTGTTACTGATCCATATATGATGCTTTACACCTTTCCGTTCAACAAGATAGTGACGCATTTGCGACCGCATTAGAATAATAATATCAAAATTAAGCCATCCTCGGCGTATGCATAGCAATTGCAAAATTACGACCAGTCGGAATATCTCCAATGGCGGAATCTCGCACGCGTTATTATCAAATTGACAGGAGCGAAACGACGTGATACTTCCTGCTGATAATTTTATGTCACTTCCTATGTTATCTGTCACTATACTCGTACCGCGACACTCGTGCTGTTCAAATGACAGTTGATTATGTTAACATTTACAGCTCACCCAAAAAAGGCTTCGCGTAATCAAGATTCGATAATCAGAATTGACATAGGTAATGTTCGTAAAATAATTTTCTTCAAAAGACTGATTACTATAAGATTTAAGCTTATTGGCCGACTTCTTGCAATGTGAGACAAATATTAAATATAAGTTGCCGTGACAACACAGCTGATTTCTGCGAATACATAAAAAATTGCATAGATAGCATAAAAAAAAATAAAAAAATAATATAATAATAATAAAATAATCATATATGAATGTAAACGCGTAATTTTCTTCACAAGTTTTGCTTAAACGTGTTCACAGTGTTAGAAGTGCGGTTATATGAAAAGAATTTTGCGAAATTGTTTCAAACGTGAAATATACGTATATTTTATAATTCAGCATTTATTGTTCCAAATGTTCATCGTTACCGCAATTGCGGTGATATTGCGCGTCCATTCTGAATATGGTTTGGCAATTATGACGGCAGGTGACACGACATCGGTAACCATGTGAAAAATACACAATTGCTGTTCCGGTTATAAATTATTTCGGCGACGCGTCGTAACAGAAAGCTAACGTTAACGATCTTTGTTACGAGTTGCGAAGCCAATAATAGCATATAACGCGAATACTGAGACGTCTGCTCGATGAATTATGGACTGAAATGTATTAACGCATTTTGACGATTTCATACTACACGCAAAATCGAAAACATTATAATGAATTGTATCTGTCTTACAGATAAATATAGTATAAAAGGCAATAATTTTATTCTTACGTTGAAACTTAAACTTTTCTTCATTCAAAAATTCTCAAGAAAATAGCAGAAATATCATATATTATTTTCCATTTGATCACTATGGACCAAAGATTTTAAATATGGTATAAATTTTGTTGAAAAAGAGTATTAATTTTATCATCTTTAATATGTATCTGCGGTTTAATCTTTAGATAATGTATCTGTATTTTATTCTTTAGATAATGTATTGTATTTACCTATAAATATCGAATATCTCCAATAAACGATAAATTAAATAATTTCCGCGAACCGAAAATCTGTTTGACAGTTGTCTTAAAAAAACGGAGCGGAAGTGACCCGCTAAGTAGAGCAGGTCGCTGATGCGTTCAGGCGACTAACGCCTCCGTGACATTAATTATCCACTTTAATTCGCGTCAAAGCCGCATGCAAATTTTATGCCAGTATATTCGAGCACGGATTGTTGCCCGACACATCGCAAATCAGCTGATTACGTTTAATATCTAAATACTCGTAGTAGCACATGCGCTTGCCTCACCCATTAAAATTAGAATACTTTTATTTACACATCCTTTTGTAAAGAATATTCATTTTGCATTGCGTGTAGTAAAACATAAAGAAAAGCAACACGAACATTTTAATTTCATTACATAATTGAGTCGGGAATATACAACAGGCTATTTTTAAAAAATGTATAGTGGTGATCGTAAGAGCAAGCAAGAGCAAATAATTTTGTAATTAGATTTCGTTGAAATGGAGCGAGTGGTTATTAGATAAATGGACGGGTAGACTAGAACAAGTGGAAAAACATGGGACAACTATTAAAATAATAATAATTTTATTCGCATAGATCTAATGAATATTTTCGAATTACAGACATTTGTGAGAAATGTTTCAATTTTTCAATAATTTGCAATAAGATGAGCGACTCTATTTCTTCATATCTGTCATCTATTCAATGCCTATATTTAAATTAACCAGAACCTGCTTGCCACTTGCTCCAGTCTACTCAAAAGATTTAGTGGGATCGTTAAGCCCGAGTGATGAATACTTTTGCAAACGGGCTTCGCGGAATACCGGCTTGTTTCGCCTGAACGAATAATTACACAAAGGGAAGAAGCGACGCACAAGTCAGAAAGAGTGACAGAGAAAAAAACAAAGAGAATAGTAGGACGAGAAAGGGACATAGAAAGGAAAAGAGTACTGTGCAAAGGTAATCGTGTTGATGGTATTGTTTTAAAGAAACACGTCTCGCAATCCATGGCGGAGAAAAGGGAAAGGGAGAACTAAAAAAGGCGTAAACACCGAGAGAAAGAGCAGGCGGCGGGAAAAGGGGAAGAAGGAGAAGAAGAAGGGGCAGTGTCGACGTAAATAAAAGCGGCCGAGTCTCGTTTCGACGAACCGCTATTTTGCCCGCGAAGGGTCGGTGCAACCAGCAGCATTCATAAAGAACCGTTTGAAGGCTGTCTGTTCTAAATCCGAGACGTCGACGACGGACGAACAGCCGAAACGGAAAGACCGAAACTCGCGAGCGACTTTGTGCGCAACTTGGCTTAGGAATTCGCTCCGAAATGCCTGTTGCGCCACTATGACACCGAGCTACCTACCGTAACACACTAACTAGGAACGTGGGTCGTGAATTACGAGATCATGTTCCTCTATGCGGTTTGCAATACACATATCACGAGGCAGTCCGCGTAAGCGTGATCAGAGGTGGTTAAAGTCGCGCGACGAGCGCATTAAACGAATTATATTTTAATTACGGATCCGTGTTCTGTAATTATACTGATTGTACTCTTGAAAGATGTGTCTTTGCTTCGACATTTCGTTCTTTTCTCGAGGAAAAGATTTTCTGATATCATAATTATATAAGATCCTCGTGTAAAACATATTATGTATCATTTTCGCAATGCGACTGAAGGACATCTTCAATTAGCTTGCTCGCCTAATCAATTATTACATATATCGCACATTTCCAAATTTAAAACAGTTATGCCAAAGTTTTTACAAAATATGTCTATTGTTTAGTATTTTTCTATAAAAAGCTTAGTATTAATATCAAAAAATTTGCAATAAGTAATTTTTTTAATAATATTTTATCCGCTTGAAAAAAGAAAAATTGTTTACATTCTTTTCGTAATTCACAAATGTTTTTATAAATAGCCTTTATCAAGAGACACGGTAGTATCTCGCGCCAAGTAAGTTTTTACGCTACTATACCTGTAAAACATTTTAACGAAAAAAAATAACTATTTTTAAATGCTTTCATCAAGATCTTTTTTCATACAAAGATGTGACACTCAAAAATGCAAAAAATATCTCAAATTTAATGATTCTTAGTTTGTAAACGCTCTTTAAATGTCTATAAATGTCTTTGAAAAATGGTCTCAATTATTACGTTGACTAGGTCAAATTATCAGAATCCGGATGCAAAGTGATGCGTGATGCACATCCAAGAAGGATACGCGAAGTCGGAAATGAAATGAACATGAGAGAAAGTACGCGCGATGCAACAAACGACCAAGATCCAAGGCAGAAGAAGAAAGGGAGAAATGGAGAGGGAATCACTGTCAGACGAAGACTGCGAAACGAAAAAGAGCGCCAAGCGAAAAGAGAGAGGTAGGTTAATAGACAGACGGGAAAAATGAGAACGAGAGAGAAGACGTGAGAGTGAAGTTGAGAGAGAGAGAGAGAGAGAAGGGGCAGAGAAAGGAAGGGGGATTTGGCAAGCAGCACATTAACGACCACAAAAGTACTAAAAACGTAAATGAGAATCATTAACTTACCCGCGACATCATCGGCGGCTACGTCGGTGATCAGGTTGATTTTCTGATGCGTCTGCTGTTGCTCCTGTTGCGCCGGCTGCTGTTGTTGCTGCTGTTGCGCCGGCTGCTGTTGTTGCTGCTGCACCTGATGCAGGCTTTGTTGTTGAGATCCCGTCAAGGGCAGGTTGCCGGCGCTCGTAGCAGTACTTTCCGTCAGGATCACCGTCGGCACCGTGGTGGTGGTGGTGGTGGCGGTGGTGGTGGCGGTGGAGGAGGAGGACGACGACGTGGACGATTCCGCGAGAGGGCCCGCCGTCGTCGCGATGCCGGTGTTGTTGAGAATCGTCGCGGGCTCTTCCCCGCTCTCCCCCGTCTTCGTAGCCATTCGGCCCTCGTGTATTCCAGCGGATGAGTAGACGGACAGTCAGACAGACAGGGGTCCCTCCTTCTCTCCTGCACGTCGTCCTCGCGAACGCACGCACTTCTCCTAAGAAGAACACCTACACTCTTTTACGTGCTCCCTTTCAATCTCTTTCTCCCACATTATCTTCCTCTCTCTTTCTCTCTAACTCTTTCGCTCATACACACACATTCATACACACATTTTCTCTCTCTCTCTCTCACTCTTTTTTTCTCTCTTTCTCCCCCTCTGTCTTTTTCTTCGCCACTCCGTCCCGCGGTAGCGCGCGCTCCGTTCTCCTACCTCTTTCTTTCTCCGTCTTTCACGCGCGCATTCGACGTCTCGCTCGCCCTTTCCCTCTCGTGCGTTCTTCTAACGTTCACCCTCTCGCTTCTACCAACATGTACACCTTTTCCCGCTGGCGCTCGCGCACACACTCTCGCAAGCTATCTCTTTCCGTCGCTCTGTCTCTTTTCACTACTCGCGCCCCGCGCGCCGGTCCAAAGCGCCGTGTTCCGAGAGCGTACCGAAACTACACCGCCGCCTCGCTAGCTCGCTCGCTCGTTCGCTTCGTTAACTTTCTCCTTCTCTCTCCCGGCCGTCTTCAGCCGTACGTCGATATATTACGAGACGACGGCATCGCACGCGCACGGACACACGCCACGCTTCGCGCAAAATAGGAGACCCGCGCGGGTATTTGTTAACCTCCTGTCCGTCGGCCCGTAAAAAAATGGAACGTTAGACAAATGTAGGTCTGTAGGCCACTTCACTTACACTTTGCATCGACACGGGCACTCCCTTAGTCAAGCGAGCGTCCGGCGCACTGTCGCACTCTGACATCGCGAAACACGCAGGGCCGTAGCGCCCGCGGTCGCGACTTGTCGCGCGTATTTGCATTTACGTTATTTTCGGTTTCCTTCCGATAACAAGTACGGTTCGTCAATGCGAATGCGAACGCGGATATCACGTATTGAATTCTTCATTCGGAGCTTTGTAGTGCAACCCTTGCGACAGAAAGTAATTAGCTTTGTAATTAGCCCGCGATTACAATCGACCTTTATGCGTCATTTATGCGAATCTGATTGACGGTTCGAAGATTTGCTCGTGTGACGAACGACTGCAGTATCGGAATATCGCGATAAACCGGAGACGGTCACGTGAACGTGATAATGATCAAGCGTGCGTCAGTGTAATTTACATCTTACAGATTTGCTATTATCAACGAGGCGACGTAAGAGCTACCTAGCGTTATGCGATACAGTATATGGTAGTGGATAACGAAAGGGAAAACATAATCGCGAGCGTAATCTCGCAAACGCCGGCGTTCACTTTCTCGCTCGCTGTCGCATGTCGCTCTCGGCGTTGTCGTTGATGTTATTTAACGAAGGACAGAAGCCACCGAACGTTGCTGACAAAGTGAAAATTAAGATACAGGGAACGAGCACACGTTATCTCGGAGCACACCGACACCGTTGTTTCGGGTGCCGTTGTACGCCGATTACGGTACTGGTACCTCATCAGCGAGCTGTCGCGGGGCGGAAGGACGCAATTTCCAAAAGATGTCCCCCGCCCTCTAACCAACGACCCGCGATCGTAATGATCTGCAAGTCTGCGGGACGCCCAGCCAAATCGCCGTTCACGACGTTTTGACCACTCTTTCATTAGCAGGGATATGTCACGAACCTCTCAGTAGCGGCCGATTGGCCGTCCCGTGTCGGCGACGACGATAAGCTTTAAGTAGGTCAGCTGCCGCGGTGTCTGATCGCCCGGCACGGGCCGCCCTTTCGCGTCGTACGTTGCATAACTCGTCACGCGCGACTTCACCAAATATAACCGCGTAAAAAACTACGACTTGACGGACATAATGCGGTGTTATCCGCTTTCAATGAACAATGCACTTGACTAACGCACTCGTTCGACGCAGCCAGTGCCCTCTGTCACGATGCGCGCTCAATTCGAAATGGCTGTCGCGTTCTCGTCGCACGCGATGCGATAAAAACATACGAACCGTGCTTAACCCTTTGCTCGACGAATTAGAGCTAAATTAAATGCGGTTATGTAACGAGAAACAAATGCCTTTGCCTTTCAAATTCTTTTTCTCGCTTACTGTAGCTACATACTTCGAATGTCCAAAAATCCAAAAAATATATAAATACACATATGAAAGAAAAGCCTCGTTTCAGGTTTCCCAAGTAAACGTAGGAATTATTTTATTAAGCATTAAAATCTGGACTTACTGAGAATATGCCGGTGCTCGTCTGCGCCATCGACAAATTGACAAATTGTCTTTAATTACAAACATCCGCGATAATCTGTGTGTTCCGTCAACCATCCGTCATTTTAATCGATACGTTCGACAAAAATTTGCATTTATCATGCACTTTTAATGAGTAAAATACGCGATTAATTATGAAGCATTTATACTCTGCGTGCCAACAGTGTTGCGATATGGGACCGGTTGTATGCGCATGTGCGACAATACGGCGTCAGTACAGTGTCTCATACAAATTAAACAAGGCACCGTTACCCCGCTACATTAAAAATATTTCTAAATTTTTTGAAATTGATTGAAATTTTTTACTTCTTGGTTTTTTAGCTGCTGGCTCCGTAGATTCCATGCTTGTAAATAAATAAATCTTACCTTATTTGTAGTCACCAGACCTTCTCATGTCAAAACGTCCCGCCATACGGTCAACACATAACATATAACGGCACTGGATCTCCATCACTGCACATGCGCAGAGCCGCACATGCGCATACAACCGGTCCCATATCGCAACACTGCGTGCCAAGCCAATGTTCATGAAAAAGTGTCATGGCGGCTAGAAAAACCACTTTTTGCGCGCGCAAATTCAAAATAGATTCATTCTTTGTTATTGCAACATAATACATTCTATTCCAAATGAGATAATAATAATATTAAGCATTTGACAGAAAAAGAGAAAATACAAAAAATACATTTACAAACTTTTTAGTACTGAAATTTACACATTAAAAATGATTAGAATATCACAATGGAAATCAGACGTTTTCTATACAATCTTTAACAAACTAACTGATTATTTTATACTTCCAATATTGTTTATAAAAATATATAGAGTGCGAAAAAATTAGAATGCCTGCATATACATATATAGAATTGCTAATAAATCCTTAGATATTTAAATTTTTAATTCAGAAAAAGAAATTGAAATAAAAAATACGGAATTTGATCGCATAGTAAATAAGCACGTACAATTTATATTTAGCACATTTAATTTTAATATAATAAAAGTATAAAAATTTCAACATTTACCTTATATTGATATATAAAATATATATTATTTCAAAATTATGTAACAAAATAATATAAATTTTGTTTAATTGTTTTATCATAAAAATATCGGAATATTTAGTAAATCTTACACAATCTAATTCAATTAGTGACATAGGTTTCTGTTTTATATTTCTTTTTATCTTATTTCTAGACATTTGTTTGTACTGCATTTCAGTTCTTTTTTTTGTTAGTTTCTTTGCTTAACATCAGCGAAAAGAGAACGCAATATCAACAGTCATGAATTTTTGTAGTACCTTCATATATTTGAAAAATTTTTGCATCGCGCATGAGTTTTTCCACTGAATATTCAGAATTGTAACCAGCACCACCATAAATCTAAAAAAAATTATTTCATACAAAAAATTGCAGGAATAGATATGTAACTCAATCTTTAAAAAAGAAAGTTCTTTTATATAAATCATTGTATTTTATATAAAACAATTTATATAAAACATTGTATTGTACTCACCTGTACAGCGTCTGTAGCACATTTATTAGCTATATCAGCAGTATAACATTTCGCAACACTAGCAAGTAATGTAGAATTCGGTAATCCTTTGTCAATAGCCCAGGCTGCTTTCATCCATGCCGTTCTGGAGGTTTCAATGCCAACAACCATATCAGCCAGTTTAAAGGCTACCGCTTGATGTTCCGATATTGGTTTATTAAATGCTTTGCGTTCTAACGCGTATTTCGTTGCTTCGTCCAAAGCTCTCTGAGCTAAACCAACAGCTGCTGCTGCAAACTATAATACAAATCAAAAGATATTTATAATGAACACAAATTTTATATTGAATTCATTCAATATTTATCATTATGGATGGAAATGTACCCCAGGTCGTGTTCTGTCAAAAGTCTTCATAGCTATCTTGAATCCTTGTCCCTCTCCAAGCAATACGTTTTCTTCGGGAACACGAACATCTTCAAATGTTATCATTCATGTATCACTTGCTCTTTGTCCCATATTCAACTCCTTAAGAGACACAGAAAGATAATTAATAGATTAGTAAAAATTTGATTTAATACTATTCTATCGCAGTTAATTAAATAAAATAGCAAAAAAACTGAGTATTACTTTACGACCAGGAGTTAAACCATCGCTTTCACGATCTACAATAAACCTGTAAAAGCCTTATTAACTGGAGCATTTAGATCTGGATTTGTTCTCGCCAAAACAAAATACCTATATAACAAGATTGTTATATCAAAAGCGTAGAAGATTATCTCTAGAGTTAATATCACATATTAAAGCACATTTTCATACCAGTTAGCATACCACCATTTGTAGTCCACATCTTTGTGCCATTAATTATCCACTCTTTTCCCTTCTTCTCAGCTTTAGTCTTAAGACCTGCTACATCGGATCCTGCACCAGGTTCAGTAAAACAAAACGCCTGTAAATAATATCATTTACAATATATTTTTATAAAATAACACAAATAAATTTATCTTTAAAATTACCGTAACAAGTGGTTAATCTTGAAGTCTTCTAAGAAATTTATTTTACTGTTCCTTGGTCCCAGCTACAAGGAGTGGAGTTTTCTAAATAAAAGAGTATTATTATGTATACATTTAAAAATAAAAGATTCATATTCTCAAATATTAGAAATTAATGTTTCAAAATTCTCACATTAATATTTCAAATTTTGAGTTTATCAAAAATTTTACCACTTAATTCTTACGACTTTAACTACAATAGAATAGTAAATAGTATTGTGCAACAAAACTTACTCCAAGGGTTGTGCCTTCAATTGCAGTTGATATTCCTGTACAACCATAAGTTAATTCTTCTGCAACCAAGCAGCTATCAAAAATACTACTTTCCAGACCACCTGTCATAAATTATTATAATTTGAATATTTTAAATATAATTTTTGTAACAGTATTCTGTATTTCCATTTATACATTTGGGATATGTGTAACCAAATATATAACATAAACATGTAATATATGTCTCTTTGTATACATACCACAATGTTGCGGAATATGTTTATTCAGAAGACCAATATTCCAAGTCTTTTTAACCAGATCCCATGGATATTTTCCAGTTTTATCATATTCTGCTGCCGCTGGAATAATTTCTTCTCTAGTAAATTTTCGTGCTAGATCTTGCATTTCTTTTTGTGTATCAGATAATTCTAAAACAATCCAAGAAAAACAGAATAATTGTACTTTAAAATCAAATAATATATTCAATTGTTACATACTGATAAAAAGATGTTTTTATACTAAAATTATATCCTTGAGCTGACTCAGCAGCTGCTGAAAATGGTCGCACTATATTTTGGCATATTCTTGAATTAAATACCTAAAAATTAATATCATATGTTTAATTACATAAATAATTTACTCGACAAATTTTATATTATAATCGTATATTAATCGTATATTATATTAATCGTATTTGTCACAGTGTGTTTTATCTGTCATATCTGTCTTTTCTACTTGTCCATAAAATATATAATATTAGAGATAAATTGAAAAACAAACTAATTTCAATAAAGTAAGTAAATCTTTAATAATTGTTGTTATTAAATTTTAAATGATTGTTATATTTTGTAACTTACTTTCTTGAGCATCATATTGATGGTATTCTATTTTGTACAATGCAAAGTACTTATGGTTATACTCGATTGCAACTGTTTTTGCAAGACACTGTCAAAGCAAAAGTACTAATGCAACTCTTGATAGCGAATATATAAAAGATAAATTTTCTAATCGATAGAATGCTTAAAAAAGTTAAAGTACAAAGTTTAGTGAGAATAGAAATAACTTATTATTAGTAAAGTCTAATTTAAAGAGAGAGATTTATGTTCAAGGAAAACTAACAAATTTTTTATTAATTAAGTAGTAAAGTAAAAAATTAACAATATTAAACAATATGTAACTAAATTTTTGATAAATATTTCTCACAACACACTTTATACTTGAGCCGCTCAGAAGCCAAAGTAATTAACTCCACTTTTTGCTATTTTTTTTTTATTTTAGTACCAAAGCACATAATCATTTATCTAAATATACCCTAAATAATTTCACTGACAAATATTTACTACATCATTTAAAAATAGTTGATAAAGAGACATAGCATAATAATTTTGACAAAAATCCATTTAATTATTCTTATCAGTTTAACAAGATAGATAATGCAAGACAATAACTGAAATGGCCTAAGTATAAGTAATATGACAATAATCTAACAATAAGACCATTCTAATTCTTGTAAGTAATGTGACAATAATCTGAAAAAATTCTAATAGCAATGCAATTTTTATTATATCTTTTTCAGATATGCAAAATGATATACAGATATATTCAGATATACAACTCAGATCATCTTAATTTTAATCTTAAATTGGCCAAGAAATTCTTCATTAAATTTAAAGTTGTAAGTTGTGAGACACTGTACGCGAACGTAGTTGCATGTAGAGTGATAAGTCACAAAAATAATTGCTACAACTAATAAGTTGCGACAATTAAGTTGCAATAAATTGCATGAAAAATTATATAGTTTGAAACTGACTTTATGCAAAAGCTTATGCATAATATCAGAAAATCTGTTCACTTAGAGGAAAAAAAAGAAAAATTTTTAAAAGCAAACGCGCGAACGAAAAACGCGAAGAGCAAGAGAGAGAGAGAGAAAAATAGCGATGGAACGGGCGCGGTGAGAAAATTGTTTTCCTTTTTTCCGAACGGCACAATCTTTAATAAACACGATCAAGAAATACTATGTACAATTATTTACAGATACTTACAATATTTTCAGAGTTTTGGTTTCGCGAACAACGGATTACCGAGCGGCGAGCAATCGATCTCTCGAATTGCAATTGCGCTTTTCCGTGAGCAACGGATCAATTGCGCCAGAGATCGCGAAGGCTGCGACAAGAATTTGCATTCCACGAGCAACGGAAAAGCAAAAGGAGTCAGCATACACCTTTCCGATACGAAACTGCCAAGTTAATCACAAAATCTAAAGATAACTGCGATACGTGAACGCGTTTCAGACTTTCTGAAAGGTGCTCCTTTCTCGCACTGCTTTTATTGTAGCTTGCTCTTCTAGAAGGTCTTAAACCGTTTGAGAAGCTTACGAATTTTCTGGCAGTTTTTGTTTAATTTTATGTTGATTTCTAAAACCTCCTAGGAGGGCATTAATTGTTGTTATAGCGATTTGCGCGGCGAACTTGTATTGCGGGTCATTTTCCGCTGACCGCTAAGTGACTGCTAGCAACTGTGCACCAATGGCGTTGACTCACCGAACGCGGCAATTTTAATCGTGCTTATCACTCTGCTTAGCTTAAACAGACACCTTATATATGATATTTTTTCTTATATTTGTGATATCACTAGAAGTACATATCTTTGCGCAGCTGTTATGTCACTGGCTATATATAATACAATATCATCTCTGAGCTCATCTCGTAAAGAACTGATAGAAAAATATGATCATTTATTATCTATTTATTATCTATTTTGCTATTATCTATTATTTATTCATAACATTTAGCAGTACGCTTGTACAAAAAAAATATCTGTTAATGTTTCGTTAACTCACAAGATGCCAAGATGTTTAATCATAATACATATTCAAGTATAATATAAGCAAATTAAAATTGAATAAAATTGTCTTTTAAAAAATTTATAATGCTACTTATATCAAAATTTATTACCAAGGAAATAAATTTTTGTCTTCGATATTGTATTTTATTTTTTGCAAAAAAATCTTTTAAAGTTTACGTAAAAACGAAGATTTTGTTTTTAAAACTGCGTTCGTAATAAACATTTTGTTTTTCATTATCTATGAAAGTTATTAAGATATTGTCCATCTTCAAATTTTATTTTCTGTAGAATCCATATATATATTTTTAATCATATTTATTTATATACATATTATCAAACCCAGAAAAAATTTTTCTTTTTTTTTCCTCTGAGTGATCAGATTTTCTGATATTATAATTATATAAGATCTTCATGTTAAACATATCATATATAATTTTCGCAATGCAACTGAAAGACATCTTCAACTAACTTCATCGCCTAATCAGTTATATATATATCGCATATTTCCAAATTTAACACAACAGTTATGTTGTATAACAACAGTTTTCACAAAAAATTCTATCGTCTAGTATTCTTTTATAAAAAGCTATTCGATACAACAGATGACGAAGATTCAAGGCAGATGAAGGGCAAATAGAGAGGAAGGTCAAACAGAGAGTGTGAAACAAAAAAGACCGCCAAGCAAAAAAAGAGAAGTAGGTTAGTAGACAGGCGGAAAAAATGAGAACAAGGGGGACGACGTTAGAGTGAAGTTTAGAGAGATAAAAGGAGTAGAAAAAGAAAGGGGGTGTTTTGCAAGCAGCGCATTAGCGACAACAAAAGCCCTAAAAGCGTAAGTGAGAATCATTGACTTACCCGTGACATCATCGACGGCTACGTCGGTGATCAAGCCGATATTCTAACATACATATGTATCCATTGCTGCAGCTGTTGTTGCTGCTGCACTTGATGCAGGCTTTGTTGTTGAGATCCTGTCAAGGGCAGGTTGCCGGCGCTTGTAGCGGCATTCTCTGTCAGGACCACCGTCGGCACCATGATGAAGGAAAAAGGTGACGACGTGAACGATTCCGCGTAAGGGCTCGTTGTCGTTGCGATGCCGGTGTGTTGTTGAGGATCGTCGCGGGCTCTTCCACACTCTGCCTCATCTTCGTAGCCATTCGGTTCTCGTGTATTCCAGTGGATGAATAGACAGTCAGACAGAGGTACCTGCTTTTCTCCCCCTTGTGCACGTCACGCGCTGAGCACACGCACTTTTCCTGGGAAAAACACCTACATTCTTTTACGTGCCCCTTTTCAATGTCTTTCTCCCATGTTATCTTTCTCTCACTCTACTCTCGCTCATACACACATTCGTACACACATTCTCTCTCTCCTCTCTATTTCTTCGCGACTCCGTCCCGCAGTAGCGAGCACTCCGTTCTCCAACCTCTTTCTTTCTCCATCTCTCATGAGCGCATTCAATGTCTCGCTCGCGCTTTCCCTCTTGTGCGTATTCCAACGTTCACCCTCTCACTTTTACCGCCGTGTATATCTTTTCCCGTCTGGCGATCGCGCACACACTCACCGAGCTATCTCTTCCGCTGTCTATTTTCACTACTCGCGCCAACATGACGGACAATAATTAGCTTTGTCCTATGATTAAAGTCGACCTTATAAACACATTTATGCAAATCTGACAGAACGATGAGGATTCCAAGATACGCTTGTGTGACGGATGATTGTGATATGGGGATATCGTGATAAACCAATAATGATATGTGAATATGATAATAATCAAGCGTAGCATGCGTCAGTGTAATTTACATCTTACAGATCATCAGCAAGGCGACGTAAGAGCTACCTAGCGTTATGCGTATATGATAGTGGATAACGAAAGGGAAAACATAATTACGAGCATAATCTCGCAAACGCCGGCATTCACTTTCTCGCTCGCTGTAGCATGTCACTCTCGGCGTTGTCGTTGATGTTGTTTAACAGACAGAAGCTACCGAACGTTGCTCACAAGATGAAAATTAAGATACAGGGAACGAGTACACATTGCCTCGATCGGAGCACACCGGCACCGTTGTTTCGGGTGCCGTTGTACGCCGATTACGGTACTGATACCACGTTAGTGAGATGTCGCGGGGCGAAAAGACGCAATTTTCAAAAGATGTCCCCCGCCCTTTAACCCGCAACCGCAATGATCTGCAAGTTTGCGGGACGTCCAGCCAAATCGCCGTTCGCGACGTTTTGACCACTTTTTCATTCAAAGAGATATGTCACAAACCTCTCAGTAGCGACCGATTGGCTGTCCCATATCGGCGATGACGATAAGCTTTAAGTAGGTCAGCTGCTGCAATGTAATCTCCCGGCGCGGGCTGCCGTTTGCGTCGTATGTTGCATAACTCGTCACGTGCGACTTCATCAAATATAACCGCGTAAAAAACTGCAACTTAATGGACATAATACGGTGTGTAATCTGTTTTCAATGTACAATGCACTTGACTAACGTACTCGTTCGGCGTAGACTGCATCCTCTGTAGCGAAAATCCGCGCTCAATTCGAAATGACTGTCGCGTTCTCGTTGCCTATACACGCGATGTGATGAAAATATACGGACCGTTACTTAACCCTTTGACCGTCAAATTAGAGCTAAGTTAAATGAGGTTATGTAATGACAAACATATCATTGCCTTTCAAATCTTTTTTCTCGCTCACTGTAACTATATATTTAAAATGTCTAAAAATTGCATATACAAATATACATATGATAGAAAAGCTTCGTTTCAAATCTTTCAAATAAACGTAATTATTTAATTAAACATTAAAATCTGTACTTACCGAGAATGTGCCGGTACTCGTCCGCGCCATCAACAAATTGACAAATTGTCTTTAATTACAAACATCTGCGATCATCTATGTTCCGACAAACATCTGTCGCTTTAATCGATACACGCGATCAAAAATTGTATTTATTATGCACTTTTAACGAGTAAAACATGCGATTAGTTGCAGAGCATTTATGCTCTACGTTGCTCTGCATGCCAGTCCATGGAAAAATGCCATGGCGGCCAGAAAAACTGCTTTGTGCGCGTGCAAATTTGCACATTAAAAAGGGATTTGAATATCACAATGAAAATCAGATGTTTTCTATACAGTGTTCAATAAGCTACAATAACTGACAATTTTATATTTGTAATATTATTTATAAAAATATATAGTGCGAAAAAATTAGAATGCCTGTATATATATTCACATAGAATTGCTAACAAATATTTAGATATTCAAATTTTCAATTTAGAAAAAGAAAATAAAATAAAAAATATGAATTTTGATTGCATAGTAAAAAATGAATTACACATGATGACGAAAATATTAACATTCTATAAATTATTCATATATGTATATTTTTTCATAATTTATACAGGCACATACAATTCATATTTAGCACGTTTATTTTTAATATAATAAAAATATAAAAATTTCAACATTCACCTTATATTGATATATAAAATATGTATAGTATTTCAAAATTTTATCACAAAATAACATAAATTCTGTTCAATTATTTTATCATAAAAAGTATTAAAATATTTAGTAAATTTTATACAATCTAATTCGGTTAGTGACACAAGTTACAATTTTATATTTCTATTTATCTTATTTCTATTTATCTTATTTAGACATTTGTTTGTGCAACATTTTAATTCTTTTTTTTTGTTAGGTTAGGTTAAGTTAGGTTAGGTTGTTAGTTTCTTTGCTTAGCATCAGCGAAAAGATAACGCGATATTATCAGTCGTTGAATTTGCGCAGTACCTTCATATATTTGAAAAATTTTTGCATCACGCATGAGTTTTTCCACTGGATATTCAGAATTGTAACCAGCACCACCATAAATCTAAAAAAAAAGAACTATTACATGCAAGAAATTCCAGGAATAGGATATGTACTCAATTTTTAATAAATTATTAAGTTCTTCTACATAAATTATTGTAATTTACTTACCTGTACAGCGTCTGTAGCACATTTATTAGCTACATCAGCACCATAACATTTCGCAATACTAGCAAGTAATGTAGAATTCGGTAATCCTTTATCAGTAGCCCAGGCTGCTTTCATCCATGCCGTTCTGGAGGTGTCAACGCCAACAGCCATATCAGCCAACATAAAAGCTACTGCTTGATGTTCCGCTATTGGTTTATCAAATGTTTTGCGTTCCAACGCGTATTTCGTTGCTTCATCCAAAGCTCTCTGAGCTAAACCAACGGCTGCTGAAGCGACCTATGTAAATAAAAAGATATGTTTATGCAAATTTTATGTTAAATTCATTCAATGTTTATCATTATGAATGGAAATGTACCCCAGGTCGTGTTCTGTCAAAAGTCTTCATAGCTATCTTGAATCCTTGTCCTTCTCCAAGCAATACATTTTCTTCGGGAACACGAACATCTTCAAATGTTATCATTCGTGTATCACTTGCTCTTTGTCCCATATTCAATTCCTTAAAAGACACAGAAAGATAATTAATAGGTTATTAAAAATTTGACTTAATACTATTCTATCGCAGTTAACTAAATAAAATAGCAAAAAGCAGAGTATTACTTTACGACCAGGAGTTAAACCATCGCTTTCACGTTCTACAATAAAACCTGTGAAAGCCTTATTAGCTGGAGCATTTGGATCTGGATTTGTTCTCGCCAAAACAAAATACCTGTATAACAAGATTGTTATGTCAAAAATGTAGAAGATTATGTCTAGAAGTTGATGTCACATATTAAAGCACACTATCATACCAGTTAGCAACACCACCATTTGTAATCCACATCTTTGTGCCATTAATTACCCACTCTTTTCCTTTCTTCTCAGCTTTAGTCTTAACACCTGCTACATCGGATCCTGCACCAGGTTCAGTAACACAATACGCCTGTAAATAATATCATTTACAATATATTTTTATAAAATAACACAAATAAATTTATCTTCAAAATTACCGTAACAAGTGGTTCATCTTGAAGTCTTCCAAAAAATTTTTTTTGCTGTTCCTTGGTCCCAGCTACAAGGAGTGGAGTTTGCTAAATTAAAGGATAATATTATGTATACATTTAGAAGTAAAAGATTCATATTCTCAAATTCTCAATATTAGAAATTAATGTTTCAAAATTTTCATATTAATTAATATTTTCAAATTTTTAGTTTATCAAAAATTTTGCCACTTAATTCTTACAACTTTAACTACAATAGAATAGTAAAATAGTATTATGGAACAAAACTTACTCCAAGGCTTGTGCCTTCAATTGCAGTTCCTATTCCTGTACAACCATAAGCTAATTCTTCTCCTACCAAGCAGCCATCAAAAATACTACTTTCCAGACCACCTGACATAAATTATTGTGATTTGAATATTTGAAGTATAATTTTTATTAACAGTTCTGTATTTCTATTTATACATTTAAGATATCTGCAACCAAATATGTAACATAAACATGTAATATATGTCTCTTTGTATACATACCACAATGTTGCGGAATATGTTTATTCAGAAGACCAATATTCCAAGCCTTTTTAATCAGATCCCATGGATATTTTCCAGTTTTATCATGTTCTGCTGCGACTGGAATAATTTCTTCTCTAGTGAATTTTCGTGCTAGATCTTGCATTTCTTTTTGTGTATCAGATAATTCTAAAACAATCCAAGAAAAACAGAATAATTGTACTTTAAAATCAAATAATATGTTCAATTGTTACATACTGATAAAAATATGTTTTTTATACCGAAATTATATCCTTGAGCTGACTCAGCAGCTGCTGAAAATGGTCGCACTATATTTTGGCATATTCTTGGATTAAATACCTAAAAATTAATATCATATATTTAATTACATAAACAATTTATTCGACAAATTTTATAATAATAATCGTATTTGTCACAGTATGTTTTATCTATCATATTTTTTTCTGCTTGTCCATAAAATATACTATTAGAAAAATATTGAAAAATAGACTAACATAATTTCAATAAGGTAAGCAAATCTTTAATAGTTGTTGTTATTAAATTTTAAATAATTGTTATATTTTGTAACTTACTTTTTTGAGCATCATGTTAATGGTATCCTGTTTTCCACAGTGCACAGTACTTATGGTTATACTCGACAACTGTTTCTGCACTGTCAGATGATATGAAAAATTGATGATAATGCAACTCTTGATAACAAGTAATAAACTTTTTAATTTATTTAACGCGTATAAGAGCAAAGTACAAAGTTCAGTAAGAATAAAAATAACTTATTAAAGGCTAATTCAAAAAGACAAATATTAAAGCAAAATTGACAAATTTTTCGTTGTGTTAAAGTAATAAATTAACGATATTAACTAATATATAACTAAATTTTTGATAAATATTTCTCACAATACTCTTTATACTTAAAGCCGAGAGCACAAGCTTTTACATAAAGCATAACGCATAAGCATAAGGAAATTGATTGGTCTATATATAAGCATAAGCAAATGCATAAGGAAATGGACCAATCAATTTCCTTATGCTTATGCGTTATGCTTTATGCAAAAGTCTGTGCTCCGGCCATATGTCTGTGCTCCGGCCATAAGCCTGATGAACAACGTGCTTCTTGGGCGGTATTCATAGTCCGTTCTTATATTCAAGATCGTCTTAAGCACGAACTTATATTCGCTCTCTTTGTCAGACACAATCTATGTGTGACGAAGAGAGCGAATATAAGTCCGTGCTTAAGACAATCTTAAATATAAGAACGGACTATGAATACCGACCCTTGCGTATTGTTTCTTGCTCTCTGACTGTCGGATTTTTAAGGCTCATCTACAATGTGCTCTTTGCTTCCTGTTTTATGCTTTTTGTCTGTTATCTTTTTGCCTCTTTGAGCACTGTTTTACCGATAATCATGTTTCTTGTCACGTGTTTCTTGTTTCTTACGAAGTTCGTCAACTTTTATCTCGAGCGACAGAAAATAAAGAAACATCGTATGACAACAATGGTATCGGATATTTATTTATTTTATTTAATCATAGGGCTTGTTCGTTTTAGCTACACTGGGGCTGCTCTGGGTCTGCTCTACACAGGATAATACAGGACAGATAAATAGTTTGTCCTGTATTATCTTGTTTAGAGCAGACCCAGAGCTGCCCCAGTGCAGCTAAAACGAACAAGCCCAATATTCATAGTTCATACATTAATAGCGTTTTCTAGCGTTTTCGATTATACAGGATTTGAACGACCCAGGGTTGGTTAATGACGTCATTGCAACCTCTCCACCAATGAAAGACTTGCATTTATAGTAAAATAGTGATTGATCAACCCTGGGTCGTTCAAATCCTGTATAATCGAAAACGCTATTCGATTATACAGGATTTGAACGACCCAAGATTGGTTAATGACGTCATTGCAACCTCTCCACCAATGAAAGACTTGCATTTATAGTAAAATAGTGATTGATCAACCCTAGATCGTTCAAACCCCATTTATTCGAAAACGCTATAAAATTATCTTAAAATATTACCTTAAACATCATTAGTCAATAAGAGTGCTGTTGAATATTGATCTATGACTAATCAATGTAAAATAACATTTTTCTTTGGAAATTTAGAAGAAACAAATTGTACATGACAATGTTTCACAGTTCCATATGACAAAAGTACAAGAAACAAACAACAAAAAGCAGAAGACACAATACAAGACGCAAAGAGCACATTGTAGATGAGCCTTTAGCCTGTAATCAGACGATGCAACTTGTTGCAGCAATTCACAAGCGATCTAGTAAATTACTAGAGATGCTGTGTGCTGTATGGTGCATTTCTAGTAGTTTACTAGATCATTTGCGAGTTGCTGCAAGAAGTTGCATCGTCTGATGTAGGCTTTTGCTTTCTATAGGTTTGTTCGCGTCGCATGCTCCAATATGCTCCAATATGCTCCAATTTATAGTATTACGATATATATGTCTATGGTTTAACAGATGAGAAAGCGAGTAAACAAAGGGCCTGTTCGTTTTAGTTGCACTGGGGCAGCTCTGGGTTTGCTCTAAACAAGATAATACAGGACAAACTATTTATCTGTCCTGTATTATCCTGTGTAGAGCAGACCCAGAGCAGCCCCAGTGTAGCTAAAACGAACAAGCCCAAAGTTGTACTATTTGAATTCGGTAGCTACTGTCGACAACAAATAGCGTGCTGGGTTTCTTTTCTCGTCCTTTTATTTCTGCGGAGCAGCAGGTGCCGAGAAAAAGCACACTTTTTGCGTAACTTGCTAAACCAAAACTGAACTACTAACTACTAACTTTTCCGCCGTCAAGCAGCTGCAAGAAATTAACATCTCTCCTTTCAAAACCGCGCTTGATAATAAAGCGGTGTGAGTAAAGTCGTGTGTACCATTTTGTGGAAATTCATTAAACATTCAGAATCTTGGGTTTATTTTTAATAGTTCTTCAGTTTTTGATAGATAAAACAAATAATTCTGGTTATGAGAAGAAAATAAATTCAGACTTAAGAAAAACTAAGATACCAGGTTTATGTTTTAGATTTTCTTATGAGAATTAATAATTTTTTTATCAAATTTTAAAAATTATTAAATTATCACAAGCGTTATTCACTTCGGCACACGTATTGGTTTTATTATACGGGACTTATTGATCAATTAAACAAATAAAGCCAAAATTTTTAATAGTTTATGAGTTTCTACGAAATAGTGCGACAGTTTCACACTACAAAAACTATGTGATAAAACGTATTGATGTTTCAAAATACCTGTTCACATAAAAATATTCAAAATTAAGAAAGGCTAAACATACTTAAAGCGTAAAAATACTGCCATATAACTATATATCTCATATTAGATTAAATAGAAGATTTAATTCTAAAAAGCACAAAACTCAACATCTGACTCTTACCTTTCGAAGCTGCAATCGGATCAAATCGGATGTGTATACCGTAGCTACGGTGACCATCCGTCCTTTATTTCAAAGGACAGTCCTTTATTTTAAGTAGCTGTTCTTTAGATATATTCATTTCTTGAAAACTTAATTTTGTCCTTTTTTTTAAAATTGTATTCTTTGGGTTTGTTCGTTTTAGCTACACTGGGGCTGCTCTGGGTCTGCTCTACACAGGATAATACAGGACAGATAAATAGTTTGTCCTGTATTATCTTGTTTAGAGCAGACCCAGAGCTGCCCCAGTGCAGCTAAAACGAACAAGCCTTTTATATTACAATTTTGTCCTTTATTTACAAATTTACAGTCTTAATTTTTTTTTACTTAGGGCCGGTTGTTCTAACTTCTAGGTAAAATCATACTGACCTGAAAGGTGGCTACCCTGTAGATAAAATTTACCTATTAGTTTACCGCCAGGTTTAATTCAACATGTTGTTCCATGATAAAATATCTATTAGGTAGTTACCTCGTCGGTAAGTATGAAAATGCGCTTCCGGTTTGTATATTGCTAACTTCATATCATTAAAAAGTGAGGTTGTGTTAATCATTTTAATCTATCTATCGAATTGTGGTATATCTGATAAATATGCAAAAAAGTGTAAGTTGGATATTTATTCACATATATGTATATTTAGTGTTATCTAAAATATTACAGTAATGTAATATATATAAAAATAAGTTATTTTTACAGTTATATTAAAAATGGAAGAATCTGTTAAAGAAGGTAGAAGCGTTAATTTTACAGCTAGTGAGATTATTACTTTAATAGAACTTGTAAAAAAATATCAACATATCATCGAATGCAAAAAAACTGATAGTACTACATGGCGAGACAAAGATGAATGTTGGTCTAAAATCACAGATGAATTAAATTCTTGCTGTGGAGAAACTTATCGAAAGAAAAAAAGCGTAAAAACAAAATACGAAGATATGAAAAAGAACTTAAAGAAAAAATTATCAAGAAATAAAATGGAAACATTTAAAACTGGCGGTGGACCTGCAAATATACAACCACTTACTTTTGCTGAAGAAATTCTTTTATCTTTTTTACCGTCCACTATTCAAGGATCGCCTTCCGTTTTTGATTCTGATAGAATATTAGCAGGTATTAATTTTATATATGTATACAATTTATACTTTGTTATTATTTTATAATGTTCATATGTATATATGTTTCAGATAAACAAATGTGTGTCAAAACGCAAAACCTCTTTAGCAGAAACAGTTGTTATAAAAAACAATATAAATGATGAATCTCAAACTCAAGATACTGATGATCAATTTGAATGGATATATGAAACACTTAATGTAGATGAAGTTAATGATGAAGATAAAGTAAGATATGGACTTTTTTGAATATATCTAATTATATTTTTATTTTAATAACTAATTTATTTGTACACTTATAGACAGAAAACGCAGCCTATTTCAGTGATGTAGAAGATGATACAAAATATACAAATAAAAAGCGATTACCTTTAGAAGACGTTTTTAATACACATTCAAGCGCACATGTAAAAAAAATAAAAACATACGATATTGATGATAATAATGTAAGATCACATCTATTAACTTTACAATAATGTTTATATTTTTAATTATATTTTAAATGTTTTATAAATTTACAGATAAAAAGCGTACTTGATTTAAAAAATGTGAAAAAATACGTTTCGAGAACAACCTCCAATTCAACAGAAAAGTGTACAAAATCAGCCAAAACCGGCGTTGATATTCTGAGAAAAAAAGTTAGCAAGGAACTTAAGACTGAAAATGGGAATGCATCAAAATCAATTATAAAAACTGATATTATCAATTTAGCAAACGCAAAAGAAGAATTAGTGCAATTGCAAAAAACAGCTTTAGAGACAGATATACAAATTAAAGAAAGAAATAACAATACGCAAGAAGAGATTTTACAAATAGAATTGGAAATAAGTAAAGAAAAATTAAAATTTGTAAAATTAGAGATACAACTTAAAGAACTAGAAGTGGAGATTAAAAAACAACAACTTACAAGGCTGCTATAAATAGCATATATATTATATTATATATATACAGTAAGGTCTCTGTTAGTAGATAGAGTGATGATTTTAGATTGTTTTACATATTGCTTTATGATTACCCTTTATAATTAGTGGAAATATTACGTTCTGTTTGTTTCACTTGCGGAAATGGCTTTGGATATATATGCGGAACTTTTTAAATATGAGGATTTTTATTTGGAAGATTATGAGATTTTGATCCGCATTCGCAAATCATATTCGGTTCGGTTATGACCAGATCTTTTAAATATGTTTGATGGAAATGAATTCATTGCACACTTTAGGTTGTATAAAGAAAGAGTTCTCAAAATAATTGATTTTATTTGTGATAGAATACAAAGAAGAACAATGAGGTGAATGCAATTAATAATTAAATGCTATAAGTAAATGCTATAAATAGCAACCTTGTAATTTATAGATTATCTAACTAAAAAGATTTTATAATTAAGATATTTTATAATTAAGATTTTATAGTTATACTCTTATAAAATATTATTTTTATAAAATATATATTATACTCTTCAAAGACACTGACGCATAATCTAAAACGCTCATTAAAAAAAAGTTAAGTTTATAAAAAAAAAAGAGTTAAGTTCATAAAAAAAGATTATATTTTTATATAATCACTTATAAGTTGTTGCCAAAGAGATTTTGCATTTTGACATTTGCTATAAATAGCAGTCTTGTAATTTATAGCTTATCTAACTGAAAAGATTTTAGTTAAGATTTTATAGTTATACTTACACTAACAATAAGTGTTATAAAATATATTACTTTTTTCAAAGACTGACGCACACACATAATCCAAAAAGTTTATTAAAAAGTTAGAAAGTTAAGTTCATAAAAAAGAGAGTTAAGTTTATAAAAAAAGATTATATTGTTATACAAAATCAGAGCAGTTTCTGCGATAAATGTTTAATAAAAAGGTTAATTATTTTATGCGAACACATTTCAAATATTTTTTTATGTTTTTAATTTATTTATGTATTATAAATTACATATATTAAAAAAATATATATATGTATCTTATATATGTATAAACAATACAGTACAAATAATATAAATATCATAAAAGTTTAATAAATGTTATACGTTATTTTTTATTAATTTTATATTGATATATATATCAACATATTATCGAATGAAAAAAACTGACAGTGTATGACAAGATCAAGATAAGTGTTGGATTTATTGTAATCTGAAAAAAAAGTAAAATATAATAAAAATATTTTTCTTTAAATAAAATTTAAACAACATTACAAACCTTCTGAAATATGTGTCAATTAATACTCGTCTTGCAGTATCACCTCGAACATTATTTAATGCCGCTATTTCATTTTCATCATTTTCTAATGTTTCAATTAATTGTTCTATATCTAAATTAACTGGTGGATCGGGATCGTGCATTTGACGAGCAATGTTATGCAATACTGCTGTTGCAATTATAATAGCTTGAATAGTGACTATGGACAATCTCATGCCTATTGCTAATATAGGAAATCTACGTTTCCATACACCAAAGGCACGTTCAATAACATTTCGAGTGCGTATTTGTGACTCATTATACAATTCTTCAGCACGATTATGTGTTTGCAATAAAGGAGTCATTAAAAATTTAGTGCAAGGATATCCATTATCTCCTAGTAAGATTCCATCTTGTATTTCACCCTCAACAAATCTGGCATGTAAACGACTAGCATTAAAAATTGTAGCATCATGAGTTGAACCAGGCCATCGTGACACAATGTCTTGAAATTGTAGTTCACTGTTACATACGGCTTGCACATTAATGCTAAAGAAACCTTTTCTATTTCGGAAAACTTCTGCTTCTTCTCCGCCTGAACAAATTATGAAAATATGTTTAATAATTTATTTAACAATAAAATATAAATTTAAACATCTAAATTCCATGATTTACTTAATGTACCTGGTGACTGAATTTTAACATGAGTGCAATCTATTGCACCAATGACACGTGGAAATTTAGCAATATTATAAAACTGTTGACGTATTCTTTCTGTGTTTTCTGGAAAACGTATGTAACGATGACATTCAGAAGCCAGAGCTATTGTTACTTTTTTTATAATTCTACACGCAGTAGATTTATGAATTCCTGCAAAATCAGCTATACTAATCTGAAAAGTTCCAGTTGCATAGAAACGCAAGGTCAATAATAACTGATGCAATGGTGTTATAGCATTATTCCTAAAAAACCAAAACAATAAAAGTTTTTCATTATAATTGTATTATTAATATTGCATCAATTATACATATGATAATAAAATAATAATAAATAAATAATAAATAATAATAATTATAAATAATAATAATAAAATAAATAAAATAAATAAAAATAAATAAAAATACATAAATATAAATAATAATAAATATTCTACTTTATTTTATTTTTATTGCATTTACCTCATTGTTCTTGTTTGTATTCTATCACGAATAAGATCAACTATTCTGAGAACTGTTTCTTTACACAATCTAAAGCGTGCAATGAATTCATTTTTATCATACATATTTAAAAGATCTGGTCGTGGCCGAACAGTATATGGTTTGCGGATGCGGATCAAAATCTCATAATTTTCCTCGCAAAAATCCTCCTCATATTCAAAAAGTTCCGCATATATATCTAAAGCCATTTTCGTAAGTGAAACACACAGGACGTAATATTCCCAATATGTAATCATAAAGCAATACGTAAAACATAACCTAAAATCATCACTCTACCTACTAACAGAGACTTTACTCGGTGGTTTGAGTACCGAGTAAAATTACCTTTTGGTAATAACAATTTAACCCGTAGGTAAATCTTACCAACAAATGGAACAACACTTTCTGATATTTACCTAATAGATAATTGATAGGTAAATTTACCAAGAAATTGGAACAACCGGCCCTTAGTGTATCAATGTCTAATGTCATACTAAAGTAAAATTTTTACGAAAACGATCGATAAATATAAGGTTTGTTCCTTTATTGCTGCACTGGGATTGCATTATAACAGGATAATACAAGACAGATAGATAGTCTGATCTGTACTATCTTGTTTAGTACAGTTCCAGTGCAGCTATAAAGAACAAATGATTTCCTGCAAGAGCGAAATTAGTTATTTGATATTACCAGAGAGAGCGGTACTGTCAAAGTATTTATGTCAAAATATTGTACATTTCTTGCAAATTATTTTAATGAAATTATTGCACATAGACATAATTCATTAGACTTCATTGACAGCAAGGTACTCTTGATCTAGTTATTAATAAGATTCTCTCTTACATTTTTCTTTTTGTGATAAATATATTTTGTTCCGATTGAACATTGAAGATGTAAGTTGGCTATTACGATACCTATTCAATATACAATTAAATATTTATAAATCTTTATACTTAATAATTCTTTTTACATAAAAGATATTTAGTAGTAATATAATTGCGTATAACATAATAATCGTAAAATTGTAGTTCTAACCTCTAACCTATATCTTTACTAAGTATCCCGACAGCACAAATGCCTTAAAGACATTTAAAAAACTAAGAGTTTAAAAGATATCTTTAAGATACTTGTGCTGTCTGGGTATATTTTGAATTTTGATACAAAACATTTATATAGTAGTTTTAATGAAACTAATTTTTATTTTAGCCCATACTATGGCACCTAAAAGAAAATGCATATTTAATGATAAATTACAAGAAGAGTTCCCTTTTATTAAAAAGACAGTTACAGAAAGTGATGTTAGATGTGAAAAATGTACGGCTAATTTTAATATTGCAAATAGTGGGAAAGCGGCAATAAAACAGCACATAGAGACATCAAAGCATAAAGAGGCTGATTTGAGAGCTTCATCATATAAACAGATAAAATCATTTTTTAGAAGTGAAATGTTTCAAGATAGAGAAAAATCTTTGGCTCTTAAAGAAGCTAGCTGGAGTTATCATTTAGTACAACATAATCATTCGTTTCGTTCTAATGACTGCACTTCAAAATTAATAAAAAAATGTTTTGATGAACAATATTCTTGTGCTAGGACAAAAACAGAAGCTATAATTCTTAATGTTCAGTTAACTTGTTAAAAACTGATTTATCTAAAGTGAATTATGTTACAATTTATTCCGATTGTTCCAATCATGGTAATGTAAAATTATGTTCGGTTCTTATTAGATATTTCTTACCAAATGAAGGTATTAAAGTTAAGATTTTATCTATAAAACAATTACCAGGTGAAACTTCAGATATTTTAAAAGATTGTATCTGGGATTTGCTAAACGAATATGAATCTACAAAAAAATTAGTGGCTTTATGTGCTGATAACACCAATTGTAATTTTGGTGGCGCTCAAAGAAAAGGCAAAAATAATGTTTTTTATAAAATTCAAAGAATGTGTGACAATAAGTTAATTGGTGTCAATTGTGCCGCCCACATATGCAATAATTGCATTTGCACTGGTTCGGAATGTCTCCCAATTGATATTGAAGTTATATTAGTAAAAATTTATTCATATTTTTACATCTATACAATCAGAATTGAAAATTTTAAGGAAATTTGTGATGATGTAGATGTTCAATATCACAAATTACTAGGTTACAGTAAAACCAGATGGTTGACTCTGTTACCAGCTTTAGAAAGGATTTTGAAATTGTTCCATCCTCTTAAATTGTATTTTTTGGAGCAAGAAAAATGTCCTACAATTTTAAAAATCTTTTTTAACAATCCTTTTGCTGAAGCATGGTTATTTTTTGTTTACAGTCAAGCTTATACTTTTCATACACATATTCTAAAAATAGAATCTCAAAATATTTCTATGTGCGAAACTTTCCATATTTTGAAAGAATTAAAATTAAAATTAATTGAACGTAAACAACAAGAGTTCCTACCTATAAATGTTAAAAAAATTATTTTAGAATTAGAAATATACCAAAGCCATGAAGTTAAATTATTTAAAGAAAATGTGCAATTATTTTACCAAACCTGTATTGAATATTTAAATCAATGGGACAATGCTTTCCTAGAAATGGAAGTATTTGAATGGATTCTTTTACGAGAAATTCCATTATTATGGTCAAAAGTGGAAGAGAGTCTTTCTCTTATTTTAAATAAAATAGAACTAAATATTGATGACGGTGAACTATTTGATGAAGTTTGTTGCATAAGAAGCTATATTACCAAAGAAAAACTTGAAGAGTGGCAAAAAAATACAAGAATGCCTTGTGATGAAAAATAGATAGAAATATTTAAGCATTTTAGTGAGAAACAAATATCTTTTAAAAATATATTAAAAATTGTTGAATACTGTTTATGTCTTCCTGGCTCAAATGCTCCAACTGAAAGAACATTTTCAATTATTAATAATTTTTGGAGCAGCGAAAAAGCACAAATAAAAGTTGAAACTCTAGAAGCCTGCATTCGCACAAAATTCAACTACGATATGAATTGTTTGCAGTTTCATGATTTTCTCAAAAATAATCATAAACTTTTAAAAAAAATCCATTTATCTGAAAAATATCATTAAATAATATTATATGAATATCAAAATTAATATTATAAAAATTATTCATCCGGATTGAACATTAAAAATGTAAGTTAATTATTACAATACCCATTCAAATATGCACTTGAATATTTATAAATCTTTATACTAATCTTTTTACATGAAAGATATTTATAGTAATGTAATTGCGTAGTAATATAATAATTATGATAATGTAGTACTAACTTATATCTTTATTAAAGGTACTTTTTTATGCTGACGCTTGATACTGAATTTCAGCGTCAAAAGACATCATGTGATCAAAAATCGCTGCAATGATTCGTTATTTTTAGTCACGTGATGTCTTCTAACGCCGAAATTGAGCGTCGAGCGTCAGCATGAAAAGGTACCTTAAGTATATTTTGATGTAAAACATTTAAATAGTAGTTTTAATGAAATTAATTTTTATTTTAGCTCATGACGCCTAAAAGAAAATGCTTATTTAACGATAAATTACAAGAAGAGTTCCTTTTTATGAAGAAGATAACTATAAAAAATGATATTAGATGTGAAAAATGGCTATTTCAATATCTCAAACAGTGGAGAAGCGGCAATAAAATAGCACAGCAGCACATAGAACATAGAGACATTTAAACATTAAAGAGGCTGTGTGTGTGATCTAAAGGCTTCATTATATCACAGATAAAATCACTTTTTAGAAGTGAAAAATTTCGTGCTAAAAATCTTTGGTTCTTAATGAAGATAGCTGGAGCTATCATTTAGCAACATAATCATTCGTTTTGTTCAAATAACTGCACTTAAAAATAAGAATAATAAAGAAATATGTTTTTATGTTTATTACATTAAATTTTTGTCATTAAAATTATTCACATTTAAATCGTTTTTATTTTTTTTATCGGAAACCTATTTAGAAAATATATGTATAAGAGGCGAATTAGTTTGAAATAGCCACAAACGGAGTTAACTTTTTTTTTGTTTGTCGACGCACAGTGTTAAAATTCTGAATGTCAAGTGAACATTATTAGTCATAAATTCATTTAGAAGCATATCGGAACGAAAACCCTGAAATTTTTTGATTTGTCCTTTATTTCCTTTTCGAAAATATGGTCACCGTAACCGTAGCACACCTAACGCATCAAAAAATCAAGATTCAGAGTTGCCTAACCTCAACAACCGGCGATCGCAACATGTACCCTCGAAACTCGGTCCGAGTCACATTCAATTTTTTTCGTACTTCACACACACATACACACACACACACGCGCGCGTGCGATTGTATCAATGCGATACAATTACAAAACCGCAATTTCCGCGTAAATTCCTCGTACTATCGTTTTCGTAATCTTTCACTGCTGAACTTTCATATCCGATAAACCACAAACGTCGATATCTTGCGGTAATATTCGGTGTATATAGCCGGGATTTCCATTTAATGTTAAGGTACCTTTTCATGCTGACGCTCGACGCTCAATTTCGGCGTTAGAAGACATCACGTGACTAAAAATAACGAATCATGGCAGCAATTTTTGATCACATGATGTCTTTTGACGCTGAAATTGAGCGTCGAGCGTCAGCATGAAAAGGTACCTTAAAGGTGCAAATTCATGGGACGCTCGTTTCAGCGTTGCCCATAGTCACGTGACTTCGAGTTGACGCTAGCGTCAAGAAAAAAAAGCTGGATTTTTTTAGCTTTAGCGTCAAGTCGTGCGATCTGTGCGATGATCTGTCTGTGCGTGCTATTCGCTATTGGATTTGCATATGTCTCATGTGGTCTTTCAACCTTGTCAATAAAAATGGATGTTATTTAAGTAATAAAAAGTAATAATTGAATTTATTATCCAATACTACATATATATAAAGAAAATAAAAAGAATAAATAAGTAATGAATTAAAAATGATACTTTTTGAGGTTTGGAAAAATCAGCAGTATTGTATTTATTTGCAAAATATATTTTTATAATTATCTTTATATTATATATGTTTAATTATGTAAATTTAATATCAATGTTATGTAAATTTAATTCAATAAAAAGTTATTTTATTATAAATAAAAGCTTGAAATATAATATATACAAATATGCTGTGCATTTTTATTCTATACAATTAATTTTCTAACTTTGAAAAATGCTATTCTTAAGTATTACATTAGAAATTTTCTAATACTGAACAACTATTCTAATATCGTTTTTCCTACTCTACTTATCAAAGTTTGCAATAATATGAAACTTTGTTTAATTGAAAAGATATACATTTTGTATACTTATCAAAATAAATAATATGATATGAAGTAAATATTTTATGTTTGTAAACATATAATAAAAAATATTACATATGATAAAAAAATTATTAATAAACATTTTTTTAGCATTTTTGATAAAATAAGTAGAACTGGTAACCAAAGGTTTTTATCTTATTCCTACTTAATTACACTTTTTTTAATATTTAAAACAATAATTATTAATAAAGCGAGTGAAAAAATTAACTGAACAAAATCAGTGACAAAAACTTTTAGCAGTTTTGATATATACGAATATTGATAAATACCGACGCAGACCCTGACTGACGCTAAATTTTACGAGAAACTCTTTTCATGCATTTCTTACATCCAGCGTCAACTTTGTTCACGTGACATATTTGGACGCTAAAAATGAGCGTCGAGCGTCAGCGTGAAAAGGCACCTTTAACCGACGATTTCAATTTGTTAATAGAGGGTGTATACGATAATTCAAGTTCGAGTTAGGCCGGCGTCACATAGAACCCGTAGGCCGGCGTCACATAGAACCCGTAATCCGTAATCCGCACCGAAAGTCCGCAAAAGTTACTAGGGATTGCGTCCGTAACGTTACGTGTGTTTTATCTCCTTGTGTCCCATGGAGCCGTAAGGCTGGCGTCACATAGAACCCGTAATCCGTAATCCGCACCGGAAGTCCGCAAAAGTTACTAGGGATTGCGTCCGTAACGTTACGTGTGTTTTTTCTCCTTGTGTCCCATGGAGCCGTAAATACACACGTAACGGTATTACTATTTTTTATTTAACAGATTATAATTGTTTATTTGTATTTTATTTATAAGAAAACTACAGAATATATTATAATTTTAACAAAAATTTTAATTAAATCGTCAAATTTAGTTAAATAAATAAAATTAAAAAAAGCATTACTAGTAACAACTAGTAACTTTTAGTAACTTTTACGGAAATTTCATGGAATTACGGCTCCATGGGACACAAGGAGATAAAACACACGTAACGTTACGGACGCAATCCCTAGTAACTTTTGCGGACTTTCGGTGCGGATTACGGATTACGGGTTCTATGTGACGCCGGCCTAATTCCATGAAATTTCCGTAAAAGTTACTAAAAGTTACTAGTTATTACTAGTAATGCTTTTTTTAATTTTATTTATTTAACTAAATTTGACGATTTAATTAAAATTTTTGTTAAAATTATAATATATTCTGTAGTTTTCTTATGAATAAAATACAAATAAACAATTATAATCTGTTAAATAAAAAATAGTAATACCGTTACGTGTGTATTTACGGCTCCATGGGACACAAGAAGAAAAAACACACGTAACGTTACGGACGCAATCCCTAGTAACTTTTGCGGACTTCCGGTGCGGATTACGGATTACGGGTTCTATGTGACGCCGGCCTAATTCCATGAAATTTCCGTAAAAGTTACTAAAAGTTACTAGTTATTACTAGTAATGCTTTTTTTAATTTTATTTATTTAACTAAATTTGACGATTTAATTAAAATTTTTGTTAAAATTATAATATATTCTGTAGTTTTCTTATGAATAAAATACAAATAAACAATTATAATCTGTTAAATAAAAAATAGTAATACCGTTACGTGTGTATTTACGGCTCCATGGGACACAAGAAGAAAAAACACACGTAACGTTACGGACGCAATCCCTAGTAACTTTTGCGGACTTCCGGTGCGGATTACGGATTACGGGTTCTATGTGACGCCGGCCGTAATCCGTAATCCGCACCGGAAGTCCGCAAAAGTTACTAGGGATTGCGTCCGTAACGTTACGTATGTTTTTTCTCCTTGTGTCCCATGGAGCCGTAAATACACACGTAACGGTATTACTATTTTTTATTTAACAAATTATAATTGTTTATTTGTATTTTATTCATAAGAAAACTACAGAATATATTATAATTTTAACAAAAATTTTAATTAAATCGTCAAATTTAGTTAAATAAATAATATTAAAAAAAGCATTACTAGTAATCACTAGTAACTTTTAGTAACTTTTACGGAAATTTCATGGAATTACGGCTCCATGGGACACAAGGAGATAAAACACACGTAACGTTACGGACGCAATCCCTAGTAACTTTTGCGGACTTTTGGTGCGGATTACGGATTACGGGTTCTATGTGACGCCGGCCTTAGTTTCACTAGGACCGAAAAATGAGATAGACATAACCATCTAGAATCTTTATGATTTATGACAACTCAACGCTGTCTTGTATTGCTTGAGTTAAATTAATTGAATTTGTTGAGTTTATAGAGCAAATTTTATTGTAATAAAAAAATGTCAACTGCAAATCAGTCTATGAAAGAAACAAATAATGTTGGTATGTATGTTGGTATACCTCTTTAATAGATATAATTATATATATATGTATATAATTATATTTATTAAACTCAACAAATTCAATGAATTTAACTCAAGCAATACAAGACAGCGTTGAGTTGTCATGAATCATAAAGGTTCTAGATGGTTATGTATATCTCATTGTCGGTCCTAGTGAAACTAACTCGAACTTGAATTATCGTAAACACCCAGAATTGCTAACATAAGGTATAAAATATATTCATTAAAAGTGACAAAAATTTTAAATCCTTTTTTTTATGACCTTATTTCATTATGTTGGCAATTCTATTAACAAAGTGAAATCATCGGTTAACGTCACGGTGTAAGAATATAAGGTGATTTCACGACCATTGTATTCTATCAAAAAATCTGTGATTAAGATGTCATAGTTAAGGCATGTCACACAAGATGTCACGTTGGTGCAAGATTCCAAGTAAAAAAGAATAGAAAATGTGGATAGATGTGGATAAAAAAGGATAGATGATGAATCTCTAAAGCACATCTATATATAATTATAGTCCTAAATAATACAAATTTTTTAAAATAAAACTTTTAACATTGTGTATAAAAATATATATTACTGACAAAATATTTTTTAATTTTTTTATAACAAATTATTCTTAGTTAAATTTGCAGAAAAAATAATTAATAATGTATTCCAGTCTTTATAGAAAATTAAGTTTCTTTAAGAAAATGAATATTTATAATTAAGTTCCGCAGGACAATAAAATTTTAATAAAATTTCTATATATGTATATATATATATATATATATATATATATATATATATATTTCAAGTCGCTCAACACGTAGCCACCTAGCGATTCAATGTGAAACAATGACAGAAAAATCACAAAAATTTGTTGCCGTGAAATCATCTTATATTCTTATACCGTGGTTAACGTTAACCGATGTTGGAAAAAGTAGCCTCTAATGGTGTATTCCATTCATAGACTATGGGCTTGTTCGTTTTAGCTGCACTGGGGCAGCTCTGGGTTTGCTCTAAACAAGATAATACAGGACAAACTATTTATCTGTCCTGTATTATCCTGTGTAGAGCAGACCCAGAGCAGCCCCAGTGTAGCTAAAACGAACAAGCCCTATGTTTACACGTCAACCTTAGGGCCACTTTTTCCAACGTCGGTTAAGCCTAACCGTCCGTTAACTTTTCAGAATAGCCAACTTCGAAACTTGTAACTAAAATACACGTCATCGATTCTAACTGATCCTAACCTGTAATCTTTTAGCACGGTGACGGCACGTTAAATACACAATAAAAAGAAAGTGATATAAAAGTGAAAGAGTATATAAATATATTAACAATTAAAAATAGATAACAATGCAACGATCAAGAAACTTCACAACTAGTGATAAAAATAGTTTATTAGACATTATTTTTTTATATCGACACATAATAGAAAATAAAGAATGCAATAATAATATAATTTTAAAAAAAGATGAAACGTGGGCAAATGTTACAAAGGAATTTAATGCACGTAATACGATACAACGAACAGAAAAAAATTTAAAATATTTATGGGATAATATAAAAAAAGAAACAAGAAAATATTGCGCTACATTTAAGCGAGAAATTTATAAAACAGGTATAAATGTTATATCGTGCCTTTTATGTCAAAACCACGAATGTGCAAATTTTAATCTCATTTTTCTTTGTAACATTTATTTTGTATTATTTGATTTTGTATTTACAAAGCTTCAGAACTAAGTATTTAAAATATCCTAGGATATTTAAAATATCCTCTGAAGCTCCTAGCTTTGTAAATACCTTATCAAGTAGTATAAAATAAATTTCACAAAGAGATTAAAGAAAATTTGCACATTTATGATTTTGGTATAAGAGGGACGATATGTATATTAATATAATTAATGGTATTATATTATTATATTAATGTTAAAATTAGAAAAGTATTATACTTTGTTATCGAATTTGTAGGTGGAGGTGTGTCTAATTTAGAAAAAAATATGTTATATGAACGAGCTAAAGAAATTATGGGGGAAACAGCAACAAATGGATTATTAAATCCCTATGATTCAGATTTCATTTATAATAAAGAAAACATTATAACAGTTGATGATATTTTACAAGATACAAATGATGAAAGCAATTCAACTGAAGTATTTACAGTAAATTCATAACTCAATAATACAAAGTTATTAACAAAATATAAATATATAATATTTAACACAAAACATTTAAAATTTTTAGCATTTAATAAAGAATAAAGAAATTAATGATTGGACAATTTGGAATAGCAAGAAATTAAAATCACAAATAAGTTTTCCGTTACAAAATAAAGAAGAGGATATACCAACAACATCAACATGTACTATTGGTAAAAAAAGGAAGCATGATGAAATCAGCCAGTGCAATAAGATTTCAAAACTAAAAAATACTGAAATAGCATGTAATAAAAAAGCTAATATAGAAGAAAAAGAAATGTACGAAATGGAAACGTTAAAGAACAAATTAGAAACAGAAAAATTAAAAGTAGAATTATTAAAATTATCTATAGAAAAAGAAAAAATATTAATAGAAAAAGAAAAACTGATAAAACAAAAAATTGAGGAACAAGAGGTAATATCTTTAGAATAATATGAAAATAAACTTTTAGTTTATAGTTTACAATATTTTTATTGATTAGTTTTTTTTTACTCGAATTTTACTCGATAAGATTGAATTTTTTATTTCTATTAAGTTTCTTTGAAGAGATAATCTTCTGTACCTGAAATATGTTTGTTTTGTTCATTGAATTTAAAAGTTGAATTTATTTAATTTCTTATTTAAAACATATTTTTAGTTTATATTATCAGAGTTTGATAAACCAGATTATTAAATACGACAAATGCATTATATTAAAAAAATAATATAAAGGTGCTGTATTTTTTATTGTATTTAATGTTATTACTATTATAAATACATCTAAAATGTCATTATTTTTTGTAAAAGGTTATTAATAATAACAATTTCTTTCTTTAAGTTGATAATCTGTTTTTATTTATTTATATTTAAAAAATTAATAAAATATATTATTGTTGCCTTTAATGTTTTTTTGAAGTTTCTTTGACATGCTTCAAAGTAACCTGCAATTATTAAATTTGTAGATACATAATTTCATATTATATCTTATTTGTAATAATTTCATATATATATATATATATATATATATATATATATATATATATATATATACACATATATTACTATATATATATATATATATATATATATATATAATATATAGTAATATATGTATATTTTTAATGAACTCTTTATTTCTGTCATTTTTTTCAGATTCTCTTTTCACAATAGTTGAAAATAAAATTAGAACATGTATTCAATCGTTGAATTTAATGATGGAATATTTGCTATTCCAACTATTTGGTTAAGCACAGACAAGAAAAAAGCTAAATGGCCTCCATTTGATGAAAGAAAAACTTTGAAAGCTATCTCTAGGAGAGAAGAACCTGATGAAAATTGGGAATTTTTAAGTGTCATAAGAATTTTTGGAACTGCATGTAAAATAATAATATAGGTTTTATATGTTCAATTAATAATATATGTTATATAAGAGTGATAAAAATACTTGTTTTATTACAGCTGATTATGATAATGCTATGAAAAAAGTGTCCTTAGCAGAACAGCTGACTGATATTAGTGATTCAGAAAATGCAAAAAAGACTAGAAAACGTCGTGCACGTCGTATGTTATCAAGTGAGGATTCTGACAATGAAGAATATCCTCCAAGAAAAAGATCAAACAGAATTAAAAGTAGTATGAAAAAAACAATGAATTCCAACATCCAATATCCAGAATTTCCTTCAACATCCAAATTACCACTTATTAGTATGGAAAATGGTAATTATATATATATTTACAAATTGCATAGCAAGTAATATACTTCAGTCAATGTACTTCTTAAACGCTCCATTAATTTGTGATATACATATTATTTGCTTGAATATAACATAATTTCTTTTCTTGTTTCTATTATAGATAATTCAATTGAAAAACATGATGGTGATACATCAATTGTACATGATGATGATACATCAATTGTACAAAAGAAAAATACTTTTATGAAAACATTCACCATTAAAGATACTTCTACAGATATAGATGTAGATCACACAAGTAATGAAAAAATTGTTGACGTAATTGGTAAGTCATGCATAAAAGTGATTTACAAATAATGGAAATTAAAAATTTTTAATTTTTAAATATTTCTACAAAAATTATGTATGAGGAAGGAAAATATTCTCACGAAAATAAATGCCCAGATAATTTGTGCGAGTTTATATTCCTCTCACGCGTGAATATTACGTGTATAAACAAGATCTCGCAGCTTTTTTTATAAATTTATTAATATAAAAGAAATAGTATACCTAATTTTAATCGAAATGATTTCAAATCAATTACTTTTAAAATGATTCAATTTTTGATTTCTGCTTTATTTCAGAAGCACGTATCCAAAAGATCATGCATAAATCAGAAGAAGTGAAAATCCAATGATGCGATGTCCGAAGAATAGGCTGCAATAAGATTTTTCATTCAACATCAAGAAATGCTTATTTAACAGCAGCTTCTCATTATCATGGGGAAGACTTCGGCGTTTTTTTTTCCTTTATCTATTTTGTATTTAATCTGTTCTCCGGACATCGCATCTTCGGATTTTTACTTCTTTTAATCCATGGAGCACGACTTTTTGGATATCCGCTTTTGGAATGAAATAGAAGTCAAAAATTGGATCAATGATTACTTTAAAAGGCGAAGCATTTTTTCGTCGAGAGATTGGCACCTTACCTGAGAGATGGCAAAAAGTAATCAATTCAAAAGGATCCCACATAGCACATAATGTTGCAGCAATATTGCAGCAATATTATTTTTCCATTGCAATATTACCATGAAATATAGCAGAAATATTGATTAAATATTATTGAGATGTCACAGCAATATTAAAATGTCCGCGAAGATTAATCGCAGTAATATTGTAGTCATATATCACAATTATATTACTGTAATATTAATGAATATTTCTGTAATATTTATGTGATATTAAATATAGCAAGGAATTAAATAATAAAATTATTTTAATACACAATAATACTTTATATATTAAAATATGTTACGTACAATGTTAGTACAAACTGAATGGCATATAATATATATATGGTTACAATAAGTTTTCCGTTTGTAAATTTTTTAATCTTTACTTTCATTTCCTGAAAGTGCAAGAATATCGTCGGTGTCTTTTGATTTTACATTTTCCTTTTCTATATTCTTGCTTTTTTCTTCCTTTATTCTAAAAATTTTATATATATATATTTATGTTTGTGCAATAAAATTTAATTTAATTATTGTAAGTGATATTTTAAAAAACTGTACTTACTTTTCTCGAGCCTGACGAGTAGGTGCATTAGCAAGCCAAAATTCTATTTTTTTAATGATGTAGTCCTCTGTTACATCAAATTTATGACGATAAACGGCACCTGAAATATTAAATTTCTATTATTATTTTCAATTATCTTTAACAATATAAACTTACGCAATCACAAAATAATAGTAACATAACATTATTGTTATAATTTCCCACTCAAAAATGTAACTGCAAGTAACATTGCCTTGTATGTAATAGTTACACTGTTGAGTGTTGAAAAATTATTACACAATAATGTTATGTTACTATTACTTTGTGTTTGCTGGGAATTTATTATAATTTTACAAAATTTACCCAAAACGCATTTACATAAAACTAAATTATAAAACGGTTTCTTTTTCTGTTTTCCAAGATAACTGTAACTACATGCTAGAGAGTTAGTAAAAATTTGCCTCATTATTTTGTTCACAACTTCGTCAACATTTTTTCCTCCTCGATAATATAATTTAGTCACTTGTAATAATTATTACAAATAAATAAATAATATATTATTTTATTTATAATAAGCAATATGTTTATGATAACATATGCAATATATATTTATGATAAAATAGTAAGTCGTTATCATTATTTAGTATGTATTCAATAAGCGTAAATAGAAATCAAATTTACATATTAATCATTTTCATTTTTCATTCATGAAAACATTCATTTTTTAAAAAGAAAGATACTGATTACTCTGCATAGAAAATTTAACACACATGCACAAGCATTATGAACAAATTAATTGCAATATATTTATTACTACAGAAAATATCAATTTATATATATATACCTTGCATTGCAGATGAATTGTCAGGAAAAGAAATTGTCTACTTTAAAAAGTGGATTATTTGTAATATATAATATATATTATTAATATACACTCACCCGAAAAAAAAGCGGTACACTGAAAATGTGGGAAAAATTCATCAAATTTCAACTGACGATAACTTCGTAAATAATAAAGATAGAAAGTTCTATAAAATATGGAAATGAAGCTAAAAATCTCTACTTTAAGAATCAATTTATTTCAATGTTGCAAAATAAATTTATTGAAAATGGCGGATGACAAAGCGCGAGCATGCAAAATTGAAAAATAATGGTTCGAGTTTGCGACGGTGCACGGTATAAACAAAAAATTGTAGCTTATTGGGATCAAAAGCGTACGAAAGTACAGAGTCTCCTCTTTAAAATGCTTTTTTATGCATCTTGATACGATGATTTTTCGCCGAGAGATTCGCATTTGAAGAAAAAGGCAGATTCTTACTTCAAATGCGAATCTCTCGGCGAAAAATCATCGTATCAAGATGCATAAAAAAGCATTTTAAAGAGGAGACTCTGTACTTTCGTACGCTTTTGATCCCAATAAGCTACAATTTTTTGTTTATACCGTGCACCGTCGCAAACTCGAGACCATTATTTTTCAATTTCGCATGCTTTTGCTTTGTCATCCGCCATTTTGGAGAAAGTTATCACACATTATTGCGTTATGAATTTTCGAACACTAGACATCCAAACTTTTAAAATGGTTTTTAAAAAATCCTGCTAGCTGTATTACGTGCCGAGATATTCAATTTTGAACCAGACCGAATTGCAAGAATAAGAATTCTGTGGTTATCAGCTCCGCGGTATTTTAAAACTCCAAACTCTCCTTACGGTTATAAGTGTCAATTCTGCTCTTGGCGTTACCCAGGATCAACGGCGTGGACGTGGCAGAAATCTGATCCCGTGTGCACATGTAGGCACGTGTGTATGTGTGTGTGTGTGTGTGTGTGCGTGCGTGTGTCCGTGCGTCCGTGCGCGTGCGTGCGTGCGTGCGTGCGCGTGCATGCGTGTGTGTGCGCGTGCACCACTGGGATAAGGACCTCATGGCTCGTTAGATCCACGATATTTTACGACTCCAAACCCTCCCGGTGGTGCGTGTACAATTGTGTGTGCGCGCGCGTATATTAATAATGGGTATGACCTCCTCGTGCGCGTATTACCTCATTCATGCGACGAGGCATACTTCTTATTAGTGTTCTAATTTCAGTCTGCGTAATGTCATTCCACTCTATTTCAAGAACTCTTCGAAGTTCTGGCAATGACTGAGGAGCAGGTATATGATTTCGTACTTTTCTGTTAATATTGTCCCATAGGTGTTCAATAGGATTTAAATCTGGACTCATTGCTGGCCATTCGAGTCGATTTATGCCAACTTCATCGCAGAAATCAAGCACTTTTCTCGCAACGTGCGGTCGAGCATTGTCTTGCATAAACAAAAAGTCCTCTTCGATGAAGTGCGCATACGGAACAACGTACGGTATGAGTACGTCTTCCACGTATACATCTGCGTTCATGTTTGCGTCACAAAAGTGGAGATCTGTGTGAGCATTCGCAGAAAATTCCTGCCCAAACCATTACAGAGCCACCATTGTAGCTAGGCCTCTCACTTACAGTACAGTCTGCAAATCGTTCTCCAACGCGACGGTATACTCGTTCTCGTCCGTCTGAAGAATACAGACAAAAACGAGATTCGTCGCTAAAAAGAACGGTACTCCATTCTGCATATGTCCAGCCTGCATGCTCGACAGCAAAATTGAGTCGAGTTACGCGATGGCGACGCATAAGCGAAGGTACATTTGCTGGCCTGCGCGGAAAAAGACCGTGTTCCGCTAATCTGTTTCGAATAGTGTCAACGGATACATTACATTCGCGGACATCTCTTAAATTGTTTCGAATTTGAACAGCCGTTCGATGTCTGTCTCTTAATGAATTTAAAACAATAAATCGGTCATCGTTTTCATTCGTACAACGAGGACGTCCCGAACCAGGTCTTCTTTGGACAGAATTAGTCTCCAAGTACCTAGCATAAGCACGTTGCACGGTTGACACTGATAAATCAAGTGCCTCAGCAACGTACCTTCGACTTCTCCCATCTTCAATTAACGCTACAACTTGAGCAGCTTTTTCAGGACTTATCGTCGCCATAATTGACCAATAATTTCAATGCGAAAAGATTAATTATTGTTTACTTTGACGAAGTCGTACGAATAAGTAACGCGTCTCGAAAGAAAAAGATCAAGAGAAATCAAGCACTCTTCTCGCAATGTGCGGTCGAGCATAAACAAAAAGTCAGGGCGGAGAAATCACAAAAGATCTGCAGACATCTCCTTCGGATGCAAAACAATTGATTGAAAAATAATGGTTCGAGTTTGCGACGGTGCACGGTATAAACAAAAAATTGTAGCTTATTGGGATCAAAAGCGTACGAAAGTACAGAGTCTCCTCTTTAAAATGCTTTTTTATGCATCTCGATACGATGATTTTTCGCTGAGAGATTCGCATTTGAAGTAAGAATCTGCCTTTTTCTTCAAATGCGAATCTCTCGGCGAAAAATCATCGTATCGAGATGCATAAAAAAGCATTTTAAAGAGGAGACTCTGTACTTTCGTACGCTTTTGATCCCAATAAGCTACAATTTTTTGTTTATACCGTGCACCGTCGCAAACTCGAACCATTATTTTTCAATTTTGCATGCTCGCGCTTTGTCATCCGCCATTTTCAATAAATTTATTTTGCAACATTGAAATAAATTGATTCTTAAAGTAGAGATTTTTAGCTTCATTTCCATATTTTATAGAACTTTCTATCTTTATTATTTACGAAGTTATCGTCAGTTGAAATTTGATGAATTTTTCCCACATTTTCAGTGTACCGCTTTTTTTTCGGGTGAGTGTATATATATTATTTGTTAAAGCAAAAGAGTTTATATCTAATTTTTTGTACTGTAGTAATATTTCTACTTATTTTATAAAATTTTTCAACATTTACTATTTCTTGATAGAATTATATATTATAATTATATGTAGTAATAATATTATTGTATAATAATATGTATATGTAATAATAATAATGTTGAATGCATTTTATTTTATTAATGTAATTAAAAAAATGATTTTGAAAGACTTTTAAACTAAACTTTTAAGTTTTAAAAAAATTGTTTAATAAGTTGTAAAATTGCAAAAATATGTGTACCACTTGATTATAAAATTCCTTATTTTTTAATTTTTCTTCGAAGTTTTTCAGTTGTTCTGCATCTTCAATTGGAAGTAAAGAAGCAATATTATCATCATCTTCACTCTTGTTATTAACTGTAGCATTATCTATATATCCTGATTTATCCAGACTATTGATAGATTTTAGTAGATCATTAATTTTTGTAAGAACAACATTTTCCTTCTTTATAGATAATTTTTGTAATTCTATAAATATTTGCAACATTAAAAACAATTAAATATTAAAAAACAATCTTTTAAACTTCCATTTTATGGCTTACCAATTAAATAATCTATTTTTTCATTAGTTGTTAAAAATGTATGATCTATATTTCTTGAAGTTTCTCTTATGCAACATGTTTTCTGAGAAGTATTCTTCTCTTGTACAATTGAGGTGTCAACATTATATTTTGTCAACATTGCGTTATCTATGAAAATAAAAAAAGTTAATTATTGGGTTGGCAAGAAAGTCGTTTTTTCTTTTATTTAAATGAAAGGCGACAACAAAAACTTATTACGACATGACTTTCTTGCCAACCCAATATTTACATTAATATTTTAACAATTACCCAGATAACAAAATGTCTGCACAATGCTTTCACAGTGCGCGCGTGCGGATTGTTCGCCCTTCGACTAATGTGCTTTAAAAAGCTTTTAAATTTTACGCTCAATAGAGAACCAAAGATTATTACTTAATATTTTAATAATCTTATTAAGTTTGTTCTTTTTAGCTAAAATGGCTACACTAGTTCAAAGTTTATCTTTTTCTCTCCACATTGGAAATGAAAGGAGAAAGATAAACTCTGAACTGATGCAGCTAGTTTAGCTAAAAAGAACAGACTTATTATTAAGTGTACAAATAAGTTCTTGGTTTTTTTTAGATTATATTTATTAATATAAAAGAAATGGTACACTCAATTTTAATCGAAATAATATCCTTTTGAATTGATTACTTTTTGCCATCTCTCAGGTAAGGTGCCAATCTCTCGACGAAAAAATGCTTCGCCTTTTAAAGTAATCATTGATCCAATTTTTGACTTCTATTTCATTCCAAAAGCGGATATCCAAAAAGTCGTGCTCCATGGATTAAAAGAAGTAAAAATCCGAAGATGCGATGTCCGGAGAACAGATTAAATACAAAATAGATAAAGGAAAAAAAAACGCCGAAGTCTTCCCCATGATAATGAGAAGCTGCTGTTAAATAAGCATTTCTTGATGTTGAATGAAAAATCTTATTGCAGCCTATTCTTCGGACATCGCATCATTGGATTTTCACTTCTTCTGATTTATGCATGATCTTTTGGATACGTGCTTCTGAAATAAAGCAGAAATCAAAAATTGAATCATTTTAAAAGTAATTGATTTGAAATCATTTCGATTAAAATTAGGTATACTATTTCTTTTATATTAATAAATTTATAAAAAAAGCTGCGAGATCTTGTTTATACACGTAATATTCACGCGTGAGAGGAATATAAACTCGCACAAATTATCTGGGCATTTATTTTCGTGAGAATATTTTCCTTCCTCATACATAATTTTTGTAGAAATATTTAAAAATTAAAAATTTTTAATTTCCATTATTTGTAAATCACTTTTATGCATGACTTACCAATTACGTCAACAATTTTTTCATTACTTGTGTGATCTACATCTATATCTGTAGAAGTATCTTTAATGGTGAATGTTTTCATAAAAGTATTTTTCTTTTGTACAATTGATGTATCATCATCATGTACAATTGATGTATCACCATCATGTTTTTCAATTGAATTATCTATAATAGAAACAAGAAAAGAAATTATGTTATATTCAAGCAAATAATATGTATATCACAAATTAATGGAGCGTTTAAGAAGTACATTGACTGAAGTATATTACTTGCTATGCAATTTGTAAATATATATATAATTACCATTTTCCATACTAATAAGTGGTAATTTGGATGTTGAAGGAAATTCTGGATATTGGATGTTGGAATTCATTGTTTTTTTCATACTACTTTTAATTCTGTTTGATCTTTTTCTTGGAGGATATTCTTCATTGTCAGAATCCTCACTTGATAACATACGACGTGCACGACGTTTTCTAGTCTTTTTTGCATTTTCTGAATCACTAATATCAGTCAGCTGTTCTGCTAAGGACACTTTTTTCATAGCATTATCATAATCAGCTGTAATAAAACAAGTATTTTTATCACTCTTATATAACATATATTATTAATTGAACATATAAAACCTATATTATTATTTTACATGCAGTTCCAAAAATTCTTATGACACTTAAAAATTCCCAATTTTCATCAGGTTCTTCTCTCCTAGAGATAGCTTTCAAAGTTTTTCTTTCATCAAATGGAGGCCATTTAGCTTTTTTCTTGTCTGTGCTTAACCAAATAGTTGGAATAGCAAATATTCCATCATTAAATTCAACGATTGAATACATGTTCTAATTTTATTTTCAACTATTGTGAAAAGAGAATCTGAAAAAAATGACAGAAATAAAGAGTTCATTAAAAATATACATATATTACTATATATTATATATATATATATATATATATATAGTAATATATGTGTATATATATATATATATATATATATATATATATATAATATGGTTTCTTGGGAACTGAAGCACTAGAAAAATGAAAAATTATGCATTATTAAAAAAGATATTTATGCTTATTATAACCCCAATAGCGTGTTATTACAATTTAATCGAGAGTCAGTTAGTAATAATACAAGAGGCAACAAGTTTGGTAAAACACGGCAAAGATAAATATATGACCTAAAATAAACCGATATTTTAGGAAACTGAAATCATGAAATTTCTGAATGTATGTACACATATACATTATATAATTTATATCTGTACCTTTTTGGAACTCAGCACTAGATTAAGTATATAATTCATTAGTATCAAAGTTATTAAATCTTGACACTATCACATGAAAAACAATCTGCGCACGTTACATTATGCACACTATGCATTCCGATCCGATATAAGGTTATCGCACACAAAATAACACAATTGCATATATATAACATAAGACTATCTCGACCAATGAGCATCTAATGTAAAGGCGCTATAAAGACGCACTTACTTAAACATAACGTGCGCGTGTCTTTCACGTAATATCAGTGTCAGGATTTAATAAATAACTTGGCACCAATAAATTATATACTTAATCTAGTGCTGAATTTCAAAAAGGTACGAATATAAATTGTATATATATATATATATACACACTAGACATTCATCAACATGTCATCTAGTGAAGAAACAGATGGCGAAATTGTGTGGACAGATTACACAGATAGACACAAACGTCGTTTAGCACATAAAAGAAGTTTAAATGAATTTACAAAAATATATAAAAAGGTTAAACGAAATAGAGTTTATAATATAGCAAATAATAATGACGGTCAAATAGACTTTTCTTGCAATTCACGTACATGTAAAAAGAAGAATACTTCACAACATAGCAGCAATGATGTACAAATGCTCGCAGAGAAATGCAAATTAATGAACGAGGAAATTTTAAACAAATATAATATAAACAATGAATCAAAAATACAATCAGAAAATGAAGAAAATGTAAGTATAAATTATAAATAGGAAAGAAAATGAAAATTTTATGTTGTTATAAAATCGCAATAATTTCAATAAAATATTACACAAACTTAAGTTTTATTTTTATAATTAATTATTTAAAAAAGAATTACGTGATTATTTTATTTTTAATTTGTATCTGATTTCTTCTATGTAGGATGTCGAAAATGCTGTTAAAAATACTCAGGATATTGAAAATACCGAGATTAATAATCGAAGAGATAGTGAAGTTGTAAGCAATACCTCATATGAACTTGAAGAAAATGACTTTGATATTGAAAATACCGAGATTAATAATCGAAGAGATAGTGAAATTGCAAGCAATACCTCATATGAACTTGAAGAAAATGACTTTGATATTGAAAATACCGAGATTAATAATCAAAGAGATAGTGAAGCTGCAAGCAATACCTCATATGAACTTGAAGAAAATGACTTTAAGTCCGAAATTACACAATGGGCTGCAGATTATAAAATACATATAAATGCATTAACAAGTTTATTGCAAATTTTAAAGAAAAGAAGCAATGTAAAACTTCCTAAAGATGGACGTACACTTATGTGTACTCCAAGAGCAACAAATATTACCTCTATGGATAAAGGTTTCTACTCTCATTTTGGAGTTGAACCAGCCATTTGTAAAATAATAGAGGACAGGATAAATTCAAAAATTGATAATTTAATAATAAATTTAATAATATCTACAGATGGTGCGCCAATTGGAATTTCTAGTGGAAAAGTAATGTGGCCTATTTTGTGTTCCGATGAGCTTTTACCAAAAGTACGAGTTATTGGTATATATTACGGTGAAAACAAACCAGCAGATTCAAATAAATTTCTTGAAGCTTTTGTAAATGAGCTGATACCATTAATAAATGTTGGATATGAATATAATGGAATATGTTATAAAATCAGACTGCATGCTCTGGTATGTGATACCCCAGCGAAGGCATTTATCTTAAAAGTAAAGAATCATACTGGTTATGATAGTTGCACAAAATGTTTAATTCATGGCAATCGAATTGAATATACTAATTGCTTTCCAATGGAAAAGAATCAATTATTATTAAGAGACGACGAAGTATTTCGAAATTTTGGTTACTCTGAAAATTATCAAATAGGCGAAACCATTTTAAAAAATATTCCTTATTTTGGTGCAGTAAGTAATGTGACTCTTGACTATATGCATTTAGTGTGTTTGGGAGTCATGAGGAAATTGATATTTTTATGGTTAAGAGGACCATTAAATACGCGTTTATCTAGCTTGACTGTACAACAAATTTCAGACAAATTACTTACTTTAAAGGAATATACGCCGTCTGACTTTCCTAGAAAACCAAGATCGCTTGAATTTATTAAATTATGGAAGGCCACAGAATTTAGACAATTTTTGTTATATTCAGGTCCAATAATTTTAAAAAACATACTCAATAAAAATGTTTATGAAAATTTTTTGACATTACATATTGCGATTCGTATTTTGGCCAGCACTGAACATAGTAAAAATCCTCAATTACTTGAGTATGCAGAGAAGCTTTTAAACACTTTTGTTCAGTCTTTTACAACAATTTACGGAGTTAAATATGTTTCTCATAACGTGCACAATTTGCTACATTTAACATCGGATGTAAAACGATTTGGTGCTCTAGATGGTTTTAGCGCATTCCAATTTGAAAGTTACATTTTTCAGCTAAAAAAACTGGTTCGAAAAGGAGATAAACCACTTCAACAAATTACTAAAAGGCTTTATGAATTAAATGTTATCAGTCAAGTCGAAATACGCAATAAAAAATTTTTTCTCAAGAAAAATCATAAAGATGGTCCATTGGATTGTGAACATGAATATAAAGAACAATATAAAATATTGAATTTAGGTTCATTTCATTTAAAATGTGACGACAAAAAAAATAACTGTGTTTTATTGAAAGACAATACTGTCGTTTGCGTCTACAATATTGCCAAGAGTAAAAATAATAATATATACATTATAGGAAAAAAACTGATACCCGATACAAGTTTATTCACTATACCATGCGAATCACAATTTCTTGGAATAGCCATAGTCAAACAAAACAAATGTATAGAATCATGGTTATATCAAAACATATGCGCTAAAGTTTATAAAATTCCATACAAAGACAAATTTGTTATTTTGCCAATATTACATACAATTGTATCACATCCAATATTACATACAATTGTATCACATCCAAAAAATCATGTGTAAATATATATGATATATATAATATATATGTATCAATATATTTGATATTTTAATAACGTCTCAATAACATCGCTCTAATTATATGTATTATTTATTATCTTGCAACAATATATTACAATATTACTGTAATATTTCAATGTTATTTATCAACATGTAATATATCAGTAATATTTCTGTAATATAGTACGATAATGCGTAATATTTCTGGTATATTGCAATATTACTGAAATATTTACGTAATATTTCGTGCTATGTGGGATGTTTGATCGATCAATTCGATCGCCACAATTCGACGCGTTTCCATGCAACAATTACTATTATCATCCCGAAATTCGTTAATCTTGCAAACAAAGAAATAAAATAAATAATAATTCCAAATATTATTATTTCGATCAAGCTGAGTAAAATGTTGTGGAAGGGCTCTTTCGATATGCGATGTCTCTGAGCGCGCAAAATTTTAACAAGCTGATTGATGAACTTTAAATCTTTCCTAATCAAAAGCTATAACAGCTTCGACATTTTGGCATTAAGATTTTTTAAATAACCTCAAAAATCTGCATTAACGGGTGTTATAGTAAGTCTGGGACACCCTCTTTAATACAACAATATTTCCAAGAAATATATGGTTCTCATAAAAACTAAAAAAAAATTATGATAATTTATTATTTATTTTGCATTTATTTGCATTCATTAGTCTGCTTGTATAAAATAACCCAAATGAACAAAAAGATATCTTTTAGATCCCTAAAAGATATCTTGCTATGTCTTGAGATGTCTTACATTTTTAACGAAAAGATATCTTTTAGGAATCTAAAAGATATCTTATATGCAACAGTTTAACCCGGTAAAAAAATTTCTCATATATAATCATGTAGCATTTAATAGAGTTATACAATATTTTACATAATTGTGTAAAAATATGTATAATTATACATGACGAAATATAAAACGTTATATATATATATATATATAAATGGAGCGACTGCAGTATAGAATTACATGTAAGTACTTTTTATACATACTTATATATAATGTCCACAATATTTTATATATAATTATATATGAATCTCTGTTAGTCTAATATATGATTATGTATAAGTCTTGCATCATGTATAAACATATATAAGTAAGAAGCAAATTTCAGATATAGTCATACGCAATTGTATATGATTTTGTATAAACGAAAAATTCTGGCTAATTGTATCACTTTTTCCTTAATTTCACTTAATGCCTTGATTTAAAAATATTTTACTTTTCTAAAAGTTTCTATACCTTTTTCTCATCGCGCGCGTGCATGCAAGAGAGGAATATAAACAAAATAAAATAAAAAAACACTATTTTACATTTATAAGAAATATATGTTATTTATTGTATTTCTAAATAATATGAGAAAAATAAATAACATGAAATATGAATACATTTTATGAATGATACAAATAGTTCGAAAATTAGTGCTTGGGGTATTTAAAGAAGAGATTTTTAAGAAAGGACCTCATCAAGTCACTCTTACTGCCCATACAGCACAGAACATTGCAATTACATTGCAGCAATGTTACAATCTTGCAAGTTGCAATGTAATATTGTTGAGACATTGGGCTTGTTCGTTTTAGCTGCACTGGGGCAGCTCTGGGTCTGCTCTAAACAAGATAATACAGGACAAACTATTTATCTGTCCTGTATTATCCTGTGTAGAGCAGACCCAGAGCAGCCCCAGTGTAGCTAAAACGAACAAGCCCATTATTGCAACCTGTAATTGTAATATTTCATGAGAATGTGACAGCAACATTCCAGTAACATTGCAATAGCAATATTCGGTAATTGCTAGTTCGTTCGTTTACCGCTATGCGACGCGCGTTGCAAAATCTATCTCGTATTTAAGTTTTAGTCATGATGATTATATGAAACTTGCAAAGAGTGGCTAGTAAGATTAAAGACATAGTAATTATTTTTATCAGTTTAATTTTTCTGATACGACCTCAACACAGGGAATTCAGATATTGAACTGATTGTTCAAAAATTGGACAGATAAATGTCCGAATAAATAAAAATATATGCAACATTATTCTAAGATTGCAATAACAATGCATTATTGCAAATTCATTACATTGCAATATTACTGTAATCTTTCGTTACAATCTTCCTAAAAGCGGACATTTTAACGTTGCTGCAATCCCACAGCAATGATGCAACAACATTTTGCAGTGAATTTGCAATATTGCAACATTGCGATGAAAGATTGATGCAATGTGTATGCAATCTTTGTGTACTGTATGAGTATATATATATATATATATGATGTGATGTATGTATGATTATGTACTTTATGTTTGCGCAATAAAAACACAGGAAAATGTATATTTACTCATACACACCTTTATATAATCATATATAAATATATATATTCATATTCATTTATATATAGGTGTATCTATTTATGTATGGACAAATTCGGTATATAATTTTGTATAATTAGATATGTACTATTTTTGTCTAATTATGTATGAGAAATTTTTTACCGGGAAGATATCTTTCAGATATCTAGAGTTGTCTTTTAGATATCTTGCAGATTCTAAAAGATGTCTCGAAGACATCTTACAGATCTCTTTTCGATATCTTTTAAATATCTTTTAGATATCTTTTATATGTCTTTTTAGATGTCTTGAATATATCTTTTAGATATCTTTTTGAGAGATCTTAAAATCTATATTGGAAAAATGGATAGAAACATAGCACGACAATGTTAAGTATATTAATTATAAGTGCAAATTGCTCTAAACTGCAACTTTTAATTAGTATACTTAACATTGTCATATTATGTTTCTCTGATAGAGAAACTTGAAAACAATTTTTTCACTTGATATTTTATTAACACAGTATATTTTATTAATAGCAAATATACATATATGAAAGATGACGCCAAATGTATTTCAATCGAGAATATTGATGAAGCAGTCCTCTATTGTTGTTTTTTCATTCTATATCTCATCTTATCACCAGCATGTTGTAACCAGCTCTTGATATGTTTTACAACTTTTGCCTTTTGTAAAACTTACAGCCGCTGCAAATATATACATATTTATATTAGTAGATAAATATGGTTGAACAACATGAAATATGGGGTTGAGGAAGATTTCTATTTATATAAATAAAAATATTACTATTCTAAAAAATAGCTAGCAAGTTGTACTTCTATATAATTTTTATACATTATAAATGTCAATGAGTATTTTCATACGTGCATTCACAAAGAATATAAAATAAAAAATAACAATGTTAAAACCAAGACTCATGTACTTTTAAACAAATGAAGAGGAAAAAAGAGAATCTTGAGCCAAAGAATTTTTAGTTATTATTCTTTTAAAAATTTATTTAATATTCCAGTTTCGATTAAAATTTAACCATCAGTACATCTTAAGCAATATTAAATCCATTATTTATTATATATATAATTATTTGTAAAAGCCATAAATAATACATTGTCATTTAACAATTGGAATAATTAAAAGATTGTTTTGTAAAAAATATGTATGAAATCATAAAATAATCACAACACAATGAGTACTAATTAATTAAATAAATGAAAGTATTTTAAAAATTTGATATGTTGCATTACGTGGCTCTTACAAATATTATATATATATAATAAATAATGGATTGAATCTTACTTAAGATGTACTGAAAATGGTTAAATTTTAACCAAAACCTATACGAAATGTTACTCGAATATTACATAAATTTTTAAAAGAATAACAACTAAAAATTCTTGGGCTCAAGATTCCCTCTTTTCCTCTTCATTTGTTTAAAAAATAACATTTGCAAAAATTTGAAAGCTCATATAGATAATTTCTTACTGTATGCAAAAGTATGTACCACTTACCAACTATGATGTTTGCAAAAGTAGAATTTTCTATTGCAATCGTATTTTTTGCACCGGTCCAAGATAGCTTATGACCAAGGTCAAATGATATACAGTTTGTTAGAATATTGGAAACCATTTTTTGTATGGAGTCACCACCAATACATTTAATTCTTTTGTCCTACAAAAAATATTGTCTGTAAGTGCTATTATTAAAACATTATTTACAAGTATTCTTGACTCTTTGATATTTATCATTTCTAAATTAATCCATTGATTGATTTATATGAATAATGTGATACTTACAAAACATTTACGAAATGCTTCATTATTTTTCAATGTTTCATTGAATTCTAGGTATTGTTCAATTGATGTCAAAGGAAATTGAGGCATCAAATCCATAGTAACTTCATCAATTCCTTCGTTTGCTGGAAATTTATCTCTTAAAATAGCAAGTATTGCACTCAGTTTGGAACTATTTTTAGCTGCTTCTTGTTTTATCTTTTTTCTTAATTGTTCAAAGCCTTCATATAAAATATTTAGCTTTTCACTTAAAGAATCTGAAACAAAAAAACTATTAATATTTTACTATTCAAAATTTAATATAATCATTATCAGAAGAGATGCAAATTTTTGCAATGTTATAAATAATTTTAAAATACAATAATAATACTATAATATAATAATAATACTATAATTTATAATGCTATAATGGTACAATATACAATACAATAAAAATATTTTTCAAAGAAAATAAAAATATTATATATAAAAGATTATAATACTACAATGTGCTAAAACGCACAACTTGTGTATATTATTTGCAGTGTTTAAGAGAACAATGATACAATAAAATATACAATTGATATATATTATTTGCAGTTCTTGTTTCAATTTCTTGAACTGTTTCAGAAAATAATGCTACTTACTCAGAGATGCATGTATTTCTTCATTCATATTCACTGTCACTATTGGAAGATTCACTTCTGCATCTGTAACAAATAACAATAATCATACTTTATTTAATTTCTTTATTAATTACTGACTTGTATTATACTATATTATTCCATAAAAAGTTACCGATAGTTTCGTCTTCAGCTTCTTTATCATCATTGTCAATTTCTATATTATAATTAGAATTTTCCTCGTTACTACCGATTTCTCGATAACAGTCAGCAATATCATCATTTATTTCCATTTCTTCACTTTTATTCTCTTCGTGGAAAACTTGAAGCGAAAATAGATGATCCTTCAAAGATGAAGGAACATCAGAAATGATTGGCTTGTCTTTGTTAACACTTGAAGTTTTATCACATATGAGGTCCTGAGTAATTCAAAATAAAAATCTATTTATATATATATATCTAAATATATAATGTATACATATTTTGTAATATATATATAATTATTTTTTATTTATTATTCATTATTTCTCTACATATCAATGTAAAGAATTATTAATCCATATTATTCATTATTATTTTTAATACTCACTTGCTTCTTATTATATTCTGGATTTGCCGGTGCTCCTTCAAGTTGTTTAGGTGTAGCATTTCCCCAGCGATTTTTATAATTTCCTGGCGGTAATTCTATTGTTTTGTTTCTTTTGGAAGCACTTGCTGTATAATATACATAAAATTTTTTGTAAATAAATTTATGACTCTTCAATATTTATATTTCTTAATTCAATATTTCAATTTAGTTCAATATTTACATAATATTTCTTAATTATATATATTTATTCAATATTTTAATTTAGTTCAATATTTATATAATATTTCTTAATTATATATATTTATCTATTAATATTTATTAATTTATGTTATCCAATAACTTACGATTATGATTGTCATCGTCAGAAGAATCGCCATAAAATTGTCTTTGTTTTATCAAACGTTTTGCAGGTAATGTTTGGTTTTTTTCAGAATCATTTAATGTAGCTAATTGAACTTCATCTGAAGTCGAGATGTTAATGCATGACTTTTCTATTTCTCGAGCTTTATCGTAAGTATCATAAGGTCCCAAAATTTTATGATAATTGGAAACGTTCCAATCATTTCCAGGCTTCAGCTTTTTTTTTATTGCATTAGTCAATTTATATTTAGATGATGGATATGCAAATGTTTTTTGCAAAAAGTTTATCCAACAGTTAGGAACAATTTGGCAATATTGGTCCCAAAATACAACGCAATACATCTAAAATAAAATATTGATTGAGTAATAGTAAGTATTTAAAGAAATAAATAGAAGGAGTAATCTTCTTAATATATAATTAAAACATTATTTTATTTTCTAAAATATTGTTGTGCTTAGAATTTTTAATAACGATAAAATTTACTATAAATTTATAATAAATTAAAAAATTTTTAAATATTTTCAAAAATTAGAAATTATCTTTCGTGACATCATTAGCATCATATATATATATAATTATCATTGATATTATTTATGTAATATAATTATTTATTATAAATATTTTTTTATTTTACAGCAATTGCTTACTTCAATTATCAGTATGTATAATGGGAATTATACAGAAAGTTTCTTTGTAAGGAAGTCGCATTGCTTTAGCGCTTATTTTACTGACTGGATATATGCCAATTTCGGACCATATATTTCTGATGTGAATTCCCAACTGCCGTGAATCGCATGGATATAAAGGAATATTCGATGAATTTTGTAATGTTTTTCCAACTATTACTATTTCTCCATTTCTTTTACCAATATATTCAATCATGACAATATGCTTATGATCAATATAACAATAAGCGTCAGCTTCTCTTATACAAGACAATGAAAAATTTTTGAATTTTATTTCCCGGTAGGAATATGTACATCCAAATAATAATTCTTTATTCCTGGAATTCAGAAGAATGGGATATTGTTGATACTCATATCTAATATCTCTTTCATTGTATGATTTTTCCATTAAACGTCTGTGTAATTGTTGTAAAGGTTGTGCACTTTTTCGAAGCATCTTCTTCATCTCTTTAAAATAATTTTCAAATGAAAACGCACTGAACATATCTAAACATCCATAGTTTTGAACATCTTTGTGCAAATGTATCAAGTTATGTACAATGTAAGTAATGTATTGTTCACCATACAAAAGCTTGTATGCTTGTACAAAGTGTATTAGCAATTCATTTGCATATTTGTTATTATACTTGCAATCAGTAGGATTACACAAAATACTAATTGCACAATGTAAAACATAAAAATGCCTCAGGTAATCATTTGGTAAATATGACGTCAAAGTTACCAAGCCTGTGTATAGAAGAAACAATCTGAATTCCGTCGCTTTCCAGCGATCCAATTCATTCAATCCTCTCGGTTTTCTTGAAAATTCTTTAGGTATATACGGTATTAACTGTTTCAAATTATCTGACAATTTATGAATTTCAGAAGCAGATAGTTTAACATTCCTTATACCTGTAATCCATAATTTTGTAAGTTTTTTCATTACACCAAGACAAACCAGATGCATGTAGTCTAAAGAAAATTGTGTAACCATTTTCAAGGCTATGTTTTCAAAAGGTGAATTATCTAAATGATGATCTTCATTTTGCCACAACAAAAATGTTTCGTCAGTACGTAATGGAGCATTTTTGCTTAAAAATAACATCCGACCATTTATCCATTCACCTTCTTCTTCACATTTATCACATCCATAATATCCGGTATGGCTTTTTATACATTTCATAAATGCTCTTGCCGGGGCGTCGCATATTACGGTATTTATCAAAATTTCATAATTTTTTCCTTCATAATTAAATCCTTCTTCTTCAATTTCAGTATATTCTTCAATAAAATTATCAATAATTTCATCAGGTTTTGCTGGTTTACAATATCCATGATAAACTCCAATGACAAAAGGTTCTTCTCTATAATCTATGTGAACAATTTGTCCTAAAAGTGGCCAAAACTGTGCTTTGGAACTTTTTGCCAGTGGTAAACCGTCAATGCCTAAATTGATCCTGATTGGATTTTCAATATTAACAGATCTAGTGTGTTTCAAATGATCTTCCAATGCTCTTTTCAATCTGTGGTAATAATAAGTTCCAGAAGCAGTATTAATCATTGATGTTGTTTGTGGTGTTTGCAACAACGTTCGAGCTTCAGTTGGAAGATCTTCATGTCCATAAGCTTTGAGACCTTTTAGCAATTTAGTAATGGCTACATGAGTAATATTATTTTCAATACTCCAACTCCGTAGAAATTCTCGTAGTGTTGCTTCTTTTTGTGGATAACAATTCAAAACTTCATCGTTATGTTTATCATCTAAATCTGACTCCACGTCAGAATCTTCAGAATAAGAATCAATCCCAAAATCTTCAACATCTTGAGATACATCATTCTCCATCGAAATGTTACGAATCAATATTTTTGTGAGACTCTCCTTGAGGATTCTCATTCTCAATTTCTTTATTATTTGTTTCATTAATTGTAAACTTCTTGTCTATTTCTTGTCGTCGACGCCATTGTTGGGAACGACTCAAATGTTCATAGTTTTTCCTCTTCGGCATATCACAATATTTCTTAAAAGAGTATTTACAAAATTAAAATGTTTCATACCGTGTGTTTACAAAATAAAAATTTTTCCAAAATTAATTTTTCAACAAATCGTTAAAATTCTTCTCTCATAAAAAAAAAGTTTAAGTTAAAAAAGTTAAAGTTCTCTCATTAAATATAACAGTCTCTTGTTCATTCATCACAACTGTTTCAGATTGTAATGTCAGAAGCGACAAAATACATAATAAAAATTATTTTTTATTATTGCTAAATATATTCAAGTAAAAATATTTTTTATTAAAACAATGTAATCAATAGAACTGAGTAATAAAAAAATCGAAAACTATTTTTTTGTTTTATAGAGGAATTAAATAATATTTTTTGGTATATACATGTACATATACAGTCAAATACTCATATATTTTTGTGTCAGACAATCGATTCCTCAGAGCAACGCAATAGTTTAAAGAGAAATTTTCTTTCAACTTTTCAAAAATATCAAAAATATCAAAAAATTGTGTTAAGATTGAATGGCCCGTTTTTTTGCGGTTGAGTGTATTTTTTTAATTTCATAGAAAGGACCAAAAATGACATACGGAACGGTTTCCAAGTACATGAAAAAAATTGAAGACATTTGTAAATAAGTGAATGAAACGCTATTTCGATGTAAAAAACGTTGTTGACCTGCCGGATCGTGACTCTGTGCAAAAAACAATGAAAAAGCAAGACGCAATGATTTTAAAGATGTTTCAAAAGAATCCCCGTTTATTATTGCATAGCGGACAAACGGCTTTGTGCAAAAAAGTGTCATGTGATACTACAAGAAGGCGGTTACAGGCTCATAGTGTGAAATTTCGTAGGACAGTGAATAAACCGCTACTGTCTGCAAACTACGTCGAGAAAAGGCTCGCTTGGGCGAAAGAGAATTTGGACCGTGATTAGGACAATGTTATTTTTTCGGATGAAGCTTTTTTTTTGGCAAATTCTTCTATTAATCGTGCAAGTTTAAGCTCCGAGGGAAGAATATTTATACTGTTAAGCAGTTAGTTCGACAGATTAAATTTATATAGAAATATTTGTCTTAAAATTGTGCTATAACATTGGCAGAAAGTATACCTCGGAGATGCCAGGCAATTATTGATAATGGAGGTGATAGGACAATTTATTAATAAAGCGTCATAATCTATATCATGCCCAATCTGTGTTTTTCTTTTCAATTAAGTTAAATATTCAATTTCAATTCATTATCCCAAATCGTTTTCGAGTTTCTCTGTACACGCTTTTGTGAAACAGACTGCATATATAGATGTAATATTTATATATATAATATTTATTTTATAATATCCATGACAATAGAATTTTTTAAACTTTATACATATATAAATACCTTTGTTTCTCGATACTAAAATATTTTTTTCTTGTGATGAAAATGTAGAGCGCCTGAAGAACGACTGGAAAAGAAGATCCCAAAAACAGCTTTCATTTGTCATGACTGTTGGAGAGCAACGGTTGTTAGGAAGAGCGATTATATAGTGTGTCCAAAACGTATTTATCAAGACTGTGGTAACAGTCATTTGTTAAGAGCAGTTGGAACTTATATAATTATAACCATGTTGAATATCTTGTTTCTTAAGATGCCTGCAAAGTTTACTACATACATAAACAGACATAATATCGTGCAACAATAAATTATACTTTGTAATTTTTATAATTGATTACTAATTGATATTAATTACTAATTGATATTTAACAGATATATACACTATTAAACTTTACAGATTATAAATTTAAATAACAATGCAACTAACAGTTTAAAAATATAGTATTTTTAAATATTATTTCAAAGCACTTACATAAAAAACTGTGATCCATTAGTATTTCTACCACGGTTTGCCATTGATAATAAAAATGGCTTATTATGTTTCACGATAAAATTTTTATCTACAAAAATTGCAATTTTTAAGTAGTAATCAAAGATAATATACTTTAATTGTATTCTTTGTAAATTCATACATTAAATCAAGTCTACGGTATTAAAATAATAAAATTACCTGCAAATGTTTCACCATAAATTGATTCGCCACTTGTTCCATTATCTATTGAAAAATCTCCACCTTGAATTAAAAAATCCTTCACAACTTTATGAAATACAATGCCTTTATAATGCAACGGTTTATATGTTGTTTTTCCAGTCCTTTTTCTCTACTACACAAAGCGCAAAAATTTTCGTACGTTATAGGATAGATAACTGAAAAAAGCTCTAAGTAAGACTATTCAGACCATGGGCAATCCACCCACTTCGATGTCAAAGAATACTCTCATATTGACATTAGCCATGTTGTGTTGTACTATAACAACAAAATATGATTAAGGGGACTTTGATTTTTATAATATTTGTTAAATATATTCATAAAATTATACATATGTACACGTATACACACACACACACACACACACGCGCGCGCGCGCGCGCGCACACACCATATTCACAAATTTGATGTTATATCTTGTACAATACTAAAGCTGCGTAGTAAATTAAAATGTAAGCAATCAATGTAATGTAAAACTCCGAGCAGTCCTCGAGAGACAAAATGAACAAGGCTTACAATTTGCTATGCGGCTTTGGCATTGTACAAGATATAACCTCAAATTTGTGAATATGGTGTGTGTGTGTATGTGTGTGTAATTTTATGAATATTTAACAAATATTATAAAAATGAAATATAATTCTATAAAATGTCTTACAAAAGTTATGTTAAAAAAGAAAATTACTTTTGTTCTCTATCGAATACGCGTCCGCCTAGGATCGTGGTCGGCGGAAATAGAGACCGAACCATCGTGGCACCGTCGCGCGCCACCTCGAAATTGGAAATCGGAACCAGAATCGGAATCAAAATAAATGTTATGCCCGCATAATTTTAATAATTAGAGCAACACATCTATTGTATTATACGTATGATCTGTATTATATAACACTTAATTATATTTTGTTTACTAGAAATAATAATTTAAAGACATATTTTTAGATGTCTTTAAGATATAATAGATATCTTTTAGAAACGCCTTAAAGACATATTTTAAGAGAAATCATTTAGATATCTTTAATATGTCTATTAAAAATATATTAAAGATATCTTTTAAGAGATCTTTTAGATGTCTATAGATATCTTTTAGATATTCTATAAAGATATCTTCAACAAAACTTTTTTAGACATCTTTTAAAAAACTTCTAGATATCTTTTAGAAATATCTTGAAGACATCTTGAATAAAATATCTTTTCGATGTCTACAAGATTTCGATGTGTACTGGGAAATACCTGTTTTATAATGTTAAATTCATGACTCACAAGATGCCAAGATGTTTTTTAAATATATATTCATAAGTAATGTATATTTATCTCAAATAGCACAGTGAATTTGTTAAGTATTCTTCAAGTTTGATTCTTTTCTATGTAATTCTTTTCATTGTAATTCTTTAGAAATTCATAAAAGAATACTATAAGAATGATTCAGGAACTCAAATAGCACATGTTTTTTTCAGAAACGTTTCACAAATGTTTCTTTAAAACGTTTCATAATGGTTCTTAAAAGCGTTTCTCATTGGTCAATCTGAATGGGTAAAATGTCAATCTGAGGGTGCGGTCGAGTTAGGCCGGTTCTACAATAAGTTGCAAATACTCCGTCGCCAGTCGCGAATGCTCCGTCTTACTAAAAATAACTAGAAATAGCGCTTTCCAATTAGTAGTTGCCATCCTTCGCGATCGGTGACGGGGCATTTGCAACTTATTGTAGAACCAGCTTTTCTGCTACAAATGCTTTGAAGCGTTTCGACTGCGGTCAATTTAGCACTTTGAAACATTTCAATGATATAAATGACGTCACGTCATAAATATTCTCTACCATTTCGCTTCCAATGCTGCAGCCGGAGAGGTAGTACGACTGAAGCGTTTTTTGAATTTTCGTAAATTGCGGGAAATTGTGTCGACTGTCGACTAAACAACATACATGTGTAACGTGGTTCTACGTGCTCATCTAAAGATTCTGTGTATAATAAGAAACGTTGAGCTACATTATTGTTAAAAATGCCAAATATTACGCTATTTGATGAAAGAAATCAAAGTATATGTTCAACATAATTTTCAATATTCTTAATACGGTTTTCATTTGTGATATTTTGAGAGGTTATTATTATGTCAATTTCCTCATCATCACAAAGATAAGAATATATATCTAAATAATTCTTTACAATACATATTGCAGCTATATCTTTATTTATTTTTAAAAAATTTTTAAATTTCGTTATGTTTTATATGTTAATTTATATTTTTTTTTAATTTTATACTTCAAACGCTTCAGACACTTTCAGACCGGTCAATTTTACCAACGTTGAGACCATCTGTAGCGCTACTTGACCATTCCATGAAAGCGTTGAAAACGAAAGCGTTCGAAGCATTCAGAAGCGGCAACTCGACCGCACTCTGAAAAACGTTATTTTTCCGATAAAAAAATATTTAAGAAACGATTTAAAAAAATGTTTTTTTCTTTTATTCACGCGCAAAAAAAAGTATTTTTTTTCACGAAATTAATAAATATTTATATATACACTCACCCGAAAAAAAAGCGGTACACTGAAAATGTGGGAAAAATTCATCAAATTTCAACTGACGATAACTTCGTAAATAATAAAGATAGAAAGTTCTATAAAATATGGAAATGAAGCTAAAAATCTCTACTTTAAGAATCAATTTATTTCAATGTTGCAAAATAAATTTATTGAAAATGGCGGATGACAAAGCGCGAGCATGCAAAATTGAAAAATAATGGTTCGAGTTTGCGACGGTGCACGGTATAAACAAAAAATTGTAGCTTATTGGGATCAAAAGCGTACAAAAGTACAGAGTCTCCTCTTTAAAATGCTTTTTTATGCATCTCGATACGATGATTTTTCGCCGAGAGATTCGCATTTGAAGAAAAAGGCAGATTCTTACTTCAAATGCGAATCTCTCAGCGAAAAATCATCGTATCGAGATGCATAAAAAAGCATTTTAAAGAGGAGACTCTGTACTTTCGTACGCTTTTGATCCCAATAAGCTACAATTTTTTGTTTATACCGTGCACCGTTGCAAACTCGAACCATTATTTTTCAATCAATTGTTTTGCATCCGAAGGAGATGTCTGCAGATCTTTTGTGATTTCTCCGCCCTGACTTTTTGTTTATGCTCGACCGCACATTGCGAGAAGAGTGCTTGATTTCTCTTGATCTTTTTCTTTCGAGACGCGTTACTTATTCGTACGACTTCGTCAAAGTAAACAATAATTAATCTTTTCGCATTGAAATTATTGGTCAATTATGGCGACGATAAGTCCTGAAAAAGCTGCTCAAGTTGTAGCGTTAATTGAAGATGGGAGAAGTCGAAGGTACGTTGCTGAGGCACTTGATTTATCAGTGTCAACCGTGCAACGTGCTTATGCTAGGTACTTGGAGACTAATTCTGTCCAAAGAAGACCTGGTTCGGGACGTCCTCGTTGTACGAATGAAAACGATGACCGATTTATTGTTTTAAATTCATTAAGAGACAGACATCGAACGGCTGTTCAAATTCGAAACAATTTAAGAGATGTCCGCGAATGTAATGTATCCGTTGACACTATTCGAAACAGATTAGCGGAACACGGTCTTTTTCCGCGCAGGCCAGCAAATGTACCTTCGCTTATGCGTCGCCATCGCGTAACTCGACTCAATTTTGCTGTCGAGCATGCAGGCTGGACATATGCAGAATGGAGTACCGTTCTTTTTAGCGACGAATCTCGTTTTTGTCTGTATTCTTCAGACGGACGAGAACGAGTATACCGTCGCGTTGGAGAACGATTTGCAGACTGTACTGTAAGTGAGAGGCCTAGAAGTAAGAATCTGCCTTTTTCTTCAAATGCGAATCTCTCGGCGAAAAATCATCGTATCGAGATGCATAAAAAAGCATTTTAAAGAGGAGACTCTGTACTTTCGTACGCTTTTGATCCCAATAAGCTACAATTTTTTGTTTATACCGTGCACCGTCGCAAACTCGAACCATTATTTTTCAATTTTGCATGCTCGCGCTTTGTCATCCGCCATTTTCAATAAATTTATTTTGCAACATTGAAATAAATTGATTCTTAAAGTAGAGATTTTTAGCTTCATTTCCATATTTTATAGAACTTTCTATCTTTATTATTTACGAAGTTATCGTCAGTTGAAATTTGATGAATTTTTCCCACATTTTCAGTGTACCGCTTTTTTTTCGGGTGAGTGTATATATATCAAGAGACACGGTAGTGTCTCGCGCCAAGTTCACGCGCAGCGCAAGACCGACCGTGTATCTTTACGCGAGACGGAAGGTTCAGATGAGCCGAGATTATCGGATCTCAATAACGGCTGGGCCGATTAAGTTGGTAATAGGCTCAATCAAAAGCGCATACCCAAATTACATAAGAAAAATATGCTTGTTTTTGCTCTGTGTGCTTTATAAATCAAGATATATGCATCCAAAGTCGAGAAATCTAAAAAATCATCATTTTTCTCGGATGTCACGCTAAAATGTAACGCATGTCTTATTGGTCAGCGTCGTCAGCACGCAACCAATCAGAACGCACACAACTCAAATTTCTAATATGGCGGCGCTCAGACCTGTCAGATCGCAGCTTTGATGATATTAATTAACGTTGATATAATTAATATCGGTCGTAAAATGTATATATAACGTGTTGTGGAGACAAATAAAGATAGTGTATATCAAAATAATAGTATTATTTATGAAAAAAATTTTTTTTGATCTTAAAGTGCAGAAGTGTAGCAAGACATGTTGACAACACTCTCAGTATTCTGTGGTTAGTGGACAGACAGAACAGTATGAAATTGACTGGAAATGATAAATATTGTTAGAACTAATTTAGTATACATAGAAAAGAAATATTAAACTTGATATTTAACCCTTTATCCCGACGGTTCTTTTCGGCACCTTTAATCCCGACTCATGGGTCGCTTTGCGTCTTTGCGTTATTTGGATCAGTAAAAACGCTTTAAAAAATCTGAAAAAATTCATGGAGCTTCTTTCAACCTTCAACTTGAAGTCCCAATTATAATATTTCGATAAAAATTATTTTTTTATATAGTTTGTTATTAAGAAATGGAGGTACCTTACAGCACTTTGAAATTTCGCTTGGGTCGAAAACGACCCATGAGTCGGGATTAAAGGTTAATTTTATTTATTTTGGACAAATCATACACTAAAGTCTCGAATCATGTGCTTTTTTGACAGAAAGTATGATAAAATTAAAATTTATACAATCATACTAATTATCACTATGCCTTATGTGACAATTGTTTAGAGACTTTAGTGTATGATTTGTCTAAAATAAATAAAATTAAATAATTCAAAGTTTAATATTTCTGTTCTATGTATACTAAATTAGTTCCAACAATATTTAAAATTTCCAGTCAATTTTATTACAATCAAAACAAAACAGTGTTTTACCTTTCAAAAAAATTGTATATATTAAATAAAAAAAACTGTCGTATATATATTATTAAAAAAAAAGAAATAATATCTATCAAAAAATTACCTTTTTTAAAAAAAGGTAAAAAAAAGGCGCCAAGTACACGTTCTTGTCACAACTAAAACAAAACAGTATTGTTTTACTTTTCAAAAAAATTGTATATATTAAACCTTTCAAAAAAACCTGTCATATATATTAAAATTTTCAAAGAAAGCTATCCTATATACTTCTTACAAAAAAATATGATATCAGGAAATGGCACCAAGTGGGACTAAGGAACTATGAAAAAACTTGTATACTATTTCTATAAAACTCTTCTATAAAACTCTTGTACATAAAGCTGTCGTATATATAATTAATTATATTATATACTATATTTTATCTTATTTTACATATATTATACTATATATACTATATATATTATTAGATATACTATATATATTATAAAAAAATAAAAAAAATATTTAAAAAATAAAAATATTTATTAAAAAACGCAAAAAAACTTGGCGTTGCTACACCTCAAAGTGATGAAATTAACATGTAGTTTACTGTAAGATAATGAATCAAAGAACTTGAGGAAACATTCAAATACTTTCTTTTTAAATTTATATGTATTTCTTAAAAAAATATTAATAAAAATATGTTACATTTTCAAAAGTGCATTTTTATATTTTTTACGTATTACAGAAACTTTGAGAAAATATCCGACTGTACCTGTTCTGAATCGTGTCTGCACTAAAGACATAAACATTCCAACGACGAACATCTATGTGTCAAAAGGAACTTTAATCTCCATTCCGGTATTAGGAGTATATCGTGATCCATCAATATATCCAGATCCGGATAAATTTGATCCCGAGCAATTCAACGCGGATGAGATAGCGGCTAGACATCCTTATGCTTATTTGCCTTTTGGAGAAGGACCACGAAATTGCATCGGTAAGAATAAATTAATCTATTTATATATTTAATAACAGGGGATCATACAACTAAATCAATTCGAACAACGCTGCATCTGCCCTTTCGCCGTTACAAGTATTTTTGTCTTCTTTTTTGACTATTATACCTAGATAATTAAATGTTAACAATGTTGGCCAATTTGCCAACATCGCTAACATTTTGTTTGCTACGTAGTTACACTTCTTTTTTTCATTAACATGGCCATTTGAAATCTTGTAATTATGATCTCTGATTTGTAATTAGGAACCTTGAAATTTACAGCCACCTAAAGATTTCTTAGACTACTAATACTGCAATACTAATTTTGCATAAGTTAAAGAAATATTTCCTCTTCGTAATCAGAGAAATTGTAACAACTTTGTTGCTAGTTAATAAAGCTAATAATTATAGATTGAACTGGAAATTATTCCGTTATTGCATCTACATCTAATTTTCATTTGCAAGTCAAAATTGCACTTGTGAGTCTCTTGTCGAAGTTTAAGTTCAAGCTTCATCCTTGAACTCCAGTTCCACTCTCTTTCGATGAACGACCTCTTGCATTTGTACCCAAAGACGGTGTGTATTTTATCATCGAGCAGCGATAAAAAATTTTTTTTAAATATTGCTGTGTACATTATATATACAGTGTATCTCATAAATATTAAATAGTACAATAGATTTAATAGAGAGTGAGAAAAATGGAGAGAAAAGAAGAAGGAAAAAGAGAGGGAAAAAGAGGAGATAAATATAACACATTGGCAACCTATGTGAACTTGGCACTCGACTTTTAATAAATAAAGTTTTAAATAAGTAAAATAATAGTACTTCGTTGTAGTTGTTTGTAGTAAAAATATTTTTGTTTGTAGTTCAACCCATTATCAAAAAAAAAAATGTTTAAAAAATGACTGTCACCCGACTTTAAGATTTTTCAAATCCGCTTCTTCCACGTGATTCGGAATTGTTTGTAGTTGTTTGTAGTGATTTTCCTTTCGTTTGTAGTTGAATAGTTTAAAAGTTACAAAATATTTGCAATAAACAAATAATGTAACTTTGACAATTTTAAAGATTTTTCAAATCCGCTTCTTCCACGTGATTCAGAATCGTTTGTAGTTGTTTGTAGTGATTTTCCTTTCGTTTGTAGTTGCACTGTTGAGAAGTTACAGCAGTAAAATGGATAGAGAAAATACATATCTTCGCCACTTTTTGAAAAATCTTCAAAATTGACAAAGTTCACTCTTGGCTAATTGTTTAAAGAATCATAATTTTGAAACGGTGCAACTACAAACGAAAAGAAAATCACTACAAACAACTACAAACGATTCTGAATCACGTGGAAAAAGCGGATTTGAAAAATCTTCAAAATTGACAAAGTTACATTATTTGTTTATTGCAAATATTTTGTAACTTTTAAACTATTCAACTACAAACGAAAGGAAAATTACTACAAATAACTACAAACGATTCTGAATCACGTGGAAAAAGCGGATTTGAAAAATTTTCAAAATTGACAAAGTTACATTATTTGTTTATTGCAAATATTTTGTAACTTTTAAACTATTCAACTACAAACGAAAGGAAAATCACTACAAACAACTACAAACAATTCTGAATCACGTGGAAAAAGCGGATTTCAAAAATCTTTAAAATTGACAAAGTTAAATTATTTGTTTATTGCAAATATTTTGTAACTTTTAAACTATTCAACTACAAACGAAAGGAAAATCACTACAAACAACTACAAACGATTCTGAATCACGTGGAAGAAGCGGATTTGAAAAATCTTAAAGTCGGGTGACAGTCATTTTTTAAACATTTTTTTTTTTTGATAATGGGTTGAACTACAAACAAAAATATTTTTACTACAAACGAAATACTCTCATTTTACTTATTTAAAATTTTATTTATTAAAAGTCGGGTGCCAAGTTCACATAGGTACATTGGCACAGCACTGATAAATTAACATGCAATAAGAAATAAAAATCGGATTAGGAGCGTATGTACATGTGTGTATAGTGTGAAATGGTATGAGTGTGAACACGCGTGACCGGATTTAACTGGACACGCATTAGCATTCTCCAAGTAGGATAAAATAAAGTAAAATTAGAATTTAAATTTTGGTAAGATAGATATAAAACTAAATGTAAGAAAAATGTATATCCGAAAAATCTCAATAAACCATCAATTAAAATCTATGTGCGGTGTAACAAACATAATAGTTAATCGTCAAATTCTTGTTAATCGTAATGTACACAAAAAATTCCTTTTGAGAGTTAAAAATTTTAGTAATATACTTTATTTAAAAAAAAGAAACTTTTTAACACGTTGCATATTATAGCATGGTAAAGTTAAAATAGCCCATTATTAAAACTTTGATCTTGAATTTCTCAAAATTGTGACATGATGGAGCATCATTACGAGCGGCATTGTATTAAAAAAACCTATTAAAGAAGATGCCTAACATTCATGTGTTCGTAAAATGCTATTTTTTGTAGAACCTTGTTATATGAGTTATAATTTTTAGAACGTGTTATATGCGTTATATGTGTTATAATTTTTAGAAGAATTTCGGCGATAATGTTTGAAATACATGTAATTACAATGAAATAGGAATTCAAGTAAACACATGTTTTAAAGCATAAAGCATAAAAATGTATCGTTTATTTTGTAGATATTTCTATACACAGATTTCTTACGTTATTTTATTTTTATCATAAAAATTGATGACATTTGAAAGCTGCTGCTGCACTACAAACTGCAATCTTCTTGTTGTATGTTCTTATGTTAATTCTTTTTTTTTACTAATTTAAAAATATTAAAAATTACTTATTTAAAATTCGCTTATTTAAAAATTCAATCATACGTTAGCTCGATTGAATTTATTTGTATTTATTAAATTTTAGCGAAATTAAGCCGTTTTTGTCTTATAGGTCTTTTGAAAGAAATTGCTGAACAGATAGATAAATATGACAAAAACTATTAGGAAAAACTACGTTAGAGCCTTTGGCATTCGGCAGTCCAGAGCCAACGTTGCTATTAGATAAAAACATAGCATTCCAAAGTGCGACTAAAATTTGATAAAAAATTTTAATTATTACATTTGAATCATTATATTATAATAAATCTATGTATAATTGTCATGTTCCTTCCAATTTTTTTTTATTAAATAAACAAATATTATAAAATTATATTAAACACACTAATTGAAAAAAATAGCTGAGAATAATAAAATAAAACATTTAAAAATAATGTCGACATTAAATTCGATTATTAAGTTGTAGAAATGTAATCGCGTATTGAAAAAAATTGACGAGAATTAATTCAATGTCAATTGACAGAAATAAGATTCTAATAATCTGTATAAATTATTTTGGCAGTATAATGCTTTATAATTACCAACTGAATATAGGTCATATATTTCTTCCACCAAATGTACTTTTTGTATTTCGAGCCAAGCGCGGCAATGAAATAATAACTGTACATAATAATGTGAACGACAGTATTCAAAAAAGCTATTACGGGACCTTGTTCACCAGGCAGCAATTTCAAAAAGCACCACGAAATAAAGACCGTTGCTGTGGAGTGCATGAAGTTGGCCCCCCTTTTTTTGAAAATGACAATTCTGACACTTGTTCCAGGTTGTTCTAACTTTGTTCCAAAGCGATATTATTATATTCCAAACGGTTCACCAATAAAACGAAAAAAACAATTTTTTGAAGTGGCCCCCTTTTTTTAAAAAATCAAACTATTTTTGATCGCTATAGATTGTTCTAATTGTTCCAAACATTGTTCCAAAATGACAATTCCGTAAGTTCAACGAGAAGCTCGGAAAACAAAAAAACATTTTTTGAGGTGGCCCCCCTTTTTTCAAAAATCAAACTTTTTTTGATTGCTATAGATTGTTCTAATTGTTCCAAATATTGTTCCAAAACGACAATTCCGTAAGTTCAACGAAAAGCTCGGAAAACAAAAAAAAAGTTTTTTCACAAACGGATTCTCGGACCAAGAGTAAACGTACTCTTCCCTTCTTGTTCCAATCATGAACTTTTTGTTCTGAGTTGTTCTAGGCCTACGAAACGTAGTTCTGCAATATATATCTCGTATCGACATCAGTTCTCTCAAAATTCGGAAAAATCGACTTTTTAACAATTACCGTCAAGAGTAAACGTACTCTTCCCTTCTTGTTCCAATCATGAACTTTTTGTTCTGAGTTGTTCTAGGCCTACGAAACGTAGTTCTGCAATATATATCTCGTATCGACATCAGTTCTCTCAAAATTCGGAAAAATCGACTTTTTAACAATTACCGTCAAGAGTAAACGTACTCTTCTCTTCTTGTTCCAATCATAAACTTTTTGTTCTGAGTTGTTCTAGGCCTACGAAATGTAGTTCTGCAATATATATCTCGTATCGACATCGGTTCCCTCAAAATTCGAAAAAATCGACTTTTTAACAATTACCGTCAAGAGTAAACGTACCCTTCCCTTCTTGTTCCAATCATGAACGTTTTGTTCTGAATTGTTCTAGGCCTACAAAACGTAGTTCTGCAATATAAATTTCGTATCGCCATTGGTTCTTTCAAAATTTCGAAAAATCGACTTTTTAACAGTTTTAATAGTTTAAACAGTATAGTATGAATCTCGCAACACAATCGGTTCTCCAAAATTCAAAAAATTCAATTTCTTTATTTTATAATATGCAAATAGTTTAGTAGGATAAGTCAACCTCTATACAATAAGCCTCCTGCATCTGCGTTTTTATCTGCCGCAATCTCAGTTATCGGCAATTTGCAAAATGTTAAATAATTATTAAGGAAGAAAAGGATAGAACTTGAAATGTATACATTTTAATTTGCAAATTTTCATCACGTAAAAAGTACAATAATATATTGTGAGAGAGAAAGAGAGGGAGGGAGAGTGAGAGAGAGAGAGAAAGAGAGAGAGAGAGAGAGAGGAGAGGGAAAAAAAAGGGAAATATAAAGTATGGTCATGCAGATAATAACCTAATGTAATGTATAATCGGGAGTATTCGCGTGCTATGATAGTATTTTAAAATAAAACATATTTTAACATTATTATGATAATATATTTATTGATAATATTCTATAAAACACATTTCTTTGGTTTAATTATTACAAAAATAGGTAGGGATACTTTTGATCATTCCTTTGGCGTGATTATTACAAAAATATTTTATGTTTCTATGTAAATACACATATTTACATCGCGTTTTACTTTAACGCATACTTTTTTTGGCTAACGTAACATGTCATCGTATTCAATCCAGTTGGTACCATTACGTACATATGCAGTGGAATGACCAACTGACGTTTTGGAATGTTGTCCGTGGTACACAACACATCCAACATGAGTGTAATTTTGCTCATTTAATTGAATAGATAATGGAATATCTTCCAAAGCGGTTATAATCGAAGATTCGATAAATAGTTGTGCACCGTATGATACGTTCATAGAATGTTCCTTATCACATTTGCTACATCTAAGTTTTAAAACTTTTCCCTCTTTTATTGCATCAATAATTTTTGCGTAACCGTGTTTGTTTAATATCTTCTCATTTACTGGTAAAATACATTTCTTAACAATTTTTATGTTTCCACATATTTCACATGTACATCTTTCGATATAGCTATAATTTTCTTGAAATATATATTCGCATAAATTGACAATGTTTGATAAGGCATCTATTGTTACAATGTCAGGAGTTGCCGTATCTTGTAAAAAGTATGTAACATTTTTCAAAAGTTCAGCTCGCATTTTATACATCTTTTTAGTCGGACCTATTTGTACAAAAGATTTTATAAATTTAAAAGCGTCTGTTGTTGCTGTATCTATAGTTCTTTTAAATTTATCATATACGCATGCCGCGGCGAAAATTTGCACAATCAAAGCCACTATCAAAGCCGCACATTTTTGACGATTATATTATTGAATCTTATTTTTAAAACAGAAGAAGTATTTTGGCAACACACTTACATTAGAATAACGTGGTTTTTATTAATATATCAAATGTGTCGCAATTAAAACATACAATTAAATGCGTTTTGTTTCTTTATTGTTTTTATTTCGCCAGTTTTGTTCTGTTGCTAACTCGCAAGGTTCTTTATCTGATTTGTCAGAATTTACTAATTTTATATCTAATTTTGGTAATGTAACCACTTCTGATGTCTTGTGATGCGTATTAATACTTGATGCAGATGAAGATACTGGTCTGTTAATTTCTGACATAGCTAACTTTGCTTTACCAGAAAAAGATTGAATATGTATTGTTAAAAATTTATTTATTCGCATTGATTGCGAACTATATTTTAATAATCTGTGTTTAATATCATTAAATTCTGACTCAACTGCAGATGAACTTGCATTTATTTTACCAAATCCAAATTTTGATATCATTACTCCGGAGTACAATGGAAAATATGGTAACAAATATTTAATTTTTTGCACCATTGCTGGACAGTAATATGGATTTATGTCTACACCCTCAATAGCATTACGTAAGTTATTAACACAACTATCAAAGATTGTTATTAACCCAAGCAATAATTAGATTATTATCAGTAGAATTAAGTTCCTCGCTATTTTGATGTGTATCTCTTTGATTATCTGTTAACAACAAATCCGATTCGTCTACATCGCGACCAATCTCATTACCCTGATCAACAATTTCATTTATATCAGGAACTCCTTTGATTGTATTACATAACAAAAATCGTGATTTCTCGGATAAAGTATCTTGCTGATTTTCATCTTTTCCAACAGTTTCACTAGAACAGAGAATAATCGCTGCTCGCACGATTTGTTGTAGATCAATGAAATCTGTTGTTTTTGTTAGCAAACACATTATCATTATATAAAATGTTTTAACTTTAGGATGGACAGATGTAAAAATTTTCCATCTAGTTATAAAACTGACATAATGGGAAATATCTAAACGCAAAAAACATGCAGGCATTTTCTCGTTGTTATTTGTAATTAATAAGAAACATCTTGATAAATATTCTTTTAAATCATTACAATTACCAAATGCTCTTACAATAGCACCCATTAATGCCCTATCAAAGTCACAAACTATTTGTTGTGGACATGGAAAATTTGTTTTGTGCAAACTACCAATTCGGCGTATTTCAAATAACCAATAAAGAATCGCATTCGTGTGTTGCGCAGCGCTTAACATTTGAAATATTGGCATCTTTGCAGTTGGAGTTTCGCATACTATTTGATACAAGAATATATGATTTGACAGTTCTCCATTTGGCAATTTTAGTTTTTTTTACCAAGGATCCAGTCGCATCTATTGAAATATATTTTGGATATTGCATATAGATTGCTAATTGTTCTAAAGTCCAATAATGAACGAAAAACTAATGAGATAGAATGTATTGTACCGGCATGTAATTCATACTTCATGTTAAAAATATTCTTTATCGGATCTGTTTCGTGATTTGCGCCTAAATTAATATCTTGCCTCTCTTGTTTCGCTTTTCGCAATACGTTGTTATTAGGTAAATGTGGAGGTTCTGAATCGCCTAAGTCCATAAGTTTGTCTGCTTCCGTTCTGCGCCACCGACAAGGTAATTCATGATTTTTTGCCAGTATTTTGGATACATCTATCCTCCTCTGTCCCTTGAGCTGACGTTTTCTTTCATGTCTTACGGATTCATCAAAATTACTAATCTTACATTCCATGATAACGTCGGATTTAGGTGGAGGTTTGTTAACAACATGACCTAAAAAGATACAATTGCATTCTTTACATGACCCCTTAACGGTAAGATATATGCCAGTTTCTGAAATTTTAGAATTTTTAAAAACCAACGCGCACGGCAGCTTTATCGCTTTATAAATAGTTGCATACATCTTATCTGTCCAAATTTTACGCCGTAACATACAATAATTGTGAGAACTCTGTTTCTTATCAAAATATAATACATCTTCAGGAGACATGCCAATCCAATCTTTATATGAAAATGTGACATTAAATTCAAGAGTTTTATCTCGTGTAGAAGTATCGAGAGAAGATGTACTACTTTCTAAAAGTGTGGAATCTGATATATTAATATTGTGAAATTTTTGTATTTTATCTTTAATTCCATATCGGTATTTTATCATCATATAAATATATTTTGGTGTAATATCATTTTTTAACGCTGTACTTATCTTTGTGTATATTTTGTTACTCGGTATAACTGGTTCGCCATACTCGTCCAACAAATCTTTATAATCTAGTGATAGAATAACGTCCAACAAACGTTCGACGTATCTGGCCATTCTACTATAACATGACACGCGAGAATAAAAATAATGTCATTAATATAATAAAAAATAACAATAATATACATCAGAATAGCTATACGTACGCTATAATATACATCAGAATAGCTATACGTACGCGCGAACAGGTTTCAAAACACTGCTTTCACTGAATTTCTGTATATAACTATTTCTGTATGCTCTACACTCTACAGTAACCACAGAGACACTGCCACTGCCGTGTTTTCAAGAACAAAACACTAGCGAAGTTCTTGCGCGATCCTCCACTGTGCTTCTTATATTTATTTATTTTTCGTTAGCTTACAACTCGCATGAACGCGGTAGATACAAAACTATCAGTAAATTTGACAAATGAGAAACCTTCTGAGTTAATAGCGGAAAAAACTGGTAAAATAAGAACAATAAAGAAACAAAACGCATTTAATTGTATGTTTTAATTGCGACACATTTGATATATTAATAAAAACCACGTTATTCTAATGTAAGTGTGTTGCCAAAATACTTCTTCTGTTTTAAAAATAAGATTCAATAATATAATCGTCAAAAATGTGCGGCTTTGATAGTGGCTTTGATTGTGCAAATTTTCGCCGCGGCATGCGTATATGATAAATTTAAAAGAACTATAGATACAGCAACAACAGACGCTTTTAAATTTATAAAATCTTTTGTACAAATAGGTCCGACTAAAAAGATGTATAAAATGCGAGCTGAACTTTTGAAAAATGTTACATACTTTTTACAAGATACGGCAACTCCTGACATTGTAACAATAGATGCCTTATCAAACATTGTCAATTTATGCGAATATATATTTCAAGAAAATTATAGCTATATCGAAAGATGTACATGTGAAATATGTGGAAACATAAAAATTGTTAAGAAATGTATTTTACCAGTAAATGAGAAGATATTAAACAAACACGGTTACGCAAAAATTATTGATGCAATAAAAGAGGGAAAAGTTTTAAAACTTAGATGTAGCAAATGTGATAAGGAACGTTCTATGAACGTATCATACGGTGCACAACTATTTATCGAATCTTCGATTATAACCGCTTTGGAAGATATTCCATTATCTATTCAATTAAATGAGCAAAATTACACTCATGTTGGATGTGTTGTGTACCACGGACAACATTCCAAAACGTCAGTTGGTCATTCCACTGCATATGTACGTAATGGTACCAACTGGATTGAATACGATGACATGTTACGTTAGCCAAAAAAAGTATGCGTTAAAGTAAAACGCGATGTAAATATGTGTATTTACATAGAAACATAAAATATTTTTGTAATAATCACGCCAAAGGAATGATCAAAAGTATCCCTACCTATTTTTGTAATAATTAAACCAAAGAAATGTGTTTTATAGAATATTATCAATAAATATATTATCATAATAATGTTAAAATATGTTTTATTTTAAAATACTATCATAGCACGCGAATACTCCCGATTATACATTACATTAGGTTATTATCTGCATGACCATACTTTATATTTCCCTTTTTTTCCCTCTCCTCTCTCTCTCTCTCTCTCTCTCTCTCTCTCTCTCTCACTCACTCACTCACTCACTCACTCACTCACTCACTCACTCACTCACTCACTCACTCACTCACTCACTCACTCACTCACTCACTCACTCACTCTCTCTCTCTCTCTCTCTCTCTCTCTCTCTCTCTCTCTCTCTCTCTCTCTCTCTCTCTCTCTCTCTCTCCCTCTCTCTCTCTCTTCCTCCCTCCCTCCCTCCCTCCCTCCCTTCCACCCTCCCTCCCTCCCTTCCTCCCTCCCTCCCTCCCTCCCTCCCTCTCTTTCTCTCTCACAATATATTATTGTATTTTTTACGTCATGAAAATTTGCAAATTAAAATGTATACATTTCTAGTTCTATCCTTTTCTTCCTTAATATTTATTTAACATTTTGCAAATTGCCGATAACTGAGATTGCGGCAGATAAAAACGCAGATGCAGGAGGCTTATTGTATAGAGGTTGACTTATTCTACTAAACTATTTGCATATTATAAAATAAAGAAATTGAATTTTTTGAATTTTGGAGAACCGATTGTGTTGCGAGATTCATACTATACTGTTTAAACTATTAAAACTGTTAAAAAGTCGATTTTTCGAAATTTTGAAAGAACCAATGGCGATACGAAATTTATATTGCAGTACTACGTTTTGTAGGCCTAGAACAATTCAGAACAAAACGTTCATGATTGGAACAAGAAGGGAAGGGTACGTTTACTCTTGACGGTAATTGTTAAAAAGTCGATTTTTTCGAATTTTGAGAGAACCGATGTCGATACGAGATATATATTGCAGAACTACATTTCGTAGGCCTAGAACAACTCAGAACAAAAAGTTTATGATTGGAACAAGAAGAGAAGAGTACGTTTACTCTTGACGGTAATTGTTAAAAAGTCGATTTTTCCGAATTTTGAGAGAACCGATGTCGATACGAGATATATATTGCAGAACTACGTTTCGTAGGCCTAGAACAACTCAGAACAAAAAGTTCATGATTGGAACAAGAAGGGAAGAGTACGTTTACTCTTGACGGTAATTGTTAAAAAGTCGATTTTTCCGAATTTTGAGAGAACTGATGTCGATACGAGATATATATTGCAGAACTACGTTTCGTAGGCCTAGAACAACTCAGAACAAAAAGTTCATGATTGGAACAAGAAGGGAAGAGTACGTTTACTCTTGGTCCGAGAATCCGTTTGTGAAAAAACTTTTTTTTTGTTTTCCGAGCTTTTCGTTGAACTTACGGAATTGTCGTTTTGGAACAATATTTGGAACAATTAGAACAATCTATAGCAATCAAAAAAAGTTTGATTTTTGAAAAAAGGGGGGCCACCTCAAAAAATGTTTTTTTGTTTTCCGAGCTTCTCGTTGAACTTACGGAATTGTCATTTTGGAACAATGTTTGGAACAATTAGAACAATCTATAGCGATCAAAAATAGTTTGATTTTTTAAAAAAAGGGGGCCACTTCAAAAAATTGTTTTTTTTCGTTTTATTGGTGAACCGTTTGGAATATAATAATATTGCTTTGGAACAAAGTTAGAACAACCTGGAACAAGTGTCAGAATTGTCATTTTCAAAAAAAGGGGGGCCAACTTCATGCACTCATACTTTTCTTTCGTTTTTCAATTTTTGAATTATAAATGTGTCACATTATAATTTTTCTCTTTTACACAGTAGGAAACTACGAAATTATTTGATAACGACTGAAAATTTTATTATCTCAAAGGAGAATTTATCGTAAATCTGCTTTCGATGGCTCTTGCAATCGATTTAGCATTGTCTCGAGAGAGAAGCTATAGACATTTGTTACAGTAATTACAAATCGCACAATAAAGTTATAAAGTCTGAAAATATTTATTACAAACATTAGTGCTATTTATTGGTGTATGCTTTTACTGCAGTAGTCAGAAATTCTCATGATATGCGCGTTTATTTGTTTTATAATTACATTTTTTATGGAAAATATCTTATGGATATTTTACATGAGAGCGTTTTAGTAATATACTCATTATGATATCTTAATAACATTTTCAGAAAATTGAGATATATTTGGGAATTAAATGCATAATAAGGCTCAAGTGATTAAAATAATCATATAAAATTAATAAGAGCGCAAAGAGTCAGAATGCAAGATCTTCGCACGCGTGTGAAAGATTATGTAATCATATTAGAAAGCTTATATGGAAAAGTATCATAACTTTGATAAAGGATGAAATTTACACAATACTAGGGTTGCACCGTTCAAATTTTGAAAACTCATGACATAGTTTTAATGAAAACATTGTTCCAATTCAGAATTTTTTTAAATACTCTACTGTAAAGTTGCTCATTTTGAGTTGTGTCTCTTTTCTATCAATGGAATGATATCAGAGATCATATAATTAATTATACACGTATGTTTTATTTTACTTACTTTTTACGTTATTAACGTACGTCTTTTTTCAAGATACAACGCAATCAGTTGTTGATGTGCAACTGACAAGTACACGGTAGTTCTGCATTGATATAGGTCATACAAACATCTAAATTTGTTATTAAAAATATTCAACTCATGTATTTAATGCGTCCCTCGCAATTAAGGTTCAGTGAATGTAATATTAAAAAAGAAAAACCTAAAACATATTTGCAAAATAAGTCAGTAAACAATTTTTCTGTCTTTTATATAAAAGTTGTGCTTGAAAATAATATAAAGAATCTAAAAAGTTTAATTTAATCGCATTACGGCATAAAATTTAATACAATGTATAATTGGATGGTAATCTGATAAATTATTAATTTAATGTTATTAAGTTAGATTAAAAGTTTTTTTTAAGCAAAACAAAATCATGCTATTGAATTTTAATATATATACAGAATGTCCCTAAAATTTTGACAAAGCGCTCGTGTGCAGATAGAACGGACTAAACTAAATTGAAAAGTCTTGTACCATTTTGCAATTTTCGCAACAATTAATGAGTTATTAATTACTAAAGATCGCGAATAAGTGCGTATCCGTCTAGCCTGCTGCCGAATGCAAGCGCGCGGCGAGATACAATAAAAAACGGGAGACAATCATATCTCAGAACAGGTTTTGCCGCTTGTAATGAACAACTCTCCGCGCGCTTAACGACTTGACGGCTGTAATTATTTCAGCATTACAGGACTCTCGCGGTTCATGCCTACTTTCTTCTTCTTACCGCACGCGCTGCAGCCATTAAAGCCAGCGTCGCCGAGGAGTGGTACTATTCAATTAATCGGTTCAGGATACACGTACTGCATAGGGCAGCGCTCGGAATTAGTTGCACATTTCGGGCCGATTCTGGAGACGACGTCTCCTGTCCCCCCACTACCGCCCGGTCGCTGGCGGCCGAGCCGCCGATAGCTCTGGTTCAGGAGCGTTTTATATTAGAAATAGACTAGATTGTTTAGGCATCTCTCAGGAAATCGTAACATTGGCTTAGTTTACACCGATTGTTTAGTACACGTATCAAATACTAAATCAGCTTCTTTGATTGGTGTAGATTTTACACTAAACGATTTATACCTATCGAAGAAGCAGATTTAGTATTTGATACGCGTACTAAACAATCGGTGTAAACTAAGTCATTTTCTTTACTACATAAATAATGTTTATTTTCATTAATACATAATATATATATTTAATTATTAATAAAAATAAACATTATTTATGTAGCAAAGAAAATATTACTATTTTTTGAGAGATGCCTCAACAACCGAGCCTATTTCTTATATAAAACGTTCCTGCGTCAGAGCTATCGGCGTCTCGACCGCCAGCGGCCGGACGGTAGTGGGGGAACAGGAGGCGTTGTCTCTTAAATTGGCCCAAAATGTGCAACTAATTCCGAGCGCTGAGATAGGGCATAATGCTGAAATAATTACAGCCGCCAAGTCGTTAAGCGCACGGAGAGTTGTTTATTACAAGCGGCAAAACCTGCTCTGAGATATGATTATCTCCCGTTTTTTATTGTACGTTTTTTTTTATACGTAATTTATATCGTTGGTCTTTGAGTTATCGGACACTTTGTATAAATATTGCATTATAACTCGTTAAATCAGGGCTGACAAAATGTGGCTCGCGAGCCGACCTCTACTTCGGACGCTTCTGCCTCCAACGCGTCAGCCGGCAGAACCGACCGACGTCTGTCAGGACCGTAGATAGCCCATCGTGCGAGATTGCGGGGCCATCGTGAATTTTTGGAAATTTCGATGTTTAACGACGTAGTGAATGTATCGTGAATAAAATGAAGAATGAAAATATTAATGTGACAAATGGATGCGCTTAGTATTGCTAATAAGTTCTTTAATGTCAATATTAATTTGCGTTGAAGCGAGACGAGATTGATGTTCTAACAATTATTCACGATACATTCACTACGTCGTTAAACATCGAAATTTCCAAAAATTCACAATGGCCCCGCAATCTCGCACGATGGGCTATCTACGGTCCTGACAGACGTCGGTCGGTTCTGCCGGCTGACGCGTTGGAGGAAGAAGCGTCCGAAGTAGGGGTCGGCTCGCGAGCCACATTTCGTCAGTCCTGCCAGTGTTGCGATATAGGACCGGTTGTATGCGCATGTGCGGCTCTGCGCATGTGCGGTGATGGAGATCCAGTGCCGTTATATGTGTGTGTTGACCGTATGGCGGGACGTTTTGACATGAGAAGGTTAGGTGACTACAAATAAGGTAAGATTTATTTATTTACAAGCATGGAATCTACGGAGCCAGCAGTTAAAAACCAAGAAGTAGAAAATTTCAATCAATTTCAAAAAATTTTGAAATATTTTTAATGTAGCGAGGTAACGGTACCTTGTTTAACTTGTATGAGACACTGTACTGACGCCTATTGCCGCACATGCGCATACAACCGGTCCCATATCGCAACACTGAGTCCTGCGTTAAATATTCCGGGATAAGTGTCCTTTATAAGGACACTCTCTTTGGACAACGTTCAGTGATGAAAAGACGTTCGAAGTGTTCGTTTCACTTGTCAAAAATATAGGAAGTTAGTGTACATTGTGACTTCTACGAAACAGAATCTATCATCAAAGTTCTTTCTAAAGTTTTTTCTTTACAAAGAAAATACAACAACAATTCAAGAAATTAGTGTACTATCAACTACGAATATTTTCGTATGATACTGATATTGAACAATAGTGTTTGGAATAGTGTTTGGAAATTCTTTCGCCGATTCTTAAAAAAACTAGCAACAGCTGGACATCAGTAATTTCTTTATCCGTAATGAATTCGGAAATTATGGAATTTTCTACTTTGCTTTTGACTGTCCTCACGGCGGTTTGTCTATATTATTTTGTAAGCAAGTTATCTTATTTCGAACGACTGAAAATTCCGCATGTACGGCCAATTCCGTTATTGGGTAACATGGCACCCTTCATTTTCCGACGCGTAGCCATGGCGGACAACTTACTCAACATATATAATTTATTTCCTGATGCAAAGTATTTTGGTTTCTTTGAATTTATGCAACCGAAATACGTGATCCGTGATCCAGATCTGATCAATTCAATTGCTATTAAAAATTTTGATTATTTCTGTGATCATGAAAGAGTAATAAACGAAGAGTATGAACCAATAGTCAGCAGGAATTTATTCTGTCTGCGGGGCAATGAGTGGAACAAAATGCGAAAGCTTCTTAGTCCAAGCTTTACATCCAGCAAAATAAAAATAATGTTTGAACTGATGTGTGAGTGCGCAAAAAATTTCACCGATTTTTTAATTACTGAATCTGGAGACACCGGCAAGACATACGACATGCAAGACATGATCTCCAAATACTCCAATGATGTGATTGCCACGTGCGCTTTTGGTATCAATATGGATTCTTTCAAGCATCCGAATAATGACTTTTACCTGCTCGGCAAGAAAAATATGAGTTTTACCAACCCCCGATTGGTGTTTACATCTCTCATGAATAGAAACTTTCCAAACATTGCAAAATTATTTAGAATAAGGGTGTTCAGCACAAAAGCGAACAATTTCTTTAAGAACATTGTCACCAGTATAGTGAAGGCCAGGAACGAACAAGGAATTGTTCGTCCGGACATGATTCAATTGATGATGGAAGCTAAAGACCAGGACCATAGACCTACGTTCGATATCAACGAGATAACCGCTCAAGCATTCGTTTTCTACCTGGCTGGATTTGATTCCGTGTCAAGAACTATGTGCTTTGCGGCACACGAGATTGCTGTTAATCCCAACATACAGAGCAAGTTGAAAGAAGAAATCGAAGATGTTCTCAAGGAAACCAATAACAAACCTACATATGAAGCCATCAACGGCATGATATATATGGATGCCGTTGTGAAGGAAGTCACGAGATTTTATTCATCGATTTTCCTCGATAGAGTGTGCGTTAAGGAATTCGTATTGCCACCAGCGACACCGGATGGCAAACCGATCAAACTTAAGCCGGGAGATACTATTTGGTTCCCGATTTACGCTCTGCATCACGATTCCAAGTATTATTCTCAGCCAGAGAAATTTAATCCAGACAGGTTCCTGAATGACGAAGTGGATAATTCCGTTTACCACCCACTCGGTATCGGACGAAGGATCTGCATAGGTAACAGATTGGCCGCAATGGAAACAAAAGTTATGCTGTTTTACTTGTTATGGCATTGCGATCTCGAACCTGACACTAAAACCAAAAATCCTATCGTTTTGGGAAAAAAATCGTTCGCTTTGACTTCGGAAAATGGTTTCTGGTTAAAAATGCGGGCGAGGAAATCATCGATTTCTACCTAGAAATTCTTGTCAAATGGGCAAAAAATTTGAAACATTTATTGCATGTAATGTTTACTTTAAGAATTAAAATCATATTAAAAAAAAAAAAAAATGGGCTTTATAAGATATTAATATATAACATATCAAAAGGCCTGAGTTCTGAATATATTGGAATAAAATGTCATGTATTCAATAAAAATGTCATTCTATATATATTATATGTATATGGTATATTATAACATTTTTAATAAACATGGCAACAATAAATATTAATTTCTTTATGTATAAAACTGTATTAGTATTTAATATACTTTGTCATTATCTATTTCGTCTCACCTTAAATGTATTTTTTTTTATCACAATTCAATTAACTTGATGTCGTCAAAATATTCAAACGAGGAAAATATGCAAAAATGAAGAAGACAACTGATCGGTCAACCTGCGAGAAAGATTGGTTGAAGGAATTGAAATTATGCGATAAAAAACTCAATACTACACTCGAGTGGTATAAAATATTTAAACTTATTAAACAACGATAAACCGAAACATGAACAGAGAGAAAAGTTTTGCATATTTTTGCATATTTTCCTCGTTTTGAAAAACATAAGAAAAGGAAAATGATTGATCGCTGTTGTGTGTTCTACAAGCTATGGCAGATAACTCATATGCGTTCGACGGTGGAATCACATGGTTTGGATTATCTATCCGTTACCGTAACACACCGTCATATTATACTATTTTATAACGCTGACAACTCAAGTAAGATTTTTTAATTTACAACTCCAAAAACTATTTTGAGTCCTTTGACACATATGGAAAACGTTCGAAATCTTTAACTGATATACGGTGGCCTTGCGACGCAGATTTATTGTGATCTTTATTTTATTTCTGTAATGAGCGTTTGAGTTCTTTAACCGATATGCGGTGGCCTTGCGGCGTATATTTGTTTTGATTGTTATCTTATTTCTTTCTGTAACGAGTGGTTGCCTTCTATTATCCTTTCACTGAGGATGGCCAAAATAAATGTGCCGAAACGTTTGATATAATAATTTGTTAATTATTCTTTGAGCATCCAACACCTGTGCTCTGGATCGATATAGCTATTTTACATTATATGATAATTCGTTTATTAATAAGGTCCAAATTAAACATTTCTTTTTTTAATAATTCGAAAAAGAATAGATATTTTTACGAGAAAAATATGAAAAAAAAAAAATCTTTGCAGGCAATAGCAAACGTCGATGGAACGTTTGAATACAGTTTCATATTCAATACCGCGCATAGCTGATATCGCGATTACGTATTCAGTATTATTCGCTTGGATATCGAAACATACCGGAAGCGGTTTGTTATTGAGGTCAACCAGAGCGTCCGAGACCAGGATCCTGCCTTCGCGCACTACTGTTTGCAACACCAGTCCATATTTTGCCATGACCTTTTCGTTTCTCAGCACCCCGCGCGACACGATTGCCAATTGCAACACCTCCGCCTCGTCCACTGGCCTTCCCAGGTTCCATGTGAAGCTCTGGATGCAAACGAGAAATGAATTATTGAGAGCGTAAGTATATCCTGAAGAACATCTCATTAGATTTTTATTCGGCAGAAGAACTGATAGATGGATTGAAAGTTCCGCGATATTGACAGACATTTAATTGACAAACGTCGTTCACTGAAATTAAATTTCTGATCGTTGAAAATTAGCATTGAGTGAGAAAACTGTTTTTCTCGATCTCTTTTTTTCTACGGCGTCCTATTTCTAGAAATGCACTTTGTGGAATTTATACAATCAGAATACTCTTTTGAAATGCTTGTGTGGAAATAAAATGTAGCAATATACAGGTATAATTAAGCATTCAAGATAAAAAAAAGAATTATGTTTTAATTATGTTTATGGCTTTACAATTTTGAAAAAAAAATTGCGCTCTATCCATAAAACATTTCTTTGGTTTTCAGTAAATTTTTTATTTAATTTTTTGTTTCTTGCAAGATATAAAAAGATTTCTTGTCGTCATTACCGGAGAAAAACGTTGTCGTTTTTAGCATTCTCATGAATTGATTATATTGGCACAAATAAAATAATTTAAATCATAATCGCGAGCTTACACGCATTCAGTCCACACGCACGTAAAAGGAACGCACACGAAATGGCACGGCATGCGAGTAGAGGTACGTAAATAAAATCGGGAGATCAATAAATTGTGAACTTGAATGTCCACAAAAAGGACCGCGCAATATTTCAGAAAGACCGATATTGAGAAAACGACGTAAAGACCGCCGCGCAGTGAAAAGCGATCTATTATTTACGCTCGAGAAGCGCGAGGTGCCTCTTCGAGATTTTTAATAAAGTTACGCTCATCGCCACGTCGCTCTAGTTTCATTTCTGTCGTCCTTTTAGCAAAAAGTAGAGGAATTAAAAAGAGCCGAGAAGAATTGGAAAGGATAAAATTGCGAAAGCAAAGAAATATTTTAATGATGTCTAATGAAATCAGAGAGTAGTTTATATTATTATAAAATTAAATTCTCTCGCAACCGCATTCTGTTGCAATTATTCAAATTCTTTCGACAAAGAAATCGAGATTTAATATGAAAATAAAATATGCGTTTGTTTGTTCACTATATGTAGTAACTCAGTTTACGCGCACGCGGCATTGGTATGCTGGAAATAGAGAGAAACAGGACGAAACTCTCAAAAAGAGCCACACAAGAGTTCCTGGTTTCAAAGACTAGATATTTAATTTCGCAGAATTAAATTCTTTTCGTTTATGTCTCACAGAAAATTATTTCCGTTTTACACTCGATATTTCATCTGCACGAGAGTGTAAGTTCAAAGAGTCAATGGAAAATTCTTTTTGTAAAGTTAAATATTTTCAGTTTACAAAATCGCAATATTAAAATAATGGAAATGGTTTTTGCTTTGCTGGCCTCCACATTCTTCAATTTATTATAAATTTTATTGACAAAAATAACTGTTAATCTGGTGAAGATTTTATGCAGAACTAGAATGCTGAATACATTTCTGTTTTTTGAATATTTCTTTTCTAGAAGTTCTAGTTTTCTAGAATATTTCTTTTCTATAATTCTGTCCAGTGACGATGTATTGTTTCTCGTAAACACGACTCGCACAGAAAATAAATGTTTCGCAATATTCTTATAAACCGGATCAGTCGTAAAAATATGATGTAACTCAGTGCTCGGAATTAGTCTGAACATTTCAGTCGATTTCCGTGATATACACCTCCTTTCCTCTCCTTACCGCGCGCGCCGCAGCCGCTAGGGCCAGCGCCGCCGAGCGTTAGGAGCGGCACTATCCGATTATAAGTGGGTTCTTCTCCCTATTTATTAAAATTTAAAAAAATTTATTGAAATTTATTAAAAATAAATTTTTTATTTTTAAATTTATTTTTAAGAAATAAATTTTAATAAATTTTTTTAAATTTTAATGAGTGGGTTCTTCTCCCTATTTATTAAAATTTTAAAAAATTTATTGAAATTTATTAAAAATAAATTTTTTATTTTTAAATTTATTTTTAAGAAATAAATTTTAATAAATTTTTTTAAATTTTAATAAATAGGGAGAAGAACCCACTCATAATCGGATAGTGCCGCTCCTAACGCTCGGCGGCGCTGGCCCTAGCGGCTGCGGTGCGCGCGGTAAGGAGAGGAGAGGAGGCGTATACCACGGAAATCGGCTGAAATGTTCAGACTAATTTCGAGCACTGCTTTAAAATATCCGATAAAGTACAACATGCTTTGGTTTCTTCTATTCATATTAATATTTGCAATATATAACAGTAGATAATATTGCATAATATATCTATTCTATAATATTTTCATGTTTAATTTTAAATTAACTTTATTTTGCTGACATGTTTTTATAATACTTAATTTAAAGTATCGTGAAACTAATATTGTTTTTCTATTTTTGATTGCATTCTAGTAATTTTATAAAATTTATTTCATTATCCGATAAAGTGCAATATGTTTGAATGTCTCTCTCATATTTCTAATATTACATTATATAATATATTGCATAATATATTCTTATTGCATTTATATTCTTGTGTTAGTTCTTAATTGGCTTTATTCTATAAACATTTTGTCTTTAATTTTCAATTTATTTGAAACTCTAAACATATTATTTGATTACTTTGAATTACTTTATAATATATAAAAATTATGTTAATATCAAGAGACACGGTAGTGTCTCGCGCCAAGTTCACGCGCAGCGCAAGACCGACCGTGTATCTTTACGCGAGCACATGAGCTGATAGGAGTCGAGATTTTCATATCTCAATAATGCGTGGACCGATCGAATTTATAATAGGCTCAATCGATAGAGCACATGCGATTTACATAATAAAAGTATCTTTACTTTTTTTGTACATACTTTCTAAAAAAATATATTAATTGCCAAAGTTTGCCAAAGTCGAAATATGCCGAAATTTATGTAAGCTTGGTCGTCGTCGTCGTCGTCTGTTCGTCATCCTTCTCTAATATATAAGTTTTTCCTTTGTCAACTAGAAGCATCAAAATGCGACATAGTTGTCCTTTTCTACATCCCGTGAAATGTCGATTCCCGCATAAGAGCGTCTTTTTTCTTTCCTTTCTTTTTCTAAAAGATGTCTGTCCTTTTTCAACATGGCGGCGCTCAGACCTGTCAGCTCGCAGCTTTGATGATACTAATCACATTGATATAATTAATATCGGTCGTAAAATGTATATGTAACGTGTTGTGGAGACGAATAGAGATAGTGTATATCAAAATAATAGTATTCTTTATAAAAAAAATTTTTCTCGTCTTGAAGTGCAGAAGTGTAGCAACACACATGCTGACAACACTCTTAAAAGGAACGTTCACAAGTGTCCCCTCCCGATTTGATTCTCCTTGAAATATGTTGTAAAACATACAATTTGAGAAGACACGTATTTTTTTATAGCGGCCCTAACTCAAATTTAAAGGGTGAAACACCCTTTTGAAAAAAACGAGTTTTTTCTTTGTGTGTAACTATCGCCAAAACCGTAGGAGATATAAAAAAATGTTTCAAGTAGAAGTTGTATGGCTTGTAATGGGCTTTATAACTGTGTAGTTGGATTTTCAAAAAATGTAATTTTTTTAAATTTACTCTTACCCCTTGGTATTATTTTTTCGAATTTCAAAATTTTTGTAATGACAAAAGTTGTAGCATTTTTTACGCTGAATTTAACCATATATGATTTTATTATGTTCCGAAATTGCATCTTTCAAAAATAAGTCATCAGTATCATATTATATGCGTCGCGCTGCATGACGCATTGTTTATACCGCACTTGTGTTGCGCAATAGTCGTTAAATAAATATAAAAATGACATGTTATCACATATTTAAGGAAGAAAAGTTAACTAAAATTGTTGCTAAAGCATCCCTTCCACATTACACTCTTATAGATAATCGCTGCATTTCGTATGCAGCGCGTTGTCATATACAAGTTAGCTATCAGCGCATATTACACTTTGAAGTTTTGCTTGCAGTGACCACGGGAAAATAATTTATGAAACGAAAACAGTGAATGAATCACACAATCTATTCAACATATATCCACCCTGACTCTATTCTCTTGGCCCGACTTGACTGACAATGAATAAAATTCTGTACATACTCTTTTTCAATAATTTTAATATACTGCGATATATTCTACATACTATTACATTCTATTAAATTATTACGATTTTTTTAAACTATGGTATATAAAATCTTGAAATATAAAATGTATATTATAAGTATAATTATAATATATTGATACAATAAATAAGCTTTTATATATATATAAGCTTATTTATATATATTATAATTATACTTATAATATACATTTTATATACCATAGTTTAAAAAAATCGTAGTAATTTAGTGGAATGTAATAGCATGTAGAATCACAGTATATTAAAATTATTGAAAAAGAGTAAACTGTACAGAATTTTATATTTTATTTCATTCTCAGTCAAGTCGGGTCAAGAAGGTAGAGTTAGGGTAGATATATGTTGAATAGATTGATTCATTCACTGTTTTCGTTTCATAAATTATTTTCCCGTGGTCACTGCAAGCAAAACTTCAAAGTGTAATATGCGCTGATAGCTAACTTGCATATAACAACGCGCTGCGCACGAAATGCAGCGATTATTTATAAAAGTATAATGTGAAAGAAATGCTTTAGCAACAATTTTAGTTAACTTTTCTTTCTCAAATATATAATAACATGTCATTTTTATATTTATTTTGCGACTATGCACAACACAAGTGCGGTATAAACAGTCATGCAGCGCGACTCATATAATGTAATACTGATGACTCATTTTTGAAAGATGTGATTTCGAAACATAATAAAATCATATATGGTTGAATTCAGCGTAAAAAATGCTACAACTTTTGTCATTACAAAAATTTTGAAATTTGAAAAAATAATAACAAGGAGTGGGGGTAAATTAAAAAAAATTTCATTTTTTGAAAATTTAACTACACAGTTATAAAGTTCATTACAAGCCATACAACTTCTATTTGAAATATTTTTTTATCTCCTACGGTTTTGGCGATAGTTACACACAAAGAAAAAAACCGTTTTTTTTTCAAAGGAGTGTTTGATCCCTTAAATTTGAGTTAGGGCCGCTATAAAAAAATACGTGTCTCCTCAAATTGTATGTTTTACAACATATTTCAAGGAGAATCAAATCGGGGAAGGGGACACTTGTGAACGTTCCCTAGTTAGTATTCTGTAGTTAGTGGACAGAAAGTGTACTTTGTGCACATTGGTAAAATCGGCAGGTATGTAATGTTTATAGAGAAGAAATGTCTAACACTTGGATTGAAGCTGACGATACGCTAATTAAAAAAAGACAATGGCCTAGAGGTGCTAAAGATGTTTCTGTCATTCTTACAGAAATTTGATCAAAAGTAATCTGTTTTTATATATGAAAAAACGCAATAACTTAGAAATACAGATGGTTTTTTATACCCTTTTTATGATCACTAATAATTTTCTTATAAAACATGTTGTAAAATATAAAAAAAAATTATTAGGTTTGTATAAATTAAGATTTCTATAATCAAAAAGAGGATCGTCGTATTGAAAATATGACGGGAGTGATGGTGGGATATTATTACCATTATTTTTACTTAAAAAAAAGAATCATATTTATTAAAATTATTTTTACTAAAAAAAAGAAATAATATCTCACAAAAAAACCTTTTTTTTTAAAAAAGGTAAAAAAAGGGCGCCAAGTACACGCCTTGTTATATTAAAAAAAAGTTTTCCTCATAAAAAAATCTTTCCAAAAAATTGTTTTTTTAAAAAAAGTTTTTTTCATAAAAAACCTTTTCAAAGAACTGTACTTTCAAAAATATATTATATTAAAAAAAAGTTTTTCTCACAAAAAACTTTTCCAAAAAAAGTTGTATATATCATAAAAAACTTTCCAAAAAGATTGCATTTTCAAAAATATATTATAAAAAATCTTTTTAAAAAAATTATATATATTTATTATAAAAAATCTTTCCAAAAAAATTGTATTTTTAAAAAAAGTTGTATATATTAAATAAAAATTTGCTACATATTCTGTCTATAAAAGAGGTGATATCAGAAAATGACGCCAAGTTTAAATAAAGAACTTTTCAAAAAAAGTTGCATGTATATCTAATTATTTATTTAAAAATGATATTTATGTTTATATCTAGTTAATTCTTCTTAATATAAATTACATTAAATCAACAAATATAAGAATTTTTTGTTTTAATATCAATCCATTATTTTTTTTTCCTTTGTACCACACACCAACATCCAACAAACACTAACTAATAGTAATAATCTTAATATTATAATTTTCTACTTAACAATGTGTAAAGTAACTCAACACATATACATGTTTTACGTTACAATTAAATTGTTGAATAGAAAATTATAATATTTAGGTTATTAGTGTTAATTAATATTTTTGCTGGGATATTCACTGATTTAAATAACTCACATCACTGATTTTGTTGTTGAAAATCACTGTTTTTAGTAGTTTAATATTACTGATTTGAGCAGTTAATATTATTAACTATTCCTTTTAGTGATATTTTACTGATTTACAGTGCTATACTTATAACTATTATAATAAGTGACTATTGACTGTTTCCCAGTGATAATACACTGATTCACTTTTAGAGAGAATGTTTACTGGAATATTGACTAAAAAGTAAACTTGCAAAAAAAAACGTAAATGCAAATTTCTTATGTGCACTCACCTTTTCTTTAACTTTGCGGATTAGTTTTACAAATTCTGGGATGAAGAACTTTGTGATTATTGCCTCCTTTCAAAATTAAAGAAGCTTAGATACAATTCACTCCGTATGCGTCTTTCTCATCCGTATTGAGATGAACGTCCCTTCAAAAACTGATCGTTAATGAATAAAAAATGCATCTCGAGCAATGTTCTTATAAAGGATATTTCTCACGCATGCGCGGTGTAGCACCAATGAATCCGGTGATGTATACCCAGATAGCAAACAGAATTCAAAAAGAATTCCTCAAGAATTCGCAGATTCCAAAATGAATTCTTTAATGTGTCTCATTTCCATCCCAAAAGAATTCATAATTAATTTTATAAGAATTCAGGGTTATGTCAGTATTTGTGAATTCTTTTATAGACACTAAATGAATTCCAAATAAGGAAGAAAGAGTTCGTAAAGAATTCATAAAGAGTTCCAAAAAGATTCCAAAGAAGTTCGAAAAGAGTTACAAAAGAACTAAAATAGATTCAAAAAAAATTCTTGTACTAATCCAAAAACGTTCTATAAGAATTCTGCTCCTCAGAAGAATCTCATTGAGCATTCAGCAAACGCCAATAGTTGCAAAACTGCCAAGCATTTTTAGTGGTTCAATTTTTCAATTGGGTTATTACAAAAACTGTCTTATTCAATTGGAAAATTGAACCACTAGAAACACTATAAGCAGCTTTGCAACTGTTGACGCCTGTTGAACGCAACTATACTATTATATTACGGAATTATATTTATTTCATCATCAGACACACAAAATATACATAAATATTGGTAATGTTTTTTTTATTATTAATTTAGCTTTTTTATTTTTGTTATATTATTTTATTACTATAATATTTACGCATATTAATTAACATATATGAAAAGTTAAAAATAAAAATTTATAAAAGAAGGAAGAAAAATAAAAATATTAATTTAGTTGAAATTATTTTATGCGGTCAGTGGCATGCTGTAGCCACATTCGGATTGTGGCTTCAACATTTGTTCTTGGCACTTGCCGGGAACTTGAAACCCCTTCTGCAATAGAAAAGTGTTTTATTAAATAATTATATAATAATGCATTATAAGACATAGTTGTGTGTGTGTATATATATATATATATATATTATATATATATACTTTTTCAAATATTAAGTCAAAATTTAAAATAAAAATGTGTATTGTTAACGGTTTTATAAGAGCTTTCTGTAATATAATATAACCTTTGAATTGTTTTCATCAACTCACCGATTATCACTTGGCAAACCTTCATAGCCCGGAATTTTTTAGTGTTTCGCTGTCCCGACCAGGAGTATATTTTTGCTAGCTGGTCTGTCATTATGTTTCTCAATACGCCGCGTGTCAATTTTGCTGCATCCGTTCCACCAATGACCCACACAACACGAAGTCGACTATGAGCCGACTTTAAGCTAACTGTGAAAGGCGAGAGTTGACTTTTAAGTCAATCTGTCAGTCGACTGTAAGTCGACTGACAGTAGACGAATGTCCCAAAAGTAGTTGACTGTCAGTCGACTTTTAAAGTTGACAATATGTTGACAATGTGTTGACTTTAAAATGACAATAAGTTGACTGTGAGTCGACTATCAGCCAAGCTAATGAAAATTGACAGGTTACCGAATACTCAGCTGTTGGGTGGTTTATGTCCCACTTTTTTAACTTATTGGACATTGATAACTACAAGATATAATTATCAGTGCTCAATGAGTTAAAAAAAATGAGACGTAAACCAACCAATAGCTGAATATTCGGCAACTTTTGTCAATTTTGATTAGCTGGAAATTTATAAATATATTTTTAAATTTTAGTTTTTAGAGTAGCACAATAAATACGTTTAAAGAATTAATGCGTTTAAATAAATAATTATTTAAAAGATCGTTTAACTTGTATGTAAATTTTTAATTTGTCACAATAGTAATTTTATATAAACTTTTCAAAATTTTCCATTTTTAGTTTTAATGTGATTTATTGTGCTACATATATAAGGATAGGAATAAATAAATAATATGTAAATTTTATCAATAGAATTATATATATTATTTCATCTATGTATGTATTATTTATATTGTTTTATACGTTTGCTTGTTCTGTTCAGTACTCCGCGAGCAAAGAACAACGCCAAAACGATCTCAACCGCCGTACAGCGAGAAAACACGAACTATTTGTCCTCGTTACAAGTAGAATGACGCATTCTTCATCTATATTATTAATTAATAAAATTTATTTTTTTGAGAGCGATCTAATTCTATCGCCGGCTCGTCGCACCCATTCTTTCATATATCCTTCCACTTCGGCCATTGTCGTATTTATTGAAATCATAATTGCTTCTAGAAAGAGATGATAAAATAATGGAACGGTTAAATGCGGAATGAATGAAACAAATAAAAAGTATATTGTGTAAATATGAATAAAATAAATGAATATATGTACCGATAATAACATCTGAAATTTTAGTTTTCTTTAATGCTAGTCTCTTTTTTTGACCTGTCCACGTATAAATTTGGGCCAATTCATCTGCAATTGTTAGAGACATGACATTTCGCACTGTTTTACAGACAGTATCTCCGCCAATCTTTGACATTTTTTGTACCTATAATATAATAGATATATATTATATATATATATATTTTGAATATTTAAAAAAAACACAAAGATATACATTTCTTATAGTGTGGTTCAAAGTTGGATTTTCCAATTTAGCTTTTAAAATGTTTTATATAATACTAAAATTTATAAAAGAAGAATGCTTAATTATTCAATTATGAAACATATAAATTACAATAATTAAAATAATTAAAAGATTATCCAAGTTTTGCTTTTTATTATTATAATTTTGTTATATTGTTATATTATAATTTTATTTTATATATTATATTTTATTGATATTTTATGTTAGTATATCTTAAAAATTTTTTAATTATAATAATGGACTTACGAATTGTCGTTGAACGTCATTCTGCATCAATTGCTCGTTGAAATTATTCAATTCCTGTATTGTACTAAGAGGAAAGTTTGGTAACAAGTTATTGTTATTTTGTTCGACTGGGTCGGCTTTATCACCTCCTTTATTTTCCAGCAAATTAATGATGTGGTTGAGCTTACGTTTTACTTTTGCATTTTCTTGTAAAAGTTTTCGTCGACATGCATCTGAAGGACAAAATAATTACTTTATTAATAAACAGAATGCAATTCTATAATGTAAAAATAGCAGTCAAGTAAAAGCAACAGAACTTACTACAGCAAGATGTATGGTCTTCATTCATACTATTAACTGGATTTTGAATTCGTACATTAATCGGAATATTAGTCATTGCTTGCCTACCTGAATCTTCTATAAAACGACAAAAAAATTTATATTAATTTGTTATATTAAGGGAGTGCAATGACACTATCAATATCATTATCGAAAGCAGTTTGTTACTTCGATTGTGACTTCAAATATATTACACAACGGAAAATCCTTTTCGTGATCGAAAAAAACAATTGTTCAAAATAGATATATGAAAATCTCGATTTTGCATTTCTGATAAAAAGCTACAAAACATATCTTTTGATTTCCAACACACATAACTTAGCTTCTGAGTAGTCATCGCTGCCAACGTCAAATCATGACATCAGAAGCGAGAAATGACATGCTAAGACGGTTAAAAATTCTTACGCGCCATTTTTTAATGAAAAGATATTTTTATGAAATAACACCATAAATCACTTTAACATACCTTTAAAATTGTCTGAAAACTGTTTTTAATACATAAACCGTCAAATGAGTGTCAGTAAAGTACGCCTAGTTATGTGCATAATAAGGCACAATTTTACATGTTTAAAGTGATTTATGGTCTTATTTCATCAAAATATCTTTTTATTTAAAAATAGACCGCAAGAATTTTTAACCGTCTCAGCGTGTCATTTCTCGCTTCTGATATCACAGTTTGACGTTGACAGCAGTGACTACTCAAGAGCCTTAAGTGACATTATCATTTGTCACTATTTTAAATTATTTAGGTGTTCAATAATAAATTCGACTCTATTTATCAAATTCATTCAATTAATGTTATTCTTTGTAAAGTTTTAACACAATTACAATTGATAATATACCTTGTTGCGTCTTCTTTTTTGCTTCATAAAACTTTCCTTTATTGTTCGGGTTTTTAGAGATACTTAATTGCATTTCTTGTAGCGGTCCTAACAGGAAAATAAAAAAGTGAAATATTTTAAGATGTGCAATAATCTTGAATTAAATAAAAAAAGAATTAAATAAAAAAGAAGAAAGCAACATATATCTATATGTACTTTTGAAATGTATATATTGTGTAATATATAATGTAAATTTTTCTAAAGATTTTTTAGGATGAGATCGCGCGATTCCAATTGCTTATATATACCTTCTTTTCTGTCTTTCCTAATTTCTTGGAAGTTTATATCATTTTTATGTATATCTATATTCTTCATTTCGTCTGTATTTTCGGAAAAAATAAAAATATAAATATTACATATTGGAAAACATTAATGCTCTTTTTATTTAAGTAGATTATTATTTTAATTCAGTTGAAGTTGTCAATATCGTACAATTAAGTACAAACAATATATTTAAGGCTACTGAATATTTTACACACTTCGTGTTTAATCTGCTTTTAATGTAATACCTGGTACATCTTCTTCATCAGAGTGTTTGTGCGATGAATGCGATGAATGCGATAATTTGCTACCTTTCTCTAGATCATCCAAGGAATCGTTGCATTTATCATACAAAATAGAGATATGTTTTCTCATTTTCTCTGGTTCGTATTCTATGCATTAATAATAACATATATGTTAGAATTATTTTTGTATTATTTATGCATCATTGATAATATTATGCATTTCGTGTAGAAAAATCTTAACCTGGCTCAATAAAAGGAACAGACTTTTCAATTGGTTGACTATTAGATAAATGTTCTCTTTTTTTTGCGGAATGTAATTAGAAGGCGCGTTTATATTTCTCTTATTCTTTTCTCTTTTCCTTTCTTGCTCACATCTAGAATTTTAAAAATTATACATTAAAAATTACACTAGTATTTTGGATTATAACGAACAAAACGACAAATCCTGTACGAACGTAAATACCTTCATCCGTTGATGTGTCGCCATAAAACTTTCGTTTTCTAATAAATCTTTTTTGTTTGTCAACGGTTGTCGAAACAAATATGTTTTCATCATTTGATGTTGACAATTCACTCACAGTTTTTTCGACTGCTTGTGCATTACTGTAAGTATCTGAAAGAAATTTTAGAATACAAATACATGTGTTAACTGTTGCATTTGTTGCAATTGTTGCAAATCATGACACGCACCAAACGGTCCAAACTTTTTCTTGAATGACAGTTCCTGCCAATTGTCTGACGGAGTAAGCTGTTTATAACACGCTTTAGACACTTCTGAATGCTTTTTGGGCATCTTGAAAGTACTTTGATCGAAATTGATCCATGACGATGGTACAGATATGCAGTACATATCATACAATAAAACGTAATACTCCATTCTGAAAATAATATATATAAATTATAAAATATACATATATCAGTTATAAATTAAAATATGCAAACATTTATTTTATGACTGCATTTTATAATAATAATGTAAAAAATAAAATATAAATTGTAAATTAAATTGTAATAGATTAAACCAAATACAAAATATTAATGTATTACTTAAAATATGCTAACAATAATAACATAAAATGTTGAAACGCGTAGTCAATCGGGTGCCATCTAAAATACACAGTAACAAAAAATACAAATTAATTAATATATTACACATAAAAATATATCACAAAATGTAGTACGATAAATAAAAAAATATATGCGTTCAAATGTGCACAACATTAAAATATTATCGCAATTCATAAATAAAATTGAATCGTACCTTTCTCATTAGCGGGCCATCAGGTAGTACTACAGTGTAGAGGTAGTAATAATTTCTAATTTAATGCTACAATGAATGTAGCAATGGCATACAGCACCATGAGTCTTCCCTGAACGGAAGTTGAACAGCTTTATTCGAAATTTCGGTAACTGCCCATATCATTAACTGGGATAAATTGTTTACAATATACACATCCATATTTTCCGATGAACATGGGTACAAAGATAATGAATTTTTCGTTAAAAACTTTCTTGCAATTATGACGGCAGTATCTCCATTATAGCAAATGTGTTTAATAACAACAATTGTATTATCTTTTAGATAACAGCAATTGTCGGGTTTCTTAGCTGTCAAAATAAAGTCTTTGAATTGAATTACACGATGTGCTCTTTTGTAATTTGCAGGAAGAATTTCTCGAAATTCCTTCTTCAGTATGGGATAAATGGATTCGTTGTCAGTAATTTTAAGTTCGGCATTTATTTCGGAGATTCTGTTGTACAGCTGCTGCAGTGGCTTTTCAGCTTTTCGGAGCATTTTCTTTATTGTCTGCATGTAATTTTCAAAAGGAAATGCAGAAAAATTATCGAGTGGTCCATATTTGAGTACGTCTTCGCTTAAATGAATTAAATTGTGTACGTTATAAATAATCGAATCTTTTCCGTACAACTGTTTACAGATTTTGACAAAATGTATCAACAAATCTCTGCTATATTCATTGTTGTGTAAGAAATCGGTTGAATGACATAGTATGCGAATAGCACAATGTAGCACATTGAAATGTTGTAAATTATCTCGCGATAAAATACCATGCAAAGCGATTGGTCCTACGTATAGAAGAAACAATCGCAACTCAGTTGTTTTCCATCGAGGCAAGTCATCCAATGATCGTGGCTTTCGAGGAAATTCCTTTGGTATCCATTTTTAAATAGCAATTAATTTGTCAGATAACTGCGTTATTTTTTGACCACTCAATTTTGACGTATGATATCCATTTGTCCACAACTGTAATAATTTCTTTGTGACTCCCAGACACACTAGATGCATATAATCTAGAGGGAAACGTGACACCATAGGTAGTATAGATTCCAATGGAGACGTATTATTATGGTGCTCTTCTTGCAATCTATTTTTAAAATTTTCATCGGTCCGAGGAGGTGAATCAAAGTCTAAGAAAAGCATGCGATGATTATCAAACGTGCCTTCTTGCATACACTTGCCACATCCAAAGAAGGCATTGTGTGCTTTAGTGCCTGTAACAAATGATCTGGCAGGGCTATCGCAAATTACGCATCTTATTTTTACGGCATAAGTTTTTCTACGGAAAGCTATTCCTGTGCGTTGAAGTTCACGATACTCTTCGCAGAAAGGAGCCAGAAAATCTGTTAAAGATTTCGGTTTTGTGTACCCATGATAGGCACTAATAACAAAAGACGTGAATGCTTTATTTCCATAGATCTTTCCCAATATCGGCCAAATTTGACTTTTACTGCTCTTACTTATTGGCAGTCCATCAATATTTAAATCTATTTCAATTACGTTATTTTCATCTTCATAATTAATACGTGTCAATTAATCAATTAGAGCGTTTTTCAAACCGTAATAAAAATTACTACCTCCGCTGGCTGAAATCTTGATAGAGTTAAACCTGGGTGTTCGTAACAGTGTTCTTGCATCCTTTGGTAAATCGGCATGGCCGCATATGCGCAATTGACTCAAAAGTTCGGACATAGCACTGTGTGAAATGTTATGTTTCAATTTCCACGAACGTAACCAAATAGAAAACTCTTCATCGTACGTATTTTCGGAAAAGTTTCCATTGTTCTCATTTTCATTATTTTCTCGATCGTGAGACATTAAAATATTATTGGAACTTTCGTCACTATCATCTGAATTATCAGCAATGAATTGGTGAAAATTAGAGACCAATTCCACATTGGTACGGACGTTAGCTAGAGTATTCTTTGGAGAAGAATTTGTTTCCTGCTCTTGTTCAGTTTCGTACGCTTGCAAGCGACGATATTGTTGCCTTGTTGTCAATTCACGAAAAGATTTCCGCATTTCTGTTATAAATGTTGTTATTGTTATTATTATTTATTATTATTATTATTACTTTAAAAGATTTAAATTGAAAATTCTCCGTTCCGTCCTAGCCGCATAGATGGCTCCCATACACATTCATGCAGAGTATCACATAAGGGGACACGCACGTGCGAGAAATAAACAGTATATATATACGTATTTGCGATAGTTACAATAAGCTTGTTTTATATAATTGTGTTTTTGATTTTAACACATTGATGTTTCCCGCAGAAACATTTAACCCTCAAAGTACACACCTTTATTTTATACCTTAAAGTGCACACAAATGCGAATTGGGATTCGAGATTTTTGACTTAACATAACTTTAAGGAAATAAAAGCAATTTAAATGAAAAACCAGTGTTTTTTTATATAAAATTTTGTCAGTAATCCAATTGTAATATGTACAATTTAAAAAAACAATTATTTCTTATCGATAATGCGTGTTTTTCACAAGTACAATTTAGAAAAAAATCAATTTCTTTAAATTTTGCGAATTTGCACTGGTATGCACTTCAAGGGTTAAGTAGCCCGTAATGGGTTACTTTCGCCGCACGTATGTTGAAAAAGTTTTACTGATTCAATGATATGATATATCAAGGTAAAAAGAAATAGAAAGCTGTGTTAAATGTATCACGAAATATACTGTATCGATTCGTATTTGATGTTCCAAGTTTAAGATAATTAATAAAAAAAATGAGAGGTATAAATAAAACAAATTACGAGGCGAGACAGCATGTTAAGATATAAAGCAAATTTTACAAGCAATTCTATAAAAGCAAGTGTAATTTAACTAAATATAAAGATTCAAAAGGCTCTCGGATTAAATACAAATAATAACTAACAAGACAAATAAGAGCTGTACGCGGATGGATTTGATGAATTAAATTTTAATTTTAATGCATAAAGCACAATATTTCTTGGTACTTCACGAAGTATTAAAATTAATAGATCTCAATTTTGAAATTCATTTAATAAAAACTCCCTCTACACCCTCTAAAGATATAGGCGAGAAAAATATCGAGACGAGAATTTAAGTCGGATATCGAACCCGAGACCTTATCGTTTTACGGACGACTGTTCTACCAACTAAGCTACTTCAAGTGTAATTTATTATTGTACAATTTTTATTGTATATTATATATATATATTATGTATTGTATAAAAATTAGATTATACATATACTTTATAATAAACACAATAGTGTCATGCACATGAGCACACAGTAAAGAAACAAGAATATACCCACAATGTAGGAGGTTTAGAAATAAAAGTTAAGAAGAATAGTTTATAATGTGAAATATTAATAAATATTTGAAATATTAAACATGCAATTAATATCTTTGTATTAATTATTGAAAGTAATGTCATTTTAGAAACAATCTAAAAACAGTTATAAATAAGGTATGCAAAAATATAAAAATGCACAATGCAAAACAAACTTCAATATACCTACGAAACTCAATCAAACTTTATATAAGGCTCACGTATTCATAATTCGTTCTTATACTTAAAATCGTCTTAAGTACAGTCTTAAGATATTATGAGAGAAATAAGAGATTATACCATTTTATTGACTGAGATTTTAAGACGACCCAAGATCACTCTTAAAGATGATGTTAAATATAAATTCGGACTATAAATACCAGTCATAGTTATATGTGCACAGAAACTGCACTTACATATAAACAATTTGACATGTGTATATACTTTTTTATAAAATAATATAGAAAAAAATAATAAAAAGTAATGATTCTAATGTATAACAAGTAAAAAAACAAGAAAAGAAGAAGCAAAAAAGTATAGTAAACAGAGTACAATTAAAATGAGTTTCTATATATTTATAAATTTATAATTATATAAAGATAAAAACTGAGATTAAAGTTGAATTACGTTTTACAAGTATTGTGCAGTGTATTTTTACATAATAAAGAAAATAATTAAATATATGATAAAGAAAAAAATTACCTTACCTTAAAGATTGTTCTTTCCGTATAATAGAAGACCATAAATGTGAACGATAGATAAGTCTTTCGCATTCAACCAGAAATGGGATACAAATGATACCATAAATGATGAAAGATCTGTAACATAAATTCATAGCAAAAAAAAAATACAAATAACCATGCAATCAGTGCTCTACTTTTCACATTTTTATTTCTTCACAAATATACAATCGAACCCCTGAAAGAGTATAATCCTTTAATTCCTTTAATTTTTAAATAATTAATAAAACATTATATATAATTATATTTTTACTCGAACACGACCACGTTTCTTGAACATAACCTCTGTGATGTTAGATCTTAAAAAAGATAAAATTGAAGTAAAATACATTGAAATATATAAAAATATTTTTAATAATGTGTATTTTACTTCATATTTTGTATAAATATATAAAAAAGGAAAGAGGATTAAGCCGACGACACATGATATGATATTTTCGTACTAGATTTAGCCACTCACGAGAGCGAGTGTCTTTCGCTGCCTCTCGCTCTCGTGCTTAGTGGTTAAATCTAATACGAAAAATCGTACCATGTGCCGTCGGCTTTACTCTTAAAATACATGATTTTTATTACACTTACCTCGTAGATATCGAAGCACATGGAACATGTAGAAGCAGGAAGAAACACACGCAACACAGAGATCGGCGGAGAGAGACGCCCGGAAGCCGAGAGAGCTGCGCAGCAGATCGCAGCGCAGCTCTGTTATTACGCTAACGGGCTACGAGCGAATTAAAACTAAGATTTCTTTTTATGTTAATTGTCTTTTCGGCAAGATAAAATATCTATCATTTGTATCTTTTCGCTTTGTCGAAAAGATATAAATAACTTAAAAGATATAAGATCTTTATTTGTCGTAAAAAGAACAGAGCTTTCGTCGACTTTGAGTCATATTTCAGTCGACTATTTATTAACCATTTGTCGACTTTTAAAAATCGCCAAATAGTCAACAAATAGTCAATTGCTGTCGAGTTACAGTCGACTGTTAAAAGTCGCCTTTAAGTCAACTGAGAAAAGTCGGCTATCAGTCAACTAACAGTCACGCGTGTTGTGTGGGGAGCAGTATGTGGCGAGTCTGCAAAGTACATGTAATCAAAAAATGTGCATCATGTAACTATTGTATTTAGTACATGTACATAAACTTACAAATTGCTTGCATACATCCGCAGATTGCAGATTGTCATTAAAAATCTCCAGATCTTCACTCGTCTCCAGTGGAAAATCTGGCAGGAGGTTGTCAACCTCCTCATTCAGCACAGGTCTACCATGATCTTGGAGTTGATTTATGACGTGGTTGAGTTTCGTCATGATTGTTTTATAATATTTTAAAAACCGCTCCTCAGTCAACGGTTCTGAAACAAATGCACATTTTTGTTTATCAACAAATGAAATGTGTTTTTTTAATTTTTATATATATATACATTTGTTATATACATATTATATTTTCTAATAGAAATATCAATTAGTCTTGAAGTAAACTTTCATTTTTTAATTAAAACTAAATAAATCTTGCAATGAAATTGTTGACTGATGGACATGTTTATTTACCAATTACTGCAGTAATAGTCCGAAAATTATTCATGACTATGAAACTACTCGATAAAATGAAATACCAATTTGTAACTCTTTTGTGGAGAATAATGAGATTACAATGGAAATGAGAATGGGAAAACTCATTATAGTTCCTCGTTAACAATTTCATTACAATATTTGTTCAGTTACAATTTAAAACGGAACATTTTATAATTATAACCTGGTGCTCTAATTAAAAATGTAATTAGCAATGCCTATGTCAGTTTATACGTGAATATTATCGAATTATACATTACCACATGAACGAGCATTTCCTCGTTGTTGAAACAAGCGCCTCTGATCAGTGTCATCGAGTTGCTCTTCGTCCATTTCTTTGGAGTCATCATCGCTCTCCTGCATGTTCGACGACTCATCTTCAACTAAAGGAAAATAACATGAATCTATAGTCTTATTATTGCAACATCAAAGGTGTAAATCATTGAAATAACTAGGCAATTGAAGAATTTTAATTTCCCTGTTTTTTTTTAATATTTTGATTTGATAAATTGTCAAAACATTTAAAAAATTGAATTTTTATAAGAAAATATATCGATTGTTCTTCGAATATAAAAGCATAGCCTTTATTTGTACATATCATTTTTTATGTATACAAATTATGAACATAATATTACCTGTTCGCTGTTTCTTCAACGGTAATGACACTCCCTTGTGACATTCATTTCGTATGGAAGTAGGCAAAAGTTTCTTTTTGCAAGGGTTGGTTAATGACTTCGTCGTGACAATACCTTTATTTCTTTGACATGTATCTGTTGAAAAACGTTTCGTGTAATGTGTTATATTATTACATCAGTATCTATCTACGTTTCCGTAGATTCAAACAAATAAAATAAAAACTCACTTTGAGATTGCTTCTCATCCTTGTTGGTTGCCAATACATTTTGCCAGTGTCGTGATGGAGAATTCTCTACCTGAAGAGATGCGAATGCAATTTCTCTTTCAAAAACTGCATCGAAGTTTTCAAGCTCCTCGGATACATCATGCGATAACAACTTTTCGTTCTCTATAAAAATATCGACATGAAATACGTGTGTATTATGACATGGCAATATGAGAAGTTATGAAATATATTATTATCAATTGTGCAATATATTAGTATAAATTATAAATTATAAATTATATTAGTATTAATTATATTAGAAATTAAATATATTAGTTATATTTAACATATAAATTAATTATATTAGAAATTAAATTACATATATAATATAAAATATATTACTATATATAAATATAATTGTACCTAAAATAGAGTTATGCTGCAATACGTCGACTAGTGAAAGTTCTGATACCGAAACTGTGACCATAGGACTAACACTTTTCGCAGAATGATCACATTTCTGTTGGGCCTGGTAATTTGAAGGTGGTGGTACGAATGCACCTATGCCAATATCATCGTCAGTAGCTGAAAAATTCATATTTAATTAATTATTGATGTCATCATTAGAATGATTATTATTGTGGCTACTTGTAAATTGTAATATAATCTATTAATCAATTTAATCTTTAACAGTACCTGCTTCCTCTTCCGAGGTATCCCCAAGACGTGCGGGTTTTTTGGTGACACGTTTCTTGGCCGGTTTTATTAACGCTTTCGTACACAGATCATCCGTATCATCATTTGTGGAAGCGTTCGTGCAATGCTCCTCTACTTGATTGGCAACTTCAATGGTCTCTGTTAAGTTTATAAAGACATTTTATTGTGATAATTCATTTTTAAAATATTATGTTTATAAATTGTTTTACAAAAAAATATTAACCGAAAGGTCCCAGGAGTTTACGATATTCGTACTTGATCCATCGGTCATCTGGTTGAAGTACATGCATTTTTTTTCTTATGAATTTCATGTTTTTTGGAGGCCAAAGAATGAACTTATGATCCAGATGCACCCAATGCTCAGGAACGAGAGAGCAAAAGTCTTCGCACAATACAACATAATATCGCACCATCTGCAAGTTAACGATTTCACGTCGACAATAATTACTGATGTAAAAGTGGCATTACATATTGATTGTTTTGAAACGTTAGTAAAACAGCTTTGCGGCATATTTGGTCTGCAGGCCATATTTGTGGAGGTGACAGATTTTTTACTTCATATATGTGCAAGTTGCTCGAGGCACATGGATAATTCTGAATATCGTTCCTGTTTAAAAATGCACAACCAATAACGACAATAACATTTCCTCTGAATGCGATATGATTGATCATGACGATACTTCCATCAGCCATGAAGCAACAATTATCTGGTCTTTTATTTGATATTTCCAAATTTTTGAATTGTAAAACTCGATGCTCTCTGTGACAACCCATAGGAAGATTGGACCTAACTGGTTTCTTTACCAGAGGATAGTTGAGATTCATACCACTTATATTTGCTGTTATTTGCGAAGATGTTATTTGCGATGAAAAGTATGCAGTTGCATGTTTTTTTTTGCAAACTACATATTTTTTCTTGAAAGCAACTATGTGTTTTCTTTATACCAATTGATTCGTCTTATTATTTTATGCATAAAAGTATTAAAGTAAGATTCCCAAAAATTAAATGTTTTACAAGATATTTTGTATTTTATGTCAAAATACTGTAATTTACAAGCCTCATAACTCGAAAAGTACTTAATGAAAAATAACTTCATTATAGTGTTTTGAAAAGCTCTTGACACCAGCTATTAGATTTTGGAATCAAAAATAGGGGTTTCTATTTAAAAAACCTAACCTAACCTTGAAATGACCTTGAAGGTCAAGCTCAAGGTCAAATTGAAGGTCACCGTTGAATTCCTCGTTGAAAATTACTTCAGAAATGACCTTGACCTTTTTCAAAAATACCTTACATGAGAAAATATTCAGCCGTCCCGGGACTTAATTGACACCCTGTATAGCGTGATGAATATTGCGCTCAAAATATTGTGCTTATTAAAATATTGTGGGAATTTTTTACAATTACAGTTACTGTTACAGAAAAAGTATTATTACTATTTTATGTTTATGTTGACAATATTAATGTTTAGATTATTTTTGTCTTGTTTTTAGATCCATACATCGTCCAAAAAGATTATGTAAAAAACCACATCGATTCGAAACTACTTCGAGCGAAGAAGGAGTGAAGGTTAAAAAAAAATCTAAGTATATTAATGAAGAAAAAGCAAAGAAAAAAGTTTCATCTACTTTACAAGATATCCATAATGTTATGAATAATGAAAATGTGCCGTGTAATTCTAATTTCAATAAGGATTCAAACTGTACAAGGGTACGCATTATGTCTGATAAGACCTATCAAAATACTCCATACACACTAACGTATAATCAAAAACATCGATTACCATATCACCCAATACCTCTTACTGGACAAAATGTTTCTAATAATACTGGACAAAATGCAACAGACAATTTTACAGAAAATGCACAGCAACAGACTATTAACAACTTTCAATCATTTAAAGCGAATAATGCAACAAGTATATCACCACAACAATCTGGCATTAATGGAAACAGTTTTCATCATATAACTCAAGAATTAAACAGAAATTTAATGAAGAATAACATACAACATAAAGAAGTTTCGGAAAATATTACATCATCACCCATTTATCCACATAGTATTCCTTTGGAGAATGAGATGCAGTTGCTACACAATTTACAACCATGTTGTCAACCTGTATCAAATGTTGAAAATGCAAATTCATTAGTGCAAGAATCATATCACATACAAGAATTGGGAAATACCGTATCAATTGAACCACTTCAAAAAGTTATACCATCACATCAAATACAATTGGAAAATAATGCACCAATAGCAAGAGAAAAAAATGAAATATCGCAAGTAATTGAAATACTTCGCGACTTACAGCATAAAAATGCAGTACGTATATATTTTCTTATTTTAACTAAAATTGAAAATAGATAATAACTCTGTTTTGAATAATATATATTTACTTTCTCTCTAAAAGTTTTTAATAAATAGTTCATAAAAATTTTTAAACGTTACAAGTTTGCTTCTGAGCAAAAATTTGTAAAATATATTTGAAAAAATATGACTAAATAAGTAATGAAATATTCTTTTTTTATTCTGAATGATTCTAAATAAAGGAATGCAAGAATAACTAACATATTTTGAACATTATTATCGTTTTGATATCATTGATTGGTTTCAGAATATATGCTTCTAATTATACTTTATTAATATGTTTACTACGTTATATATATAATTTTTTTTTAAACATTTCTCAATTTGAAACTTCTTATAATCTATAATATTTTTGATTTTTGTTCTCAGAAAAACATATACTTGTTTCATTCAATCTATTTAAAAGTTTTGATGAATATGAAATATTAATCATTAAAACAATTAGATGGACTATTACCGTTAAATATTTATTTTAGTATTTTCACACACATTGTTTATTAATATTACTAATTATAATCAATTAATTTCAGAAGAACAAATGAACGATTGAATACAATAGAGCGAAAAATCGATTGCAACGTTATTAATACAATTCCTACAAAGCCGCGAATTCTTCCATTTTCGACAATAGAAGCAATACAAATGTTTACAAAGGATAACGCCGTTTATGAAGAAGTTGTAAATATTAAATTAATTCATATTTAATATACACATAAAAGAAATTGCTTTATAGATGTATATTTCAATTTATATTATGTAATAATTTGTATATCTTCAGAATTTATTTTATACCTCGACAGTTTTGAATCGTTAATCTTGTTAGAATCAGTCTTAATTAATATTGTATTTATTTATTTTTAATGTTTATTTTCTAAATGACTATCATCGTATTCGAAAATAACTTTATTACAGATCGAAACGTTTGCGGAATTATTCTTTTACACATATACATAATTCAGAATATTAAATAGCATGTAACTAACTTATCTCTTTATTGATTAACCTTTTTTACTTTTATTGCAATAATTTGTATGTTTATAGGTACAGTACTTTAAATTTTTAAACTGCATAACATTAAAAGATAGCGTGCATCAATGTATAAAAGAAGCTTTAACGATGCAAGTAGCCGGACAAATGACATGGTGGGGAATTAATGATATTAAATTCCCATTCTATAATACAATTTTATGTCAAGCGATTTACCGTATGTATATTTGTGTATATTTGTTAGTCCACTGTGTGTACAATATTGATTATAATATTGATTATTTTTCAGAAGCCGTAGCGTCAAATAGGTATTATCCTAAACCAACCAGAGAAGAATTCCAAAAAAATATCGTCGCATCCTTGAAAATTGCCAAACAACGATTCCGGAATGCCAGAGGTAGACATCCAGGTGTACAAGGAAATCGGAGAAATTTGCAGGCAACTGCAGATGCATTATATAATGATGATAACGACGGGGATAATAGAAATTCAGAAAATGATGATAACGACAGGGATAATAGAAATTCAGAAAATGAATATAACGTTACAGACGTAGAAAATGATAGCGATGAAAATGAGCACTCATCAAATGATTCATAAAGTTATCTTTATCTTAAAGTTATCTTTTCGGTTTTTTTTATGTTGTTAACGTGCATTCTTATTTTCGGTTTCTTTTATGTTGTTAACGTGCATTCTTATTTTCATAAATATATTTTATATAAAAAATGCGTAGATACAAATATTCATTTATATAGTGTTGGATTGGCCAATAAGTGTGTTGTTTTTTTTGTAAAGTGTTTGGAAAGTCTAATTTAATTTTGTAAGGACACTTATTATTTAATTGGGTAGCAATAAAATATATAATAGCTATAAAAATTTTATTTTCCCAGAATATGGGCAATCATTAATAAAGAAAATTCTAAAAGAATGTTGAAAAGATACTTTTTAAATAAACTTTTGAATCCAATTATATAATTATGGTTAATTATTGTGAAGCATGACCTTGATAGCCTACCAAAATCTTACCAGGATATTGATTGTGTCATGCAACATAATAAAAATTACAAAAATGAGCAAATTTATGCATCTGTATGCAATGAATGCATCTGTAATTTAGGAGTCGATTTTGTATTCTGTATTCATGCAATGTAGTAAAAATTACAAAAAGTAAGCAATTTTATTACTTATTAAACAATAAGATTATATACTTTTTAGTAATTTTTTTTATTTCTGTAATTTTCACTACATTTCATGATACAGAATTGACTCTCAAATCACAGATACATTAATAAATTTGCTCATTTTAGTAATTTTCACTATATATATTGCATGATACACAATCAATGTCTCAGATGAGTCTTTTTTTAACGGCAACGGTTTCCTTCAAATTATCGTCAGATTATTAGCAACTAATGGAATTAAGATTTTAGGTGGAAACTATTTCCGTCATGTTGCCATATGATTTCCAACAATCTATTATATGACTGATTCGTAAGAAGGCAACTGTTGCCATCAAGTTGCTTGTAACTGTTCCTAGCAATAAAAATCGACAATCCAATAGACAAAATCGGAAGCCGCTTTCCTCAATATTGAAGGCAACTTTAATAAAGCAATTTCAAGCAAATTAATAGCAACTTGCGGGCAACTTGCTATCTGGGAAAGAGTATGTTACGAGTAACGTACATAATTTGATTCATCTGAACGAAAGTGTAAAGGCATTTGGCACGTTGGACGGATTTAGTGCTTTCGATTTTGAAAATCACATGCAAACTTTGAAAAGTTTGCTCCGAAAACACGCGAAACCATTGCAGCAAATTCATCGACGATTATCGGAGATTGGTCAGGCCAAATCTTCGCAAATAACAGCAAATATAAGTGGTATGAATCTCAACTATCCTCTGGTAAAGAAACCAGTTAGGTCCAACCTTCCTATGGGTTGTCACAGAGAGCATCGAGTTTTACAATTCAAAAATTTGGAAATATCAAATAAAAGACCAGATAATTGTTGCTTCATGGCTGATGGAAGTATCGTCATGATCAATCATATCGCATTCAGAGGAAATGTTATTGTCGTTATTGGTTGTGCATTTTTAAACAGGAACGATATTCAGAATTATCCATGTGCCTCGAGCAACTTGCACATATATGAAGTAAAAAATCTGTCACCTCCACAAATATGGCCTGCAGACCAAATATGCCGCAAAGCTGTTTTACTAACGTTTCAAAACAATCAATATGTAATGCCACTTTTACATCAGTAATTATTGTCGACGTGAAATCGTTAACTTGCAGATGGTGCGATATTATGTTGTATTGTGCGAAGACTTTTGCTCTCTCGTTCCTGAGCATTGGGTGCATCTGGATCATAAGTTCATTCTTTGGCCTCCAAAAAACATGAAATTCATAAGAAAAAAAATGCATGTACTTCAACCAGATGACCGATGGATCAAGTACGAATATCGTAAACTCCTGGGACCTTTCGGTTAATATTTTTTTGTAAAACAATTTATAAACATAATATTTTAAAAATGAATTATCACAATAAAATGTCTTTATAAACTTAACAGAGACCATTGAAGTTGCCAATCAAGTAGAGGAGCATTGCACGAACGCTTCCACAAATGATGATACGGATGATCTGTGTACGAAAGCGTTAATAAAACCGGCCAAGAAACGTGTCACCAAAAAACCCGTACGTCTTGAGGATACCTCGGAAGAGGAAGCAGGTACTGTTAAAGATTAAATTGATTAATAGATTATATTACAATTTACAAGTAGCCACAATAATAATCATTCTAATGATGACATCAATAATTAATTAAATATGAATTTTTCAGCTACTGACGATGATATTGGCATAGGTGCATTCGTACCACCACCTTGAAATTACCAGGCCCAACAGAAATGTGATCATTCTGCGAAAAGTGTTAGTCCTACGGTCACAGTTTCGGTATTAGAACTTTCACTAGTCGACGTATTGCAGCATAACTCTATTTTAGGTACTGTGGCGGCTCACCGCCACACCGCTGCACTGACGCGGTATAATACATCACGGCGCCGCTACGCGCCGCAGGCCTTCTACCAGTTACAAGCTTGCGGACCCACCGCCAGGTTGCGCAGGCGGTGAAGAACCTTCTCGCGATCAAGCTTCGATCGACGAGATATAAAAGAGCTGCTCCGCAGATCTTTCCTCACTCACTCGCTTCAAGGCGAGCTCTCCCCAGGGCCCTTGAACTGAGTCGTATTCTGCCTCGGCAGAAGATAACCAGAGACACAGAGTCTCGCCGTTTTTCTCACACTGCCTCGCAAGGCGTGTAAAAAGAAAGCAGAGTCCCAGCATCGGCCACGCACTTCAACCAAGCGGCCCGCGGATACTCCACTTTCGCCGTCACCTCCTCAGTCTCTAGTGTGGAAATTAATCCCACTAGAGTTCTGCGTCCGGTTGACTCGACCACCAAGGGACACGCTCACTCAAGGCGACATCCGAATTCGGAGACCTCTCTCTCCTCGGTACACGGAACAATCCGTAATTCCGAGAGCCGAGACGGTTGCCACCACCAGCACACCAGAGACTCGATCCATCGCAGTACAGACTTCACCGCTCAGAGCCTGCTCAGAGAGCAGTTGTCAGACGGAAGACCACTTCCCTAACGGCGTTCCACCGACACCGGGAAAGGGGCTGCAACGAGCTAACTCAGTTGAACCGTCCTTTTTAGGACCCGTTCAACACACTAAGACGCGGCCGGTAATTTCTTACCGCGCCCGTCAATTTTTCTTTTAATTCTCGGCCTTACACGCTTGCCGAGAAAGCGCCTCTGGCGCCCTTAATCAAATCAAACACAAAACTTGTACTTTACTCTACTTCTCTGACGAGGAAAAATAAATTATATTTTTCTAAGAAATTGGTCTCAATATCTTTCAACCAAGTCGAACACAATCCTTAGGCAATACGCCTATAAACTGGTGACCCCGACGACTGGTTAAAGCAAATGAGCCAATCAGAGAAGGCCGGCGATATGCCAGGCGCCGACGCAGCACAAATCGGCAGAGTATCGGTGCGAGTACCACCTTTTTGGCCGGAGGAACCAGAATTATGGTTCGCCCAATTAGAGAGCCAGTTCCTGCTGAGCGCCGTCACGTCGGATTCAACCAAATATGCGTACGCAATCTCGCAGATCGAAACCAAATACATCAAGGAAATCAAAGACGTGATAACGAATCCTCCGACATGCGGGAAATACGAAGCCGTAAAAAGGGCACTCATTCAAAGGCTGAGCGACTCACAGGAACACCGCATCCGCCAATTATTAGAGCGAGAGGAACTAGGCGACCGAAAGCCATCGCAGTTCCTGCGCCATTTAAGGACGCTCGCGGGCAATGCCGTGCCTGATCAACTCCTGCGCACGCTATGGCTGGGGCGTTTACCGGCCCAAATGCAGATCATACTAGCGACGCGAACTGACGATCTTCTCGAGGACGTGGCGGAACAGGCCGACCGCGTCTACGAAGTCACATGCCGAACAGTCGCAGTTTTGGACAAGCCTAAGGAGACGAAATCAAAACCTACCGGCTCGCTCGAGGACCAGATTCAGGCATTGGTCAAGCAAGTCGCCGCACTCAACACGCGATTGGGCCGGCAGGAGCACCGCCACAAGCAACAGCGCCACAGATCGCGCAGCCGCAGCCGGACCAAATCAAATTCGGAAGAAGACAGCGAGTTTTGCTTTTTCCATCGGCGATTCGGTAGCAAGGCAAGAAAATGTACAGAGCCATGTACATACAAGGAGAAGAAGAAGGACAAAACGGAAAACTAGACGGTCCGGAATCAATGGCGGCAGACGGCCCGGACCCGAAACCATGCCGCCTTGTAATAACCGAGCGACAAACAAAAGTTCGGTACCTCATCGACACGGGATCAGACATAAGTGTCTACCCGCGCTCGATGGTACGCGGACGGATGTCCGGAGCAACGCAAGCCCTGTTTGCAGCCAATGGAACTGTCATTCACACGTACGGGTGGATCGCGCTTCAGCTCAACATCGGATTGAGGCGCGCCTTCCAATGGAAATTTATCGTAGCTGACGTCACACAGCCAATCATCGGCTCCGATTTCCTTGGGCATTTCCATCTCCTGCCGGATGTAAGGAGAGGCAAACTTTTGGACGCTACGACGGGATTGGCCACAAACAGCCTGCAGAGCAGAACCGGACAAACATCAATTAAGACATTACTGCAGGAAACAGCTTTTCACGCCTTATTGGCTGAATTTCCACAGCTCACTAGACCAACCGGAAAGACGGAATCCGCGCCGCACTCAACGATGCATTACATCGAAACAACACCGGGACCACCGGAAGCATGCAGGCCGAGGAGACTGGCGCCGGAGAAGCTAAAAGAAGCAAAACAACAGTTCGATCTTTTACTGCAAGAAGGAGTAATCGCGCCGTCCAAGAGCGCATGGGCCTCACCGTTGCATATGGCACCGAAGAAAGGTGGCACGTGGCGACCATGCGGCGATTACAGGAAGCTCAACAACCGAACGGTGCCGGACAGATACCCGATTCCGCATATCGAGGATTTCACACAGGCTCTTCACGGGAAAACAATTTTCTCTACACTGGATCTGGTTAGAGCTTACAACCAGATTCCAGTAAACGCTGAAGACGTGCCAAAAACGGCAATCACCACACCGTTCGGTCTGTTCGAATTTCTCAAAATGCCTTTCGGTTTGAGAAACGCAGCGCAAACGTTCCAGAGATTCATAAATGAGGTGATATGCGGACTCGATTTCTGCTACGCCTACATTGACGACATCCTGGTAGCATCTCACAACGTAGACGAACATAAAGCGCATTTAACAGCTTTGTTCCAGAGACTCAGCAAATACGGAATTCAACTAAACCCAGCAAAATGCGTGTTCGGAAAAGAAACCGTAGCATTTTTGGGCTACCAAGTCTCAGCAGAAGGGACGCAACCACTACCGGAAAAAGTCGAGGCCATTCGGAAATTTCCAAAACCGATCACCGTCAAGCAGCTGCGGCAGTTTCTCGGAACCTTAAATTTTTACAGGAGATTCATTCCGGGAGCGGCCATAGACCAAGCAGTTTTGAATGACGCGCTAAAAGGGAACAGACCCGGGAAAACACCAATCGAATGGAGCGCAGAACGAGAGGCAGCGTTTGAAACGTGCAGAGAAAGCCTTGCACGGGCAACGCTCTTGGCACATCCGGACCCGAAAGCAGAACTCTCCTTAACAACCGACGCCTCAGATTTCGCAATCGGAGCAGTAATCCACCAACATGGAAAACTCGGACAGCAACCGGTGGCGTTCCTCAGCAAAAAGCTGACCACCGCGCAACAAAAGTACAGTCCGTACGACCGAGAGCTCTTGGCGATATACGCAGCAATCAAACATTTCCGGCACTGGTTAGAAGGAAGGGAGTTCATCATTTACACGGATCACAAACCGCTCGTGTATGCATTTCGAAAAGATCCTTTACAGAGCTCACCGCGGCAGACACGGCACTTGGAGCTGATCGGGCAGTATTCAACCGACATCAGACACGTGGCGGGAAAGGATAACATCGTAGCAGACACACTATCGAGGACGCAGGCTGTCCAGCAAGCAGTAAACTTTGCAGAGCTCGCAAAGTCTCAAAAAGACGACGCCGAAATACAAGCATTACTCAAAGGGAATACGAAGTTGCAGCTTAAAGAAACCGTAATTCCCGGCACGGATATCAAACTAATTTGTGATACATCGACGGGCATCCCACGACCATACGTCACGCAACAGTTCCGAAAGCAAATCTTTAAGCATTTGCACGGACTCGCGCACACCGGGATAAAAACCACCGTCAAATTAATCACGCAGCGCTTCGTGTGGACCGGAATAAAAAAGGATTGCCGCAGATGGGCGCAGGCTTGCGTTCCCTGCCAGAAATCAAAGGTCCACCGACACACCGTTTCACCAACAGGAAATTACTTGGGGCCTACCAGCAGGTTCCAGCACATACACATGGACATCGTCGGACCTTTGCCTCCATCTCGAGGGAAGAAATACTGCCTCACAATCATTGACAGATTCACACGATGGCCAGAGGCATACCCGATGTCCGACATCACCGCAGAAACGATGGCTCGCCTCTTATTTGAAAACTGGATTGCGCGTTTCGGAGCGCCGGCACGAATCACCACGGACCAGGGACGGCAGTTTGAGTCGGAACTATTTAAGCAGTTGGCCAGACTGACCGGATCGCAACACATCCGAACTACCGCATATCACCCGGCAGCCAATGGCATGGTAGAGAGACTACACCGGCAACTCAAAGCGGCTATCAAAAGCCACGAAACAGAAGCATGGACGCAAATTCTTCCAGTCATTTTATTAGGCATCCGCGCCGCAGTAAAAGAGGACATCGGAGCCACACCAGCAGAATTAGTTTTCGGAGAGACTATTCGGATTCCCGGACAATTCTTGGACCAAACCAATAACGAGCAACCAACGGACGAGTTTGTCCGTCATTTACAGGAAAAAATGAGCAAACTCCGTCCACACTTGCGACGCCATGGCCACCGCAGCACCTTCGTACACAAGGACCTGGCCACATCGGAAAAAGTTTTCGTCAGACACGATTGCCCGACCAGAGCGTTACAGCAACCATACGACGGACCATTTAACGTTTTAAGCAGAAACGACAAAGTCTACAGGCTATTGGTCAACGGCAAGCCAATCAACGTCTCGATTGACCGATTGAAACCGGCTTACACGTTGGACGACGATGAGCAACCAATCGAACCAACATCAGCCGACCAACCAAAGCCCTCCGCAACCAACAAGACGAGGAGCGGCAGAACTTCTAAACCAACCGTGCGTTTCCAGGCTTAAAAACTGCCAAGGGGGTCCTGTGGCGGCTCACCGCCACACCGCTGCACTGACGCGGTATAATACATCACGGCGCCGCTACGCGCCGCAGGCCTTCTACCAGTTACAAGCTTGCGGACCCACCGCCAGGTTGCGCAGGCGGTGAAGAACCTTCTCGCGATCAAGCTTCGATCGACGAGATATAAAAGAGCTGCTCCGCAGATCTTTCCTCACTCACTCGCTTCAAGGCGAGCTCTCCCCAGGGCCCTTGAACTGAGTCGTATTCTGCCTCGGCAGAAGATAACCAGAGACACAGAGTCTCGCCGTTTTTCTCACACTGCCTCGCAAGGCGTGTAAAAAGAAAGCAGAGTCCCAGCATCGGCCACGCACTTCAACCAAGCGGCCCGCGGATACTCCACTTTCGCCGTCACCTCCTCAGTCTCTAGTGTGGAAATTAATCCCACTAGAGTTCTGCGTCCGGTTGACTCGACCACCAAGGGACACGCTCACTCAAGGCGACATCCGAATTCGGAGACCTCTCTCTCCTCGGTACACGGAACAATCCGTAATTCCGAGAGCCGAGACGGTTGCCACCACCAGCACACCAGAGACTCGATCCATCGCAGTACAGACTTCACCGCTCAGAGCCTGCTCAGAGAGCAGTTGTCAGACGGAAGACCACTTCCCTAACGGCGTTCCACCGACACCGGGAAAGGGGCTGCAACGAGCTAACTCAGTTGAACCGTCCTTTTTAGGACCCGTTCAACACACTAAGACGCGGCCGGTAATTTCTTACCGCGCCCGTCAATTTTTCTTTTAATTCTCGGCCTTACACGCTTGCCGAGAAAGCGCCTCTGGCGCCCTTAATCAAATCAAACACAAAACTTGTACTTTACTCTACTTCTCTGACGAGGAAAAATAAATTATATTTTTCTAAGAAATTGGTCTCAATATCTTTCAACCAAGTCGAACACAATCCTTAGGCAATACGCCTATAGGTACAATTATATTTATATATAGTAATATATTTTATACTATATATGTAATTTAATTTCTAATATAATTAATTTATATGTTAAATATAACTAATATATTTAATTTCTAATATAATTAATACTAATATAATTTATAATTTATAATTTATACTAATATATTGCACAATTGATAATAATATATTTCATAACTTCTCATATTGCCATGTCATAATACACACGTATTTCATGTCGATATTTTTATAGAGAACGAAAAGTTGTTATCGCATGATGTATCCGAGGAGCTTGAAAACTTCGATGCAGTTTTTGAAAGAGAAATTGCATTCGCATCTCTTCAGGTAGAGAATTCTCCATCACGACACTGGCAAAATGTATTGGCAACCAACAAGGATGAGAAGCAATCTCAAAGTGAGTTTTTATTTTATTTGTTTGAATCTACGGAAACGTAGATAGATACTGATGTAATAATATAACACATTACACGAAACGTTTTTCAACAGATACATGTCAAAGAAATAAAGGTATTGTCACGACGAAGTCATTAACCAACCCTTGCAAAAAGAAACTTTTGCCTACTTCCATACGAAATGAATGTCACAAGGGAGTGTCATTACCGTTGAAGAAACAGCGAACAGGTAATATTATGTTCATAATTTGTATACATAAAAAATGATATGTACAAATAAAGGCTATGCTTTTATATTCGAAGAACAATCGATATATTTTCTTATAAAAATTCAATTTTTTAAATGTTTTGACAATTTATCAAATCAAAATATTAAAAAACAACAGGGAAATTAAAATTCTTCAATTGCCTAGTTATTTCAATGATTTACACCTTTGATGTTGCAATAATAAGACTATAGATTCATGTTATTTTCCTTTAGTTGAAGATGAGTCGTCGAACATGCAGGAGAGCGATGATGACTCCAAAGAAATGGACGAAGAGCAACTCGATGACACTGATCAGAGGCGCTTGTTTCAACAACGAGGAAATGCTCGTTCATGTGGTAATGTATAATTCGATAATATTCACGTATAAACTGACATAGGCATTGCTAATTACATTTTTAATTAGAGCACCAGGTTATAATTATAAAATGTTCCGTTTTAAATTGTAACTGAACAAATATTGTAATGAAATTGTTAACGAGGAACTATAATGAGTTTTCCCATTCTCATTTCCATTGTAATCTCATTATTCTCCACAAAAGAGTTACAAATTGGTATTTCATTTTATCGAGTAGTTTCATAGTCATGAATAATTTTCGGACTATTACTGCAGTAATTGGTAAATAAACATGTCCATCAGTCAACAATTTCATTGCAAGATTTATTTAGTTTTAATTAAAAAATGAAAGTTTACTTCAAGACTAATTGATATTTCTATTAGAAAATATAATATGTATATAACAAATGTATATATATATAAAAATTAAAAAAACACATTTCATTTGTTGATAAACAAAAATGTGCATTTGTTTCAGAACCGTTGACTGAGGAGCGGTTTTTAAAATATTATAAAACAATCATGACGAAACTCAACCACGTCATAAATCAACTCCAAGATCATGGTAGACCTGTGCTGAATGAGGAGGTTGACAACCTCCTGCCAGATTTTCCACTGGAGACGAGTGAAGATCTGGAGATTTTTAATGACAATCTGCAATCTGCGGATGTATGCAAGCAATTTGTAAGTTTATGTACATGTACTAAATACAATAGTTACATGATGCACATTTTTTGATTTTATATACCATAGTTTAAAAAAATCGTAATAATTTAATAGAATGTAATAGTATGTAGAATATATCGCAGTATATTAAAATTATTGAAAAAGAGTATGTACAGAATTTTATTCATTGTCAGTCAAGTCGGGCCAAGAGAATAGAGTCAGGGTGGATATATGTTGAATAGATTGTGTGATTCATTCACTGTTTTCGTTTCATAAATTATTTTCCCGTGGTCACTGCAAGCAAAACTTCAAAGTGTAATATGCGCTGATAGCTAACTTGTATATGACAACGCGCTGCATACGAAATGCAGCGATTATCTATAAGAGTGTAATGTGGAAGGGATGCTTTAGCAACAATTTTAGTTAACTTTTCTTCCTTAAATATGTGATAACATGTCATTTTTATATTTATTTAACGACTATTGCGCAACACAAGTGCGGTATAAACAATGCGTCATGCAGCGCGACGCATATAATATGATACTGATGACTTATTTTTGAAAGATGCAATTTCGGAACATAATAAAATCATATATGGTTAAATTCAGCGTAAAAAATGCTACAACTTTTGTCATTACAAAAATTTTGAAATTCGAAAAAATAATACCAAGGGGTAAGAGTAAATTTAAAAAAATTACATTTTTTGAAAATCCAACTACACAGTTATAAAGCCCATTACAAGCCATACAACTTCTACTTGAAACATTTTTTTATATCTCCTACGGTTTTGGCGATAGTTACACACAAAGAAAAAACTCGTTTTTTTCAAAAGGGTGTTTCACCCTTTAAATTTGAGTTAGGGCCGCTATAAAAAAATACGTGTCTTCTCAAATTGTATGTTTTACAACATATTTCAAGGAGAATCAAATCGGGAGGGGACACTTGTGAACGTTCCTTTTAAGAGTGTTGTCAGCATGTGTGTTGCTACACTTCTGCACTTCAAGACGAGAAAAATTTTTTTTATAAAGAATACTATTATTTTGATATACACTATCTCTATTCGTCTCCACAACACGTTACATATACATTTTACGACCGATATTAATTATATCAATGTGATTAGTATCATCAAAGCTGCGAGCTGACAGGTCTGAGCGCCGCCATGTTGAAAAAGGACAGACATCTTTTAGAAAAAGAAAGGAAAGAAAAAAGACGCTCTTATGCGGGAATCGACATTTCACGGGATGTAGAAAAGGACAACTATGTCGCATTTTGATGCTTCTAGTTGACAAAGGAAAAACTTATATATTAGAGAAGGATGACGAACAGACGACGACGACGACGACCAAGCTTACATAAATTTCGGCATATTTCGACTTTGGCAAACTTTGGCAATTAATATATTTTTTTAGAAAGTATGTACAAAAAAAGTAAAGATACTTTTATTATGTAAATCGCATGTGCTCTATCGATTGAGCCTATTATAAATTCGATCGGTCCACGCATTATTGAGATATGAAAATCTCGACTCCTATCAGCTCATGTGCTCGCGTAAAGATACACGGTCGGTCTTGCGCTGCGCGTGAACTTGGCGCGAGACACTACCGTGTCTCTTGATATTAACATAATTTTTATATATTATAAAGTAATTCAAAGTAATCAAATAATATGTTTAGAGTTTCAAATAAATTGAAAATTAAAGACAAAATGTTTATAGAATAAAGCCAATTAAGAACTAACACAAGAATATAAATGCAATAAGAATATATTATGCAATATATTATATAATGTAATATTAGAAATATGAGAGAGACATTCAAACATATTGCACTTTATCGGATAATGAAATAAATTTTATAAAATTACTAGAATGCAATCAAAAATAGAAAAACAATATTAGTTTCACGATACTTTAAATTAAGTATTATAAAAACATGTCAGCAAAATAAAGTTAATTTAAAATTAAACATGAAAATATTATAGAATAGATATATTATGCAATATTATCTACTGTTATATATTGCAAATATTAATATGAATAGAAGAAACCAAAGCATGTTGTACTTTATCGGATATTTTAAAGCAGTGCTCGAAATTAGTCTGAACATTTCAGCCGATTTCCGTGGTATACGCCTCCTCTCCTCTCCTTACCGCGCGCACCGCAGCCGCTAGGGCCAGCGCCGCCGAGCGTTAGGAGCGGCACTATCCGATTATGAGTGGGTTCTTCTCCCTATTTATTAAAATTTAAAAAAATTTATTAAAATTTATTTCTTAAAAATAAATTTAAAAATAAAAAATTTATTTTTAATAAATTTCAATAAATTTTTTAAAATTTTAATAAATAGGGAGAAGAACCCACTCATTAAAATTTAAAAAAATTTATTAAAATTTATTTCTTAAAAATAAATTTAAAAATAAAAAATTTATTTTTAATAAATTTCAATAAATTTTTTTAAATTTTAATAAATAGGGAGAAGAACCCACTTATAATCGGATAGTGCCGCTCCTAACGCTCGGCGGCGCTGGCCCTAGCGGCTGCGGCGCGCGCGGTAAGGAGAGGAAAGGAGGTGTATATCACGGAAATCGACTGAAATGTTCAGACTAATTCCGAGCACTGAGTTACATCATATTTTTACGACTGATCCGGTTTATAAGAATATTGCGAAACATTTATTTTCTGTGCGAGTCGTGTTTACGAGAAACAATACATCGTCACTGGACAGAATTATAGAAAAGAAATATTCTAGAAAACTAGAACTTCTAGAAAAGAAATATTCAAAAAACAGAAATGTATTCAGCATTCTAGTTCTGCATAAAATCTTCACCAGATTAACAGTTATTTTTGTCAATAAAATTTATAATAAATTGAAGAATGTGGAGGCCAGCAAAGCAAAAACCATTTCCATTATTTTAATATTGCGATTTTGTAAACTGAAAATATTTAACTTTACAAAAAGAATTTTCCATTGACTCTTTGAACTTACACTCTCGTGCAGATGAAATATCGAGTGTAAAACGGAAATAATTTTCTGTGAGACATAAACGAAAAGAATTTAATTCTGCGAAATTAAATATCTAGTCTTTGAAACCAGGAACTCTTGTGTGGCTCTTTTTGAGAGTTTCGTCCTGTTTCTCTCTATTTCCAGCATACCAATGCCGCGTGCGCGTAAACTGAGTTACTACATATAGTGAACAAACAAACGCATATTTTATTTTCATATTAAATCTCGATTTCTTTGTCGAAAGAATTTGAATAATTGCAACAGAATGCGGTTGCGAGAGAATTTAATTTTATAATAATATAAACTACTCTCTGATTTCATTAGACATCATTAAAATATTTCTTTGCTTTCGCAATTTTATCCTTTCCAATTCTTCTCGGCTCTTTTTAATTCCTCTACTTTTTGCTAAAAGGACGACAGAAATGAAACTAGAGCGACGTGGCGATGAGCGTAACTTTATTAAAAATCTCGAAGAGGCACCTCGCGCTTCTCGAGCGTAAATAATAGATCGCTTTTCACTGCGCGGCGGTCTTTACGTCGTTTTCTCAATATCGGTCTTTCTGAAATATTGCGCGGTCCTTTTTGTGGACATTCAAGTTCACAATTTATTGATCTCCCGATTTTATTTACGTACCTCTACTCGCATGCCGTGCCATTTCGTGTGCGTTCCTTTTACGTGCGTGTGGACTGAATGCGTGTAAGCTCGCGATTATGATTTAAATTATTTTATTTGTGCCAACATAATTAATTCATGAGAATGCTAAAAACGACAACGTTTTTCTCCGGTAATGACGACAAGAAATCTTTTTATATCTTGCAAGAAACAAAAAATTAAATAAAAAATTTACTGAAAACCAAAGAAATGTTTTATGGATAGAGCGCAATTTTTTTTTCAAAATTGTAAAGCCATAAACATAATTAAAACATAATTCTTTTTTTTATCTTGAATGCTTAATTATACCTGTATATTGCTACATTTTATTTCCACACAAGCATTTCAAAAGAGTATTCTGATTGTATAAATTCCACAAAGTGCATTTCTAGAAATAGGACGCCGTAGAAAAAAAGAGATCGAGAAAAACAGTTTTCTCACTCAATGCTAATTTTCAACGATCAGAAATTTAATTTCAGTGAACGACGTTTGTCAATTAAATGTCTGTCAATATCGCGGAACTTTCAATCCATCTATCAGTTCTTCTGCCGAATAAAAATCTAATGAGATGTTCTTCAGGATATACTTACGCTCTCAATAATTCATTTCTCGTTTGCATCCAGAGCTTCACATGGAACCTGGGAAGGCCAGTGGACGAGGCGGAGGTGTTGCAATTGGCAATCGTGTCGCGCGGGGTGCTGAGAAACGAAAAGGTCATGGCAAAATATGGACTGGTGTTGCAAACAGTAGTGCGCGAAGGCAGGATCCTGGTCTCGGACGCTCTGGTTGACCTCAATAACAAACCGCTTCCGGTATGTTTCGATATCCAAGCGAATAATACTGAATACGTAATCGCGATATCAGCTATGCGCGGTATTGAATATGAAACTGTATTCAAACGTTCCATCGACGTTTGCTATTGCCTGCAAAGATTTTTTTTTTTTCATATTTTTCTCGTAAAAATATCTATTCTTTTTCGAATTATTAAAAAAAGAAATGTTTAATTTGGACCTTATTAATAAACGAATTATCATATAATGTAAAATAGCTATATCGATCCAGAGCACAGGTGTTGGATGCTCAAAGAATAATTAACAAATTATTATATCAAACGTTTCGGCACATTTATTTTGGCCATCCTCAGTGAAAGGATAATAGAAGGCAACCACTCGTTACAGAAAGAAATAAGATAACAATCAAAACAAATATACGCCGCAAGGCCACCGCATATCGGTTAAAGAACTCAAACGCTCATTACAGAAATAAAATAAAGATCACAATAAATCTGCGTCGCAAGGCCATCGTATATCAGTTAAAGATTTCGAACGTTTTCCATATGTGTCAAAGGACTCAAAATAGTTTTTGGAGTTGTAAATTAAAAAATCTTACTTGAGTTGTCAGCGTTATAAAATAGTATAATATGACGGTGTGTTACGGTAACGGATAGATAATCCAAACCATGTGATTCCACCGTCGAACGCATATGAGTTATCTGCCATAGCTTGTAGAACACACAACAGCGATCAATCATTTTCCTTTTCTTATGTTTTTCAAAACGAGGAAAATATGCAAAAATATGCAAAACTTTTCTCTCTGTTCATGTTTCGGTTTATCGTTGTTTAATAAGTTTAAATATTTTATACCACTCGAGTGTAGTATTGAGTTTTTTATCGCATAATTTCAATTCCTTCAACCAATCTTTCTCGCAGGTTGACCGATCAGTTGTCTTCTTCATTTTTGCATATTTTCCTCGTTTGAATATTTTGACGACATCAAGTTAATTGAATTGTGATAAAAAAAAATACATTTAAGGTGAGACGAAATAGATAATGACAAAGTATATTAAATACTAATACAGTTTTATACATAAAGAAATTAATATTTATTGTTGCCATGTTTATTAAAAATGTTATAATATACCATATACATATAATATATATAGAATGACATTTTTATTGAATACATGACATTTTATTCCAATATATTCAGAACTCAGGCCTTTTGATATGTTATATATTAATATCTTATAAAGCCCATTTTTTTTTTTTTTTAATATGATTTTAATTCTTAAAGTAAACATTACATGCAATAAATGTTTCAAATTTTTTGCCCATTTGACAAGAATTTCTAGGTAGAAATCGATGATTTCCTCGCCCGCATTTTTAACCAGAAACCATTTTCCGAAGTCAAAGCGAACGATTTTTTTCCCAAAACGATAGGATTTTTGGTTTTAGTGTCAGGTTCGAGATCGCAATGCCATAACAAGTAAAACAGCATAACTTTTGTTTCCATTGCGGCCAATCTGTTACCTATGCAGATCCTTCGTCCGATACCGAGTGGGTGGTAAACGGAATTATCCACTTCGTCATTCAGGAACCTGTCTGGATTAAATTTCTCTGGCTGAGAATAATACTTGGAATCGTGATGCAGAGCGTAAATCGGGAACCAAATAGTATCTCCCGGCTTAAGTTTGATCGGTTTGCCATCCGGTGTCGCTGGTGGCAATACGAATTCCTTAACGCACACTCTATCGAGGAAAATCGATGAATAAAATCTCGTGACTTCCTTCACAACGGCATCCATATATATCATGCCGTTGATGGCTTCATATGTAGGTTTGTTATTGGTTTCCTTGAGAACATCTTCGATTTCTTCTTTCAACTTGCTCTGTATGTTGGGATTAACAGCAATCTCGTGTGCCGCAAAGCACATAGTTCTTGACACGGAATCAAATCCAGCCAGGTAGAAAACGAATGCTTGAGCGGTTATCTCGTTGATATCGAACGTAGGTCTATGGTCCTGGTCTTTAGCTTCCATCATCAATTGAATCATGTCCGGACGAACAATTCCTTGTTCGTTCCTGGCCTTCACTATACTGGTGACAATGTTCTTAAAGAAATTGTTCGCTTTTGTGCTGAACACCCTTATTCTAAATAATTTTGCAATGTTTGGAAAGTTTCTATTCATGAGAGATGTAAACACCAATCGGGGGTTGGTAAAACTCATATTTTTCTTGCCGAGCAGGTAAAAGTCATTATTCGGATGCTTGAAAGAATCCATATTGATACCAAAAGCGCACGTGGCAATCACATCATTGGAGTATTTGGAGATCATGTCTTGCATGTCGTATGTCTTGCCGGTGTCTCCAGATTCAGTAATTAAAAAATCGGTGAAATTTTTTGCGCACTCACACATCAGTTCAAACATTATTTTTATTTTGCTGGATGTAAAGCTTGGACTAAGAAGCTTTCGCATTTTGTTCCACTCATTGCCCCGCAGACAGAATAAATTCCTGCTGACTATTGGTTCATACTCTTCGTTTATTACTCTTTCATGATCACAGAAATAATCAAAATTTTTAATAGCAATTGAATTGATCAGATCTGGATCACGGATCACGTATTTCGGTTGCATAAATTCAAAGAAACCAAAATACTTTGCATCAGGAAATAAATTATATATGTTGAGTAAGTTGTCCGCCATGGCTACGCGTCGGAAAATGAAGGGTGCCATGTTACCCAATAACGGAATTGGCCGTACATGCGGAATTTTCAGTCGTTCGAAATAAGATAACTTGCTTACAAAATAATATAGACAAACCGCCGTGAGGACAGTCAAAAGCAAAGTAGAAAATTCCATAATTTCCGAATTCATTACGGATAAAGAAATTACTGATGTCCAGCTGTTGCTAGTTTTTTTAAGAATCGGCGAAAGAATTTCCAAACACTATTCCAAACACTATTGTTCAATATCAGTATCATACGAAAATATTCGTAGTTGATAGTACACTAATTTCTTGAATTGTTGTTGTATTTTCTTTGTAAAGAAAAAACTTTAGAAAGAACTTTGATGATAGATTCTGTTTCGTAGAAGTCACAATGTACACTAACTTCCTATATTTTTGACAAGTGAAACGAACACTTCGAACGTCTTTTCATCACTGAACGTTGTCCAAAGAGAGTGTCCTTATAAAGGACACTTATCCCGGAATATTTAACGCAGGACTCAGTGTTGCGATATGGGACCGGTTGTATGCGCATGTGCGGCAATAGGCGTCAGTACAGTGTCTCATACAAGTTAAACAAGGTACCGTTACCTCGCTACATTAAAAATATTTCAAAATTTTTTGAAATTGATTGAAATTTTCTACTTCTTGGTTTTTAACTGCTGGCTCCGTAGATTCCATGCTTGTAAATAAATAAATCTTACCTTATTTGTAGTCACCTAACCTTCTCATGTCAAAACGTCCCGCCATACGGTCAACACACACATATAACGGCACTGGATCTCCATCACCGCACATGCGCAGAGCCGCACATGCGCATACAACCGGTCCTATATCGCAACACTGGCAGGACTGACGAAATGTGGCTCGCGAGCCGACCCCTACTTCGGACGCTTCTTCCTCCAACGCGTCAGCCGGCAGAACCGACCGACGTCTGTCAGGACCGTAGATAGCCCATCGTGCGAGATTGCGGGGCCATTGTGAATTTTTGGAAATTTCGATGTTTAACGACGTAGTGAATGTATCGTGAATAATTGTTAGAACATCAACTTCGTCTCGCTTCAACGCAAATTAATATTGACATTAAAGAACTTATTAGCAATACTAAGCGCATCCATTTGTCACATTAATATTTTCATTCTTCATTTTATTCACGATACATTCACTACGTCGTTAAACATCGAAATTTCCAAAAATTCACGATGGCCCCGCAATCTCGCACGATGGGCTATCTACGGTCCTGACAGACGTCGGTCGGTTCTGCCGGCTGACGCGTTGGAGGGAGAAGCGTCCGAAGTAGAGGTCGGCTCGCGAGCCACATTTTGTCAGCCCTGATTTAACGAGTTATAATGCAATATTTATACAAAGTGTCCGATAACTCAAAGACCAACGATATAAATTACGTATAAAAAAAAACGGGAGATAATCATATCTCAGAGCAAGTTTTGCCGCTTGTAATAAACAACTCTCCGTGCGCTTAACGACTTGGCGGCTGTAATTATTTCAGCATTATGCCCTATCTCAGCGCTCGGAATTAGTTGCACATTTTGGGCCAATTTAAGAGACGCCTCCTGTTCCCCCACTACCGCCCGGCCGCTGGCGGTCGAGACGCCGATAGCTCTGACGCAAGAGCGTTTTATATAAGAAATAGGCTCGGTTGTTGAGGCACCTCTCAAAAAATAGTAATATTTTCTTTGCTACATAAATAATGTTTATTTTCATTAATAATTAAATATATATATTATGTATTAATGAAAATAAACATTATTTATGTAGTGAAGAAAATGACTTAGTTTACACCGATTGTTTAGTACGCGTATCAAATACTAAATCTGCTTCTTCGATAGGTATAAATCGTTTAGTGTAAAATCTACACCAATCAAAGAAGCTGATTTAGTATTTGATACGTGTACTAAACAATCGGTGTAAACTAAGCCAATGTTACGATTTCCTGAGAGATGCCTAAACAATCTAGTCTATTTCTAATATAAAACGCTCCTGAACCAGAGCTATCGGCGGCTCGGCCGCCAGCGACCGGGCGGTAGTGGGGGGACAGGAGACGTCGTCTCCAGAATCGGCCCGAAATGTGCAACTAATTCCGAGCGCTGCCCTATGCAGTACGTGTATCCTGAACCGATTAATTGAATAGTACCACTCCTCGGCGACGCTGGCTTTAATGGCTGCAGCGCGTGCGGTAAGAAGAAGAAAGTAGGCATGAACCGCGAGAGTCCTGTAATGCTGAAATAATTACAGCCGTCAAGTCGTTAAGCGCGCGGAGAGTTGTTCATTACAAGCGGCAAAACCTGTTCTGGGATATGATTGTCTCCCGTTTTTTATTGTATCTCGCCGCGCGCTTGCATTCGGCAGCAGGCTAGACGGATACGCACTTATTCGCGATCTTTAGTAATTAATAACTCATTAATTGTTGCGAAAATTGCAAAATGGTACAAGACTTTTCAATTTAGTTTAGTCCGTTCTATCTGCACACGAGCGCTTTGTCAAAATTTTAGGGACATTCTGTATATATATTAAAATTCAATAGCATGATTTTGTTTTGCTTAAAAAAAACTTTTAATCTAACTTAATAACATTAAATTAATAATTTATCAGATTACCATCCAATTATACATTGTATTAAATTTTATGCCGTAATGCGATTAAATTAAACTTTTTAGATTCTTTATATTATTTTCAAGCACAACTTTTATATAAAAGACAGAAAAATTGTTTACTGACTTATTTTGCAAATATGTTTTAGGTTTTTCTTTTTTAATATTACATTCACTGAACCTTAATTGCGAGGGACGCATTAAATACATGAGTTGGATATTTTTAATAACAAATTTAGATGTTTGTATGACCTATATCAATGCAGAACTACCGTGTACTTGTCAGTTGCACATCAACAACTGATTGCGTTGTATCTTGAAAAAAGACGTACGTTAATAACGTAAAAAGTAAGTAAAATAAAACATACGTGTATAATTAATTATATGATCTCTGATATCATTCCATTGATAGAAAAGAGACACAACTCAAAATGAGCAACTTTACAGTAGAGTATTTAAAAAAATTCTGAATTGGAACAATGTTTTCATTAAAACTATGTCATGAGTTTTCAAAATTTGAACGGTGCAACCCTAGTATTGTGTAAATTTCATCCTTTATCAAAGTTATGATACTTTTCCATATAAGCTTTCTAATATGATTACATAATCTTTCACACGCGTGCGAAGATCTTGCATTCTGACTCTTTGCGCTCTTATTAATTTTATATGATTATTTTAATTACTTGAGCCTTATTATGCATTTAATTCCCAAATATATCTCAATTTTCTGAAAATGTTATTAAGATATCATAATGAGTATATTACTAAAACGCTCTCATGTAAAATATCCATAAGATATTTTCCATAAAAAATGTAATTATAAAACAAATAAACGCGCATATCATGAGAATTTCTGACTACTGCAGTAAAAGCATACACCAATAAATAGCACTAATGTTTGTAATAAATATTTTCAGACTTTATAACTTTATTGTGCGATTTGTAATTACTGTAACAAATGTCTATAGCTTCTCTCTCGAGACAATGCTAAATCGATTGCAAGAGCCATCGAAAGCAGATTTACGATAAATTCTCCTTTGAGATAATAAAATTTTCAGTCGTTATCAAATAATTTCGTAGTTTCCTACTGTGTAAAAGAGAAAAATTATAATGTGACACATTTATAATTCAAAAATTGAAAAACGAAAGAAAAGTATGAGTGCATGAAGTTGGCCCCCCTTTTTTTGAAAATGACAATTCTGACACTTGTTCCAGGTTGTTCTAACTTTGTTCCAAAGCAATATTATTATATTCCAAACGGTTCACCAATAAAACGAAAAAAACAATTTTTTGAAGTGGCCCCCTTTTTTTAAAAAATCAAACTATTTTTGATCGCTATAGATTGTTCTAATTGTTCCAAACATTGTTCCAAAATGACAATTCCGTAAGTTCAACGAGAAGCTCGGAAAACAAAAAAACATTTTTTGAGGTGGCCCCCCTTTTTTCAAAAATCAAACTTTTTTTGATTGCTATAGATTGTTCTAATTGTTCCAAATATTGTTCCAAAACGACAATTCCGTAAGTTCAACGAAAAGCTCGGAAAACAAAAAAAAAGTTTTTTCACAAACGGATTCTCGGACCAAGAGTAAACGTACTCTTCCCTTCTTGTTCCAATCATGAACTTTTTGTTCTGAGTTGTTCTAGGCCTACGAAACGTAGTTCTGCAATATATATCTCGTATCGACATCAGTTCTCTCAAAATTCGGAAAAATCGACTTTTTAACAATTACCGTCAAGAGTAAACGTACTCTTCCCTTCTTGTTCCAATCATGAACTTTTTGTTCTGAGTTGTTCTAGGCCTACGAAATGTAGTTCTGCAATATATATCTCGTATCGACATCGGTTCTCTCAAAATTCGAAAAAATCGACTTTTTAACAATTACCGTCAAGAGTAAACGTACCCTTCCCTTCTTGTTCCAATCATGAACGTTTTGTTCTGAATTGTTCTAGGCCTACAAAACGTAGTTCTGCAATATAAATTTCGTATCGCCATTGGTTCTTTCAAAATTTCGAAAAATCGACTTTTTAACAGTTTTAATAGTTTAAACAGTATAGTATGAATCTCGCAACACAATCGGTTCTCCAAAATTCAAAAAATTCAATTTCTTTATTTTATAATATGCAAATAGTTTAGTAGAATAAGTCAACCTCTATACAATAAGTCTCCTGCATCTGCGTTTTTATCTGCCGCAATCTCAGTTATCGGCAATTTGCAAAATGTTAAATAAATATTAAGGAAGAAAAGGATAGAACTAGAAATGTATACATTTTAATTTGCAAATTTTCATCACGTAAAAAGTACAATAATATATTGTGAGAGAGAAAGAGAGGGAGGGAGGGAGGGAGGGAGGAAGGGAGGGAGGGAGGGTGGGAGGGAGGGAGGGAGGGAGGGAGGGAGGAAGAGAGAGAGAGAGAGTGAGTGAGTGAGTGAGTGAGTGAGTGAGTGAGTGAGTGAGTGAGTGAGTGAGTGAGTGAGTGAGTGAGTGAGTGAGTGAGTGAGTGAGTGAGAGAGAGAGAGAGAGAGAGAGAGAGAGAGAGAGAGAGAGAGAGAGAGAGAGAGAGAGAGGAGAGGGAAAAAAAGGGAAATATAAAGTATGGTCATGCAGATAATAACCTAATGTAATGTATAATCGGGAGTATTCGCGTGCTATGATAGTATTTTAAAATAAAACATATTTTAACATTATTATGATAATATATTTATTGATAATATTCTATAAAACACATTTCTTTGGTTTAATTATTACAAAAATAGGTAGGGATACTTTTGATCATTCCTTTGGCGTGATTATTACAAAAATATTTTATGTTTCTATGTAAATACACATATTTACATCGCGTTTTACTTTAACGCATACTTTTTTTGGCTAACGTAACATGTCATCGTATTCAATCCAGTTGGTACCATTACGTACATATGCAGTGGAATGACCAACTGACGTTTTGGAATGTTGTCCGTGGTACACAACACATCCAACATGAGTGTAATTTTGCTCATTTAATTGAATAGATAATGGAATATCTTCCAAAGCGGTTATAATCGAAGATTCGATAAATAGTTGTGCACCGTATGATACGTTCATAGAACGTTCCTTATCACATTTGCTACATCTAAGTTTTAAAACTTTTCCCTCTTTTATTGCATCAATAATTTTTGCGTAACCGTGTTTGTTTAATATCTTCTCATTTACTGGTAAAATACATTTCTTAACAATTTTTATGTTTCCACATATTTCACATGTACATCTTTCGATATAGCTATAATTTTCTTGAAATATATATTCGCATAAATTGACAATGTTTGATAAGGCATCTATTGTTACAATGTCAGGAGTTGCCGTATCTTGTAAAAAGTATGTAACATTTTTCAAAAGTTCAGCTCGCATTTTATACATCTTTTTAGTCGGACCTATTTGTACAAAAGATTTTATAAATTTAAAAGCGTCTGTTGTTGCTGTATCTATAGTTCTTTTAAATTTATCATATACGCATGCCGCGGCGAAAATTTGCACAATCAAAGCCACTATCAAAGCCGCACATTTTTGACGATTATATTATTGAATCTTATTTTTAAAACAGAAGAAGTATTGGCAACACACTTACATTAGAATAACGTGGTTTTTATTAATATATCAAATGTGTCGCAATTAAAACATACAATTAAATGCGTTTTGTTTCTTTATTGTTTTTATTTCGCCAGTTTTGTTCTGTTGCTAACTCGCAAGGTTCTTTATCTGATTTGTCAGAATTTACTAATTTTATATCTAATTTTGGTAATGTAACCACTTCTGATGTCTTGTGATGCGTATTAATACTTGATGCAGATGAAGATACTGGTCTGTTAATTTCTGACATAGCTAACTTTGCTTTACCAGAAAAAGATTGAATATGTATTGTTAAAAATTTATTTATTCGCATTGATTGCGAACTATATTTTAATAATCTGTGTTTAATATCATTAAATTCTGACTCAACTGCAGATGAACTTGCATTTATTTTACCAAATCCAAATTTTGATATCATTACTCCGGAGTACAATGGAAAATATGGTAACAAATATTTAATTTTTTGCACCATTGCTGGACAGTAATATGGATTTATGTCTACACCCTCAATAGCATTACGTAAGTTATTAACACAACTATCAAAGATTGTTATTAACCCAAGCAATAATTAGATTATTATCAGTAGAATTAAGTTCCTCGCTATTTTGATGTGTATCTCTTTGATTATCTGTTAACAACAAATCCGATTCGTCTACATCGCGACCAATCTCATTACCCTGATCAACAATTTCATTTATATCAGGAACTCCTTTGATTGTATTACATAACAAAAATCGTGATTTCTCGGATAAAGTATCTTGCTGATTTTCATCTTTTCCAACAGTTTCACTAGAACAGAGAATAATCGCTGCTCGCACGATTTGTTGTAGATCAATGAAATCTGTTGTTTTTGTTAGCAAACACATTATCATTATATAAAATGTTTTAACTTTAGGATGGACAGATGTAAAAATTTTCCATCTAGTTATAAAACTGACATAATGGGAAATATCTAAACGCAAAAAACATGCAGGCATTTTCTCGTTGTTATTTGTAATTAATAAGAAACATCTTGATAAATATTCTTTTAAATCATTACAATTACCAAATGCTCTTACAATAGCACCCATTAATGCCCTATCAAAGTCACAAACTATTTGTTGTGGACATGGAAAATTTGTTTTGTGCAAACTACCAATTCGGCGTATTTCAAATAACCAATAAAGAATCGCATTCGTGTGTTGCGCAGCGCTTAACATTTGAAATATTGGCATCTTTGCAGTTGGAGTTTCGCATACTATTTGATACAAGAATATATGATTTGACAGTTCTCCATTTGGCAATTTTAGTTTTTTTACCAAGGATCCAGTCGCATCTATTGAAATATATTTTGGATATTGCATATAGATTGCTAATTGTTCTAAAGTCCAATAATGAACGAAAAACTAATGAGATAGAATGTATTGTACCGGCATGTAATTCATACTTCATGTTAAAAATATTCTTTATCGGATCTGTTTCGTGATTTGCGCCTAAATTAATATCTTGCCTCTCTTGTTTCGCTTTTCGCAATACGTTGTTATTAGGTAAATGTGGAGGTTCTGAATCGCCTAAGTCCATAAGTTTGTCTGCTTCCGTTCTGCGCCACCGACAAGGTAATTCATGATTTTTTGCCAGTATTTTGGATACATCTATCCTCCTCTGTCCCTTGAGCTGACGTTTTCTTTCATGTCTTACGGATTCATCAAAATTACTAATCTTACATTCCATGATAACGTCGGATTTAGGTGGAGGTTTGTTAACAACATGACCTAAAAAGATACAATTGCATTCTTTACATGACCCCTTAACGGTAAGATATATGCCAGTTTCTGAAATTTTAGAATTTTTAAAAACCAACGCGCACGGCAGCTTTATCGCTTTATAAATATATATTTATAAATCGATTTATAAATCTTATCTGTCCAAATTTTACGCCGTAACATACAATAATTGTGAGAACTCTGTTTCTTATCAAAATATAATACATCTTCAGGAGACATGCCAATCCAATCTTTATATGAAAATGTGACATTAAATTCAAGAGTTTTATCTCGTGTAGAAGTATCGAGAGAAGATGTACTACTTTCTAAAAGTGTGGAATCTGATATATTAATATTGTGAAATTTTTGTATTTTATCTTTAATTCCATATCGGTATTTTATCATCATATAAATATATTTTGGTGTAATATCATTTTTTAACGCTGTACTTATCTTTGTGTATATTTTGTTACTCGGTATAACTGGTTCGCCATACTCGTCCAACAAATCTTTATAATCTAGTGATAGAATAACGTCCAACAAACGTTCGACGTATCTGGCCATTCTACTATAACATGACACGCGAGAATAAAAATAATGTCATTAATATAATAAAAAATAACAATAATATACATCAGAATAGCTATACGTACGCTATAATATACATCAGAATAGCTATACGTACGCGCGAACAGGTTTCAAAACACTGCTTTCACTGAATTTCTGTATATAACTATTTCTGTATGCTCTACACTCTACAGTAACCACAGAGACACTGCCACTGCCGTGTTTTCAAGAACAAAACACTAGCGAAGTTCTTGCGCGATCCTCCACTGTGCTTCTTATATTTATTTATTTTTCGTTAGCTTACAACTCGCATGAACGCGGTAGATACAAAACTATCAGTAAATTTGACAAATGAGAAACCTTCTGAGTTAATAGCGGAAAAAACTGGTAAAATAAGAACAATAAAGAAACAAAACGCATTTAATTGTATGTTTTAATTGCGACACATTTAATATATTAATAAAAACCACGTTATTCTAATGTAAGTGTGTTGCCAATACTTCTTCTGTTTTAAAAATAAGATTCAATAATATAATCGTCAAAAATGTGCGGCTTTGATAGTGGCTTTGATTGTGCAAATTTTCGCCGCGGCATGCGTATATGATAAATTTAAAAGAACTATAGATACAGCAACAACAGACGCTTTTAAATTTATAAAATCTTTTGTACAAATAGGTCCGACTAAAAAGATGTATAAAATGCGAGCTGAACTTTTGAAAAATGTTACATACTTTTTACAAGATACGGCAACTCCTGACATTGTAACAATAGATGCCTTATCAAACATTGTCAATTTATGCGAATATATATTTCAAGAAAATTATAGCTATATCGAAAGATGTACATGTGAAATATGTGGAAACATAAAAATTGTTAAGAAATGTATTTTACCAGTAAATGAGAAGATATTAAACAAACACGGTTACGCAAAAATTATTGATGCAATAAAAGAGGGAAAAGTTTTAAAACTTAGATGTAGCAAATGTGATAAGGAACGTTCTATGAACGTATCATACGGTGCACAACTATTTATCGAATCTTCGATTATAACCGCTTTGGAAGATATTCCATTATCTATTCAATTAAATGAGCAAAATTACACTCATGTTGGATGTGTTGTGTACCACGGACAACATTCCAAAACGTCAGTTGGTCATTCCACTGCATATGTACGTAATGGTACCAACTGGATTGAATACGATGACATGTTACGTTAGCCAAAAAAAGTATGCGTTAAAGTAAAACGCGATGTAAATATGTGTATTTACATAGAAACATAAAATATTTTTGTAATAATCACGCCAAAGGAATGATCAAAAGTATCCCTACCTATTTTTGTAATAATTAAACCAAAGAAATGTGTTTTATAGAATATTATCAATAAATATATTATCATAATAATGTTAAAATATGTTTTATTTTAAAATACTATCATAGCACGCGAATACTCCCGATTATACATTACATTAGGTTATTATCTGCATGACCATACTTTATATTTCCCTTTTTTTCCCTCTCCTCTCTCTCTCTCTCTCTCTCTCTCTCTCTCTCTCTTTCTCTCTCACAATATATTATTGTACTTTTTACGTGATGAAAATTTGCAAATTAAAATGTATACATTTCAAATTCTATCCTTTTCTTCCTTAATAATTATTTAACATTTTGCAAATTGCCGATAACTGAGATTGCGGCAGATAAAAACGCAGATGCAGGAGGCTTATTGTATAGAGGTTGACTTATCCTACTAAACTATTTGCATATTATAAAATAAAGAAATTGAATTTTTTGAATTTTGGAGAACCGATTGTGTTGCGAGATTCATACTATACTGTTTAAACTATTAAAACTGTTAAAAAGTCGATTTTTCGAAATTTTGAAAGAACCAATGACGATACGAAATTTATATTGCAGAACTACGTTTTGTAGGCCTAGAACAATTCAGAACAAAACGTTCATGATTGGAACAAGAAGGGAAGGGTACGTTTACTCTTGACGGTAATTGTTAAAAAGTCGATTTTTTCGAATTTTGAGAGAACCGATGTCGATACGAGATATATATTGCAGAACTACATTTCGTAGGCCTAGAACAACTCAGAACAAAAAGTTTATGATTGGAACAAGAAGAGAAGAGTACGTTTACTCTTGACGGTAATTGTTAAAAAGTCGATTTTTCCGAATTTTGAGAGAACTGATGTCGATACGAGATATATATTGCAGAACTACGTTTCGTAGGCCTAGAACAACTCAGAACAAAAAGTTCATGATTGGAACAAGAAGGGAAGAGTACGTTTACTCTTGACGGTAATTGTTAAAAAGTCGATTTTTCCGAATTTTGAGAGAACTGATGTCGATACGAGATATATATTGCAGAACTACGTTTCGTAGGCCTAGAACAACTCAGAACAAAAAGTTCATGATTGGAACAAGAAGGGAAGAGTACGTTTACTCTTGGTCCGAGAATCCGTTTGTGAAAAAACTTTTTTTTTGTTTTCCGAGCTTTTCGTTGAACTTACGGAATTGTCGTTTTGGAACAATATTTGGAACAATTAGAACAATCTATAGCAATCAAAAAAAGTTTGATTTTTGAAAAAAGGGGGGCCACCTCAAAAAATGTTTTTTTGTTTTCCGAGCTTCTCGTTGAACTTACGGAATTGTCATTTTGGAACAATGTTTGGAACAATTAGAACAATCTATAGCGATCAAAAATAGTTTGATTTTTTAAAAAAAGGGGGCCACTTCAAAAAATTGTTTTTTTCGTTTTATTGGTGAACCGTTTGGAATATAATAATATCGCTTTGGAACAAAGTTAGAACAACCTGGAACAAGTGTCAGAATTGTCATTTTCAAAAAAAGGGGGGCCAACTTCATGCTCTCCACAGCAACGGTCTTTATTTCGTGGTGCTTTTTGAAATTGCTGCCTGGTGAACAAGGTCCCGTAATAGCTTTTTTGAATACTGTCGTTCACATTATTATGTACAGTTATTATTTCATTGCCGCGCTTGGCTCGAAATACAAAAAGTACATTTGGTGGAAGAAATATATGACCTATATTCAGTTGGTAATTATAAAGCATTATACTGCCAAAATAATTTATACAGATTATTAGAATCTTATTTCTGTCAATTGACATTGAATTAATTCTCGTCAATTTTTTTCAATACGCGATTACATTTCTACAACTTAATAATCGAATTTAATGTCGACATTATTTTTAAATGTTTTATTTTATTATTCTCAGCTATTTTTTTCAATTAGTGTGCTTAATATAATTTTATAATATTTGTTTATTTAATAAAAAAAAATTGGAAGGAACATGACAATTATACATAGATTTATTATAATATAATGATTCAAATGTAATAATTAAAATTTTTTATCAAATTTTAGTCGCACTTTGGAATGCTATGTTTTTATCTAATAGCAACGTTGGCTCTGGACTGCCGAATGCCAAAGGCTCTAACGTAGTTTTTCCTAATAGTTTTTGTCATATTTATCTATCTGTTCAGCAATTTCTTTCAAAAGACCTATAAGACAAAAACGGCTTAATTTCGCTAAAATTTAATAAATACAAATAAATTCAATCGAGCTAACGTATGATTGAATTTTTAAATAAGCGAATTTTAAATAAGTAATTTTTAATATTTTTAAATTAGTAAAAAAAAAGAATTAACATAAGAACATACAACAAGAAGATTGCAGTTTGTAGTGCAGCAGCAGCTTTCAAATGTCATCAATTTTTATGATAAAAATAAAATAACGTAAGAAATCTGTGTATAGAAATATCTACAAAATAAACGATACATTTTTATGCTTTATGCTTTAAAACATGTGTTTACTTGAATTCCTATTTCATTGTAATTACATGTATTTCAAACATTATCGCCGAAATTCTTCTAAAAATTATAACACATATAACGCATATAACACGTTCTAAAAATTATAACTCATATAACAAGGTTCTACAAAAAATAGCATTTTTCGAACACATGAATGTTAGGCATCTTCTTTAATAAGTTTTTTTAATACAATGCCGCTCGTAATGATGCTCCATCACGTCACAATTTTGAGAAATTTAAGATCAAAGTTATAATAATGGGCTATTTTAACTTTACCATGCTATAATATGCAACGTGTTAAAAAGTTCCTTTTTTTTAAATAAAGTATATTACTAAAATTTTTAACTCTTAGAAGGAATTTTTTGTATACATTACGATTAACATGAATTTGACGATTAACTATTATGTTCGTTACACCGCTATAGATAGATTCTAATTGATGGTTTATTGAGATTTTTCGGATATACATTTTTCTTACATTTAGTTTTATATCTATCTTACCAAAATTTAAATTCTAATTTTACTTTATTTTATCCTACTTGGAGAATGCTAATGCGTGTCCAGTTAAATCCGGTCACGCGTGTTCACACTCATCCCATTTCACACTATACACACATGTACATACGCTCCTAATCCGATTTTTATTTCTTATTGCATGTTAATTTATCAGTGCTGTGCCAATGTACCTATGTGAACTTGGCACCCGACTTTTAATAAATAAAATTTTAAATAAGTAAAATGAGAGTATTTCGTTTGTAGTAAAAATATTTTTGTTTGTAGTTCAACCCATTATAAAAAAAAAAAAATGTTTAAAAAATGACTGTCACCCGACTTTAAGATTTTTCAAATCCGCTTCTTCCACGTGATTCAGAATCGTTTGTAGTTGTTTGTAGTGATTTTCCTTTCGTTTGTAGTTGAATAGTTTAAAAGTTACAAAATATTTGCAATAAACAAATAATTTAACTTTGTCAATTTTAAAGATTTTTGAAATCCGCTTTTTCCACGTGATTCGGAATCGTTTGTAGTTGTTTGTAGTGATTTTCCTTTCGTTTGTAGTTGAATAGTTTAAAAGTTACAAAATATTTGCAATAAACAAATAATGTAACTTTGTCAATTTTGAAAATTTTTCAAATCCGCTTTTTCCACGTGATTCAGAATCGTTTGTAGTTATTTGTAGTAATTTTCCTTTCGTTTGTAGTTGCACCGTTTCAAAATTATGATTCTTTAAACAATTAGCCAAGAGTGAACTTTGTCAATTTTGAAGATTTTTCAAAAAGTGGCGAAGATATGTATTTTCTCTATCCATTTTACTGCTGTAACTTCTCAACAGTGCAACTACAAACGAAAGGAAAATCACTACAAACAACTACAAACGATTCCGAATCACGTGGAAAAAGCGGATTTCAAAAATCTTTAAAATTGACAAAGTTAAATTATTTGTTTATTGCAAATATTTTGTAACTTTTAAACTATTCAACTACAAACGAAAGGAAAATCACTACAAACAACTACAAACGATTCTGAATCACGTGGAAGAAGCGGATTTGAAAAATCTTAAAGTCGGGTGACAGTCATTTTTTAAACATTTTTTTTTTTTTATAATGGGTTGAACTACAAACAAAAATATTTTTACTACAAACAACTACAACGAAGTACTATTATTTTACTTATTTAAAACTTTATTTATTAAAAGTCGGGTGCCAAGTTCACATAGGTTGCCAATGTGTTATATTTATCTCCTCTTTTTCCCTCTCTTTTTCCTTCTTCTTTTCTCTCCATTTTTCTCACTCTCTATTAAATCTATTGTACTATTTAATATTTATGAGATACACTGTATATATAATGTACACAGCAATATTTAAAAAAAATTTTTTATCGCTGCTCGATGATAAAATACACACCGTCTTTGGGTACAAATGCAAGAGGTCGTTCATCGAAAGAGAGTGGAACTGGAGTTCAAGGATGAAGCTTGAACTTAAACTTCGACAAGAGACTCACAAGTGCAATTTTGACTTGCAAATGAAAATTAGATGTAGATGCAATAACGGAATAATTTCCAGTTCAATCTATAATTATTAGCTTTATTAACTAGCAACAAAGTTGTTACAATTTCTCTGATTACGAAGAGGAAATATTTCTTTAACTTATGCAAAATTAGTATTGCAGTATTAGTAGTCTAAGAAATCTTTAGGTGGCTGTAAATTTCAAGGTTCCTAATTACAAATCAGAGATCATAATTACAAGATTTCAAATGGCCATGTTAATGAAAAAAAGAAGTGTAACTACGTAGCAAACAAAATGTTAGCGATGTTGGCAAATTGGCCAACATTGTTAACATTTAATTATCTAGGTATGATAGTCAAAAAAGAAGACAAAAATACTTGTAACGGCGAAAGGGCAGATGCAGCGTTGTTCGAATTGATTTAGTTGTATGATCCCCTGTTATTAAATATATAAATAGATTAATTTATTCTTACCGATGCAATTTCGTGGTCTTTCTCCAAAAGGCAAATAAGCATAAGGATGTCTAGCCGCTATCTCATCCGCGTTGAATTGCTCGGGATCAAATTTATCCGGATCTGGATATATTGATGGATCACGATATACTCCTAATACCGGAATGGAGATTAAAGTTCCTTTTGACACATGGATGTTCGTCGTTGGAATGTTTATGTCTTTAGTGCAGACACGATTCAGAACAGGTACAGTCGGATATTTTCTCAAAGTTTCTGTAATACGTAAAAAATATAAAAATGCACTTTTGAAAATGTAACATATTTTTATTAATATTTTTTTAAGAAATACATATAAATTTAAAAAGAAAGTATTTGAATATTTCTTCAAGTTCTTTGATTCATTATCTTACAGTAAACTACATGTTAATTTCATCACTTTGAGGTGTAGCAACGCCAAGTTTTTTTGCGTTTTTTAATAAATATTTTTATTTTTTAAATATTTTTTTTATTTAAATTTTTTAAATATTTTTTTATGAAAGATATTTATATATACAGTGATGGGAGAAAGTTCCGTGACGGTCAAATATCTTGGAAAATAATGATTATGAAAAAAAATGTTTAATACAAAAGTTTTAGTATATCAAGTGGTCTATTATATGGTTATATTGAAATGACCTTCATGTGACCTTGAAGGTCATTTTAATATAACCATATAATGGACCACTTGATATACTAAAACTTTTGTATTAAACATTTTTTTCCATAATCATTATTTTCCAAGATATTTGACCGTTACGGAACTTTCTCCCATCACTGTATATAAATATATAAATGTATTATTGTGTATATACAGGGTGATTCAAAATAATCTGATGTCCTTGCAATGCCATATTCTTGAGCAAATTCTGAGACAATTTTTCTTTTTACAAAATTTTGTCCGAAGCTTAGTTTTTGAGTTATAATTGAAAATAGGTAGTAACTTACGAGTTTGATGCAACGGGCAGGAAGGGACGTATAATGAGACTGTCAAGTGTTTACTATCGTCTCATAACGCATTGCTCGTCCTTGCCTGTCCGTTGTATCGGACTCGTAAGTAGCAAACTATTTTCAATTATAACTCGAAAACTAAGCTTATGAGTCGCAAAGTATTCATTATTCATAATGAATTTTTGGGGAATACTTCAAGACAAACTGATCCCAGGGAGAACAACAGGTCTAATAAACGGCTAATAGACGTCTATAAACGTCTATAGACGTCTATTAGATGTCTATTAGACGTTTCTTAGACCTGTTGTTCTCCCTGGGATGGTAGTTACAATAATTCTTTTAGAATTCTTCAGATATTCATTTTTCTAATTCTGTATATATTCTTTAAAATGAATTCTCTATAAACTTCTATTCATCTCTGTGCTATCTGGAATAAATACAATATATTCAAGTTCAATATAAGCAAGTTCCCACACGGAATAAAAAGCTCTAATGGATATCCACTAGATGTCCATCATGGAGATTCGAAACCTCTATTAGATGTCTATGTAATCTCCTATAAATGTCTACTAGACATCCACAGTTCCGCATTACATACCTCCATTCGACATCCATTAAATATATTCATAGATATCATATGGAGCAATCATAGATGTTCCATAGATATTTCATAGAGCTTTGATGGATTGTAGTTTCAATTCGTCATTAATAAAATTATTTGGAAGTAAAGTCACAAATATGATTGCGAGATAGTCTTGTTTATGTAGGTGTTAACAGAATGTCACGACTGTGAGACAGTCGAGAACTGTGAGACAGTCGAGAACATAGTGACACTCTGTTAACACCTACATAAACAAAACTATCTCGCAACCACATTTGTGACTTTACTTCCAAATAATTTTATTAATGACGAATTGAAACCACAATCTTTCTACTAAACAGATTTGTAACGTTAGCACTGAAGATGGCTGAATGATCAGCCGAAACGTTTGACATCAACGATGCCCTAACAATATTCGTTACTATGGATACTGATACTTCTATCAAACATCAATAACAGATGAATGATAACTACGGTGACCATCCGTCCTTTATTTCAAAGGACAGTCCTTTATTTCAAGTAGCTGTCCTTTAGATTTATTCATTTCTTGAAAACTTAATTTTGTCCTTTTTTTTAAAATTGTATTTTTTATATTACAATTTTGTCCTTTATTTACAAATTTACAGTCTTAATTTTTTTTTACTTAGTGTATCAATGTCTAATGTCATACTAAAGTGAAATTTTTACGAAAACGATCGATAAATATAAGGTTTGTTCCTTTATTGCTGCACTGGGATTGCATTATAACAGGATAATACAAGACAGATAGATAGGCTGCGTTCCCATTTCGTCTCACTCAGTGCAGTATCCAGTGGCCGCCATTTTGCTGGATACTGCACTGGAGAAGCGTTCCCAAATTACTGGACTGGCTAGTGACTAGTAACAGCCTTGCATACGTATTAGCTCATAACCTAAATAAAATTGTTAGTTAATATGTAAATAGTGTTGAAGCAATTATTGCTAGTAAAGATTATTATATCGGTAAGTAAATATTTCAATTAGCAATGTATTAATAAGTGTTAGCGTTATTTTTAAATATTATAACGACAATTATACCGATTATTTGCTTGTATAACTTCACATTTAAAAACAATAAATTATTGTAGATAATATTTATTGTATATAATTATTGTACATAATTTTATTTTTTCAGTACACATTGATTTATTATTATTATTATTATTATTATTATTATTTATTATTTACATTTCCCGGCCGACGACATTCTGAACGAGGTACGATTGTCACTAGCCAGTCCAGTAATTTGGGAACGCTTCTCCAGTGCAGTATCCAGCAAAATGGCGGCCACTGGATACTGCACTGAGTGAGACGAAATGGGAACGCAGCCATAGTCTGATCTGTACTATCTTGTTTAGTACAGTTCCAGTGCAGCTATAAAGAACAAATGATTTCCTGCAAGAGCGAAATTAGTTATTTGATATTACCAGAGAGAGCGGTACTGTCAAAGTATTTATGTCAAAATATTGTACATTTTTTGCAAATTATTTTAATGAAATTATTGCACATAGACATAATTCATTAGACTTCATTGACAGCAAGATACTCTTGATCTAGTTATTAATAAGATTCTCTCTTACATTTTTCTTTTTGTGATAAATATATTTTGTTCCGATTGAACATTGAAGATGTAAGTTGGCTATTACGATACCTATTCAATATACAATTAAATATTTATAAATCTTTATACTTAATAATTCTTTTTACATAAAAGATATTTAGTAGTAATATAATTGCGTATAACATAATAATCGTAATATTGTAGTTCTAACCTCTAACCTATATCTTTACTAAGTATCCCGACAGCACAAATGCCTTAAAGACATTTAAAAAACTAAGAGTTTAAAAGATATCTTTAAGATACTTGTGCTGTCTGGGTATATTTTGAATTTTGATACAAAACATTTATATAGTAGTTTTAATGAAACTAATTTTTATTTTAGCCCATACTATGGCACCTAAAAGAAAATGCATATTTAATGATAAATTACAAGAAGAGTTCCCTTTTATTAAAAAGACAGTTACAGAAAGTGATGTTAGATGTGAAAAATGTACGGCTAATTTTAATATTGCAAATAGTGGGAAAGCGGCAATAAAACAGCACATAGAGACATCAAAGCATAAAGAGGCTGATTTGAGAGCTTCATCATATAAACAGATAAAATCATTTTTTAGAAGTGAAATGTTTCAAGATAGAGAAAAATCTTTGGCTCTTAAAGAAGCTAGCTGGAGTTATCATTTAGTACAACATAATCATTCGTTTCGTTCTAATGACTGCACTTCAAAATTAATAAAAAAATGTTTTGATGAACAATATTCTTGTGCTAGGACAAAAACAGAAGCTATAATTCTTAATGTTCAGTTAACTTGTTAAAAACTGATTTATCTAAAGTGAATTATGTTACAATTTATTCCGATTGTTCCAATCATGGTAATGTAAAATTATGTTCGGTTCTTATTAGATATTTCTTACCAAATGAAGGTATTAAAGTTAAGATTTTATCTATAAAACAATTACCAGGTGAAACTTCAGATATTTTAAAAGATTGTATCTGGGATTTGCTAAACGAATATGAATCTACAAAAAAATTAGTGGCTTTATGTGCTGATAACACCAATTGTAATTTTGGTGGCGCTCAAAGAAAAGGCAAAAATAATGTTTTTTATAAAATTCAAAGAATGTGTGACAATAAGTTAATTGGTGTCAATTGTGCCGCCCACATATGCAATAATTGCATTTGCACTGGTTCGGAATGTCTCCCAATTGATATTGAAGTTATATTAGTAAAAATTTATTCATATTTTTACATCTATACAATCAGAATTGAAAATTTTAAGGAAATTTGTGATGATGTAGATGTTCAATATCACAAATTACTAGGTTACAGTAAAACCAGATGGTTGACTCTGTTACCAGCTTTAGAAAGGATTTTGAAATTGTTCCATCCTCTTAAATTGTATTTTTTGGAGCAAGAAAAATGTCCTACAATTTTAAAAATCTTTTTTAACAATTCTTTTGCTGAAGCATGGTTATTTTTTGTTTACAGTCAAGCTTATACTTTTCATACACATATTCTAAAAATAGAATCTCAAAATATTTCTATGTGCGAAACTTTCCATATTTTGAAAGAATTAAAATTAAAATTAATTGAACGTAAACAACAAGAGTTCCTACCTATAAATGTTAAAAAAATTATTTTAGAATTAGAAATATACCAAAGCCATGAAGTTAAATTATTTAAAGAAAATGTGCAATTATTTTACCAAACCTGTATTGAATATTTAAATCAATGGGACAATGCTTTCCTAGAAATGGAAGTATTTGAATGGATTCTTTTACGAGAAATTCCATTATTATGGTCAAAAGTGGAAGAGAGTCTTTCTCTTATTTTAAATAAAATAGAACTAAATATTGATGACGGTGAACTATTTGATGAAGTTTGTTGCATAAGAAGCTATATTACCAAAGAAAAACTTGAAGAGTGGCAAAAAAATACAAGAATGCCTTGTGATGAAAAATAGATAGAAATATTTAAGCATTTTAGTGAGAAACAAATATCTTTTAAAAATATATTAAAAATTGTTGAATACTGTTTATGTCTTCCTGGCTCAAATGCTCCAACTGAAAGAACATTTTCAATTATTAATAATTTTTGGAGCAGCGAAAAAGCACAAATAAAAGTTGAAACTCTAGAAGCCTGCATTCGCACAAAATTCAACTACGATATGAATTGTTTGCAGTTTCATGATTTTCTCAAAAATAATCATAAACTTTTAAAAAAAATCCATTTATCTGAAAAATATCATTAAATAATATTATATGAATATCAAAATTAATATTATAAAAATTATTCATCCGGATTGAACATTAAAAATGTAAGTTAATTATTACAATACCCATTCAAATATGCACTTGAATATTTATAAATCTTTATACTAATCTTTTTACATGAAAGATATTTATAGTAATGTAATTGCGTAGTAATATAATAATTATGATAATGTAGTACTAACTTATATCTTTATTAAAGGTACTTTTTTATGCTGACGCTTGATACTGAATTTCAGCGTCAAAAGACATCATGTGATCAAAAATCGCTGCAATGATTCGTTATTTTTAGTCACGTGATGTCTTCTAACGCCGAAATTGAGCGTCGAGCGTCAGCATGAAAAGGTACCTTAAGTATATTTTGATGTAAAACATTTAAATAGTAGTTTTAATGAAATTAATTTTTATTTTAGCTCATGACGCCTAAAAGAAAATGCTTATTTAACGATAAATTACAAGAAGAGTTCCTTTTTATGAAGAAGATAACTATAAAAAATGATATTAGATGTGAGAAATGGCTATTTCAATATCTCAAACAGTGGAGAAGCGGCAATAAAATAGCACAGCAGCACATAGAACATAGAGACATTTAAACATTAAAGAGGCTGTGTGTGTGATCTAAAGGCTTCATTATATCACAGATAAAATCACTTTTTAGAAGTGAAAAATTTCGTGCTAAAAATCTTTGGTTCTTAATGAAGATAGCTGGAGCTATCATTTAGCAACATAATCATTCGTTTTGTTCAAATAACTGCACTTAAAAATAAGAATAATAAAGAAATATGTTTTTATGTTTATTACATTAAATTTTTGTCATTAAAATTATTCACATTTAAATCGTTTTTATTTTTTTTATCGGAAACCTATTTAGAAAATATATGTATAAGAGGCGAATTAGTTTGAAATAGCCACAAACGGAGTTAACTTTTTTTTTGTTTGTCGACGCACAGTGTTAAAATTCTGAATGTCAAGTGAACATTATTAGTCATAAATTCATTTAGAAGCATATCGGAACGAAAACCCTGAAATTTTTTGATTTGTCCTTTATTTCCTTTTCGAAAATATGGTCACCGTAATGATAACAGATGAACAGAATGTCTAATAGACATTTATGATGGATTTATATCGTCATTTATCATGGAAATAATATGGATTTCTAATAGAAACCTATCCAATATCCATCGTAAAGATAGATGTAGTATGGAGTTATGGAGATTATATGGACGTCCATTAGATATTATGTTCCGTGTAGGTTAAAATTAATTGATTGTTTCTTAAAAAATTTATGTGCGATTTCCTTGGAAATAAATCTTAATGTGAAAAAAACAAAAAATACCCTGGTGAAAAAACATCTCATAATTTCCTAGAAAATTTTAAGAATTTTTCATAATTTTATTTTATGAAAAATTCTGAGAAAAAATTTCTTATTTATTCATATTTTTAAAACATTTCTTAGAAAATTATATATTATAAGAAATCTCAGAATAAGAAATCTCAGAATTTCTTGCATTGTGGATACGGGCTTTAATATTATACAGATCTGGAAAATATGAGAAATAATGAATTTATTCATATATTTTCATTTCTTTTCTGAACATATCTGAAAAGTGTGCCAATTCATATAAAAAATCTTAAAATTTTCTGAAAAAGTTATAAAATTTTTGTAAAAAATCTGAAAATTTTTATGAAAAATTCTGAGAATATTTTTCACCAGGGTAGAAAATCTTAATTTTTATACAAACTTTAAAAGATTTCTTTACAAATAATAAAATTTATATAATTGTAAATGAGAATACTAATACAATAAAGAATATTTGTTTATTTCCTAAATTCAAAAACAGTTTTTCTCAAAACACATGTTTAGAAATATGTGAAAAAAATTCATATATGTATGTCAACGCATATATAACATTAACATCCCAGATAGCAAACAGAATTCAAAAAGAATTCCTCAAGAATTCGCAGATTCCAAAATGAATTCTTTAATGTGTCTCATTTCCATCCCAAAAGAATTCATAATTAATTTTATAAGAATTCAGGGTTATGTCAGTATTTGTGAATTCTTTTATAGACACTAAATGAATTCCAAATAAGGAAGAAAGAGTTCGTAAAGAATTCATAAAGAGTTCCAAAAAGATTCCAAAGAAGTTCGAAAAGAGTTACAAAAGAACTAAAATAGATTCAAAAAGAATTCTTGTACTAATCCAAAAACGTTCTATAAGAATTCTGCTCCTCAGAAGAATCTCATTGAGCATTCAGCAAACGCCAATAGTTGCAAAACTGCCAAGCATTTTTAGTGGTTCAATTTTTCAATTGGGTTATTACAAAAACTGTCTTATTCAATTGGAAAATTGAACCACTAGAAACACTATAAGCAGCTTTGCAACTGTTGACGCCTGTTGAACGCAACTATACTATTATATTACGGAATTATATTTATTTCATCATCAGACACACAAAATATACATAAATATTGGTAATGTTTTTTTTATTATTAATTTAGCTTTTTTATTTTTGTTATATTATTTTATTACTATAATATTTACGCATATTAATTAACATATATGAAAAGTTAAAAATAAAAATTTATAAAAGAAGGAAGAAAAATAAAAATATTAATTTAGTTGAAATTATTTTATGCGGTCAGTGGCATGCTGTAGCCACATTCGGATTGTGGCTTCAACATTTGTTCTTGGCACTTGCCGGGAACTTGAAACCCCTTCTGCAATAGAAAAGTGTTTTATTAAATAATTATATAATAATGCATTATAAGACATAGTTGTGTGTGTGTGTATATATATATATATATATATATATATATATATATATATATATATATATATATATATATATATATATATATATTATATATATATATACTTTTTCAAATATTAAGTCAAAATTTAAAATAAAAATGTGTATTGTTAACGGTTTTATAAGAGCTTTCTGTAATATAATATAACCTTTGAATTGTTTTCATCAACTCACCGATTATCACTTGGCAAACCTTCATAGCCCGGAATTTTTTAGTGTTTCGCTGTCCCGACCAGGAGTATATTTTTGCTAGCTGGTCTGTCATTATGTTTCTCAATACGCCGCGTGTCAATTTTGCTGCATCCGTTCCACCAATGACCCACACAACACGAAGTCGACTATGAGCCGACTTTAAGCTAACTGTGAAAGGCGAGAGTTGACTTTTAAGTCAATCTGTCAGTCGACTGTAAGTCGACTGACAGTAGACGAATGTCCCAAAAGTAGTTGACTGTCAGTCGACTTTTAAAGTTGACAATATGTTGACAATGTGTTGACTTTAAAATGACAATAAGTTGACTGTGAGTCGACTATCAGCCAAGCTAATGAAAATTGACAGGTTACCGAATACTCAGCTGTTGGGTGGTTTATGTCCCACTTTTTTAACTTATTGGACATTGATAACTACAAGATATAATTATCAGTGCTCAATGAGTTAAAAAAAATGAGACGTAAACCAACCAATAGCTGAATATTCGGCAACTTTTGTCAATTTTGATTAGCTGGAAATTTATAAATATATTTTTAAATTTTAGTTTTTAGAGTAGCACAATAAATACGTTTAAAGAATTAATGCGTTTAAATAAATAATTATTTAAAAGATCGTTTAACTTGTATGTAAATTTTTAATTTGTCACAATAGTAATTTTATATAAACTTTTCAAAATTTTCCATTTTTAGTTTTAATGTGATTTATTGTGCTACATATATAAGGATAGGAATAAATAAATAATATGTAAATTTTATCAATAGAATTATATATATTATTTCATCTATGTATGTATTATTTATATTGTTTTATACGTTTGCTTGTTCTGTTCAGTACTCCGCGAGCAAAGAACAACGCCAAAACGATCTCAACCGCCGTACAGCGAGAAAACACGAACTATTTGTCCTCGTTACAAGTAGAATGACGCATTCTTCATCTATATTATTAATTAATAAAATTTATTTTTTTGAGAGCGATCTAATTCTATCGCCGGCTCGTCGCACCCATTCTTTCATATATCCTTCCACTTCGGCCATTGTCGTATTTATTGAAATCATAATTGCTTCTAGAAAGAGATGATAAAATAATGGAACGGTTAAATGCGGAATGAATGAAACAAATAAAAAGTATATTGTGTAAATATGAATAAAATAAATGAATATATGTACCGATAATAACATCTGAAATTTTAGTTTTCTTTAATGCTAGTCTCTTTTTTTGACCTGTCCACGTATAAATTTGGGCCAATTCATCTGCAATTGTTAGAGACATGACATTTCGCACTGTTTTACAGACAGTATCTCCGCCAATCTTTGACATTTTTTGTACCTATAATATAATAGATATATATTATATATATATATATTTTGAATATTTAAAAAAAACACAAAGATATACATTTCTTATAGTGTGGTTCAAAGTTGGATTTTCCAATTTAGCTTTTAAAATGTTTTATATAATACTAAAATTTATAAAAGAAGAATGCTTAATTATTCAATTATGAAACATATAAATTACAATAATTAAAATAATTAAAAGATTATCCAAGTTTTGCTTTTTATTATTATAATTTTGTTATATTGTTATATTATAATTTTATTTTATATATTATATTTTATTGATATTTTATGTTAGTATATCTTAAAAATTTTTTAATTATAATAATGGACTTACGAATTGTCGTTGAACGTCATTCTGCATCAATTGCTCGTTGAAATTATTCAATTCCTGTATTGTACTAAGAGGAAAGTTTGGTAACAAGTTATTGTTATTTTGTTCGACTGGGTCGGCTTTATCACCTCCTTTATTTTCCAGCAAATTAATGATGTGGTTGAGCTTACGTTTTACTTTTGCATTTTCTTGTAAAAGTTTTCGTCGACATGCATCTGAAGGACAAAATAATTACTTTATTAATAAACAGAATGCAATTCTATAATGTAAAAATAGCAGTCAAGTAAAAGCAACAGAACTTACTACAGCAAGATGTATGGTCTTCATTCATACTATTAACTGGATTTTGAATTCGTACATTAATCGGAATATTAGTCATTGCTTGCCTACCTGAATCTTCTATAAAACGACAAAAAAATTTATATTAATTTGTTATATTAAGGGAGTGCAATGACACTATCAATATCATTATCGAAAGCAGTTTGTTACTTCAATTGTGACTTCAAATATATTACACAACGGAAAATCCTTTTCGTGATCGAAAAAAACAATTGTTCAAAATAGATATATGAAAATCTCGATTTTGCATTTCTGATAAAAAGCTACAAAACATATCTTTTGATTTCCAACACACATAACTTAGCTTCTGAGTAGTCATCGCTGCCAACGTCAAATCATGACATCAGAAGCGAGAAATGACATGCTAAGACGGTTAAAAATTCTTACGCGCCATTTTTTAATGAAAAGATATTTTTATGAAATAACACCATAAATCACTTTAACATACCTTTAAAATTGTCTGAAAACTGTTTTTAATACATAAACCGTCAAATGAGTGTCAGTAAAGTACGCCTAGTTATGTGCATAATAAGGCACAATTTTACATGTTTAAAGTGATTTATGGTCTTATTTCATCAAAATATCTTTTTATTTAAAAATAGACCGCAAGAATTTTTAACCGTCTCAGCGTGTCATTTCTCGCTTCTGATATCACAGTTTGACGTTGACAGCAGTGACTACTCAAGAGCCTTAAGTGACATTATCATTTGTCACTATTTTAAATTATTTAGGTGTTCAATAATAAATTCGACTCTATTTATCAAATTCATTCAATTAATGTTATTCTTTGTAAAGTTTTAACACAATTACAATTGATAATATACCTTGTTGCGTCTTCTTTTTTGCTTCATAAAACTTTCCTTTATTGTTCGGGTTTTTAGAGATACTTAATTGCATTTCTTGTAGCGGTCCTAACAGGAAAATAAAAAAGTGAAATATTTTAAGATGTGCAATAATCTTGAATTAAATAAAAAAAGAATTAAATAAAAAAGAAGAAAGCAACATATATCTATATGTACTTTTGAAATGTATATATTGTGTAATATATAATGTAAATTTTTCTAAAGATTTTTTAGGATGAGATCGCGCGATTCCAATTGCTTATATATACCTTCTTTTCTGTCTTTCCTAATTTCTTGGAAGTTTATATCATTTTTATGTATATCTATATTCTTCATTTCGTCTGTATTTTCGGAAAAAATAAAAATATAAATATTACATATTGGAAAACATTAATGCTCTTTTTATTTAAGTAGATTATTATTTTAATTCAGTTGAAGTTGTCAATATCGTACAATTAAGTACAAACAATATATTTAAGGCTACTGAATATTTTACACACTTCGTGTTTAATCTGCTTTTAATGTAATACCTGGTACATCTTCTTCATCAGAGTGTTTGTGCGATGAATGCGATGAATGCGATAATTTGCTACCTTTCTCTAGATCATCCAAGGAATCGTTGCATTTATCATACAAAATAGAGATATGTTTTCTCATTTTCTCTGGTTCGTATTCTATGCATTAATAATAACATATATGTTAGAATTATTTTTGTATTATTTATGCATCATTGATAATATTATGCATTTCGTGTAGAAAAATCTTAACCTGGCTCAATAAAAGGAACAGACTTTTCAATTGGTTGACTATTAGATAAATGTTCTCTTTTTTTTGCGGAATGTAATTAGAAGGCGCGTTTATATTTCTCTTATTCTTTTCTCTTTTCCTTTCTTGCTCACATCTAGAATTTTAAAAATTATACATTAAAAATTACACTAGTATTTTGGATTATAACGAACAAAACGACAAATCCTGTACGAACGTAAATACCTTCATCCGTTGATGTGTCGCCATAAAACTTTCGTTTTCTAATAAATCTTTTTTGTTTGTCAACGGTTGTCGAAACAAATATGTTTTCATCATTTGATGTTGACAATTCACTCACAGTTTTTTCGACTGCTTGTGCATTACTGTAAGTATCTGAAAGAAATTTTAGAATACAAATACATGTGTTAACTGTTGCATTTGTTGCAATTGTTGCAAATCATGACACGCACCAAACGGTCCAAACTTTTCCTTGAATGACAGTTCCTGCCAATTGTCTGACGGAGTAAGCTGTTTATAACACGCTTTAGACACTTCTGAATGCTTTTTGGGCATCTTGAAAGTACTTTGATCGAAATTGATCCATGACGATGGTACAGATATGCAGTACATATCATACAATAAAACGTAATACTCCATTCTGAAAATAATATATATAAATTATAAAATATACATATATCAGTTATAAATTAAAATATGCAAACATTTATTTTATGACTGCATTTTATAATAATAATGTAAAAAATAAAATATAAATTGTAAATTAAATTGTAATAGATTAAACCAAATACAAAATATTAATGTATTACTTAAAATATGCTAACAATAATAACATAAAATGTTGAAACGCGTAGTCAATCGGGTGCCATCTAAAATACACAGTAACAAAAAATACAAATTAATTAATATATTACACATAAAAATATATCACAAAATGTAGTACGATAAATAAAAAAATATATGCGTTCAAATGTGCACAACATTAAAATATTATCGCAATTCATAAATAAAATTGAATCGTACCTTTCTCATTAGCGGGCCATCAGGTAGTACTACAGTGTAGAGGTAGTAATAATTTCTAATTTAATGCTACAATGAATGTAGCAATGGCATACAGCACCATGAGTCTTCCCTGAACGGAAGTTGAACAGCTTTATTCGAAATTTCGGTAACTGCCCATATCATTAACTGGGATAAATTGTTTACAATATACACATCCATATTTTCCGATGAACATGGGTACAAAGATAATGAATTTTTCGTTAAAAACTTTCTTGCAATTATGACGGCAGTATCTCCATTATAGCAAATGTGTTTAATAACAACAATTGTATTATCTTTTAGATAACAGCAATTGTCGGGTTTCTTAGCTGTCAAAATAAAGTCTTTGAATTGAATTACACGATGTGCTCTTTTGTAATTTGCAGGAAGAATTTCTCGAAATTCCTTCTTCAGTATGGGATAAATGGATTCGTTGTCAGTAATTTTAAGTTCGGCATTTATTTCGGAGATTCTGTTGTACAGCTGCTGCAGTGGCTTTTCAGCTTTTCGGAGCATTTTCTTTATTGTCTGCATGTAATTTTCAAAAGGAAATGCAGAAAAATTATCGAGTGGTCCATATTTGAGTACGTCTTCGCTTAAATGAATTAAATTGTGTACGTTATAAATAATCGAATCTTTTCCGTACAACTGTTTACAGATTTTGACAAAATGTATCAACAAATCTCTGCTATATTCATTGTTGTGTAAGAAATCGGTTGAATGACATAGTATGCGAATAGCACAATGTAGCACATTGAAATGTTGTAAATTATCTCGCGATAAAATACCATGCAAAGCGATTGGTCCTACGTATAGAAGAAACAATCGCAACTCAGTTGTTTTCCATCGAGGCAAGTCATCCAATGATCGTGGCTTTCGAGGAAATTCCTTTGGTATCCATTTTTAAATAGCAATTAATTTGTCAGATAACTGCGTTATTTTTTGACCACTCAATTTTGACGTATGATATCCATTTGTCCACAACTGTAATAATTTCTTTGTGACTCCCAGACACACTAGATGCATATAATCTAGAGGGAAACGTGACACCATAGGTAGTATAGATTCCAATGGAGACGTATTATTATGGTGCTCTTCTTGCAATCTATTTTTAAAATTTTCATCGGTCCGAGGAGGTGAATCAAAGTCTAAGAAAAGCATGCGATGATTATCAAACGTGCCTTCTTGCATACACTTGCCACATCCAAAGAAGGCATTGTGTGCTTTAGTGCCTGTAACAAATGATCTGGCAGGGCTATCGCAAATTACGCATCTTATTTTTACGGCATAAGTTTTTCTACGGAAAGCTATTCCTGTGCGTTGAAGTTCACGATACTCTTCGCAGAAAGGAGCCAGAAAATCTGTTAAAGATTTCGGTTTTGTGTACCCATGATAGGCACTAATAACAAAAGACGTGAATGCTTTATTTCCATAGATCTTTCCCAATATCGGCCAAATTTGACTTTTACTGCTCTTACTTATTGGCAGTCCATCAATATTTAAATCTATTTCAATTACGTTATTTTCATCTTCATAATTAATACGTGTCAATTAATCAATTAGAGCGTTTTTCAAACCGTAATAAAAATTACTACCTCCGCTGGCTGAAATCTTGATAGAGTTAAACCTGGGTGTTCGTAACAGTGTTCTTGCATCCTTTGGTAAATCGGCATGGCCGCATATGCGCAATTGACTCAAAAGTTCGGACATAGCACTGTGTGAAATGTTATGTTTCAATTTCCACGAACGTAACCAAATAGAAAACTCTTCATCGTACGTATTTTCGGAAAAGTTTCCATTGTTCTCATTTTCATTATTTTCTCGATCGTGAGACATTAAAATATTATTGGAACTTTCGTCACTATCATCTGAATTATCAGCAATGAATTGGTGAAAATTAGAGACCAATTCCACATTGGTACGGACGTTAGCTAGAGTATTCTTTGGAGAAGAATTTGTTTCCTGCTCTTGTTCAGTTTCGTACGCTTGCAAGCGACGATATTGTTGCCTTGTTGTCAATTCACGAAAAGATTTCCGCATTTCTGTTATAAATGTTGTTATTGTTATTATTATTTATTATTATTATTATTACTTTAAAAGATTTAAATTGAAAATTCTCCGTTCCGTCCTAGCCGCATAGATGGCTCCCATACACATTCATGCAGAGTATCACATAAGGGGACACGCACGTGCGAGAAATAAACAGTATATATATACGTATTTGCGATAGTTACAATAAGCTTGTTTTATATAATTGTGTTTTTGATTTTAACACATTGATGTTTCCCGCAGAAACATTTAACCCTCAAAGTACACACCTTTATTTTATACCTTAAAGTGCACACAAATGCGAATTGGGATTCGAGATTTTTGACTTAACATAACTTTAAGGAAATAAAAGCAATTTAAATGAAAAACCAGTGTTTTTTTATATAAAATTTTGTCAGTAATCCAATTGTAATATGTACAATTTAAAAAAACAATTATTTCTTATCGATAATGCGTGTTTTTCACAAGTACAATTTAGAAAAAAATCAATTTCTTTAAATTTTGCGAATTTGCACTGGTATGCACTTCAAGGGTTAAGTAGCCCGTAATGGGTTACTTTCGCCGCACGTATGTTGAAAAAGTTTTACTGATTCAATGATATGATATATCAAGGTAAAAAGAAATAGAAAGCTGTGTTAAATGTATCACGAAATATACTGTATCGATTCGTATTTGATGTTCCAAGTTTAAGATAATTAATAAAAAAAATGAGAGGTATAAATAAAACAAATTACGAGGCGAGACAGCATGTTAAGATATAAAGCAAATTTTACAAGCAATTCTATAAAAGCAAGTGTAATTTAACTAAATATAAAGATTCAAAAGGCTCTCGGATTAAATACAAATAATAACTAACAAGACAAATAAGAGCTGTACGCGGATGGATTTGATGAATTAAATTTTAATTTTAATGCATAAAGCACAATATTTCTTGGTACTTCACGAAGTATTAAAATTAATAGATCTCAATTTTGAAATTCATTTAATAAAAACTCCCTCTACACCCTCTAAAGATATAGGCGAGAAAAATATCGAGACGAGAATTTAAGTCGGATATCGAACCCGAGACCTTATCGTTTTACGGACGACTGTTCTACCAACTAAGCTACTTCAAGTGTAATTTATTATTGTACAATTTTTATTGTATATTATATATATATATTATGTATTGTATAAAAATTAGATTATACATATACTTTATAATAAACACAATAGTGTCATGCACATGAGCACACAGTAAAGAAACAAGAATATACCCACAATGTAGGAGGTTTAGAAATAAAAGTTAAGAAGAATAGTTTATAATGTGAAATATTAATAAATATTTGAAATATTAAACATGCAATTAATATCTTTGTATTAATTATTGAAAGTAATGTCATTTTAGAAACAATCTAAAAACAGTTATAAATAAGGTATGCAAAAATATAAAAATGCACAATGCAAAACAAACTTCAATATACCTACGAAACTCAATCAAACTTTATATAAGGCTCACGTATTCATAATTCGTTCTTATACTTAAAATCGTCTTAAGTACAGTCTTAAGATATTATGAGAGAAATAAGAGATTATACCATTTTATTGACTGAGATTTTAAGACGACCCAAGATCACTCTTAAAGATGATGTTAAATATAAATTCGGACTATAAATACCAGTCATAGTTATATGTGCACAGAAACTGCACTTACATATAAACAATTTGACATGTGTATATACTTTTTTATAAAATAATATAGAAAAAAATAATAAAAAGTAATGATTCTAATGTATAACAAGTAAAAAAACAAGAAAAGAAGAAGCAAAAAAGTATAGTAAACAGAGTACAATTAAAATGAGTTTCTATATATTTATAAATTTATAATTATATAAAGATAAAAACTGAGATTAAAGTTGAATTACGTTTTACAAGTATTGTGCAGTGTATTTTTACATAATAAAGAAAATAATTAAATATATGATAAAGAAAAAAATTACCTTACCTTAAAGATTGTTCTTTCCGTATAATAGAAGACCATAAATGTGAACGATAGATAAGTCTTTCGCATTCAACCAGAAATGGGATACAAATGATACCATAAATGATGAAAGATCTGTAACATAAATTCATAGCAAAAAAAAAATACAAATAACCATGCAATCAGTGCTCTACTTTTCACATTTTTATTTCTTCACAAATATACAATCGAACCCCTGAAAGAGTATAATCCTTTAATTCCTTTAATTTTTAAATAATTAATAAAACATTATATATAATTATATTTTTACTCGAACACGACCACGTTTCTTGAACATAACCTCTGTGATGTTAGATCTTAAAAAAGATAAAATTGAAGTAAAATACATTGAAATATATAAAAATATTTTTAATAATGTGTATTTTACTTCATATTTTGTATAAATATATAAAAAAGGAAAGAGGATTAAGCCGACGACACATGATATGATATTTTCGTACTAGATTTAGCCACTCACGAGAGCGAGTGTCTTTCGCTGCCTCTCGCTCTCGTGCTTAGTGGTTAAATCTAATACGAAAAATCGTACCATGTGCCGTCGGCTTTACTCTTAAAATACATGATTTTTATTACACTTACCTCGTAGATATCGAAGCACATGGAACATGTAGAAGCAGGAAGAAACACACGCAACACAGAGATCGGCGGAGAGAGACGCCCGGAAGCCGAGAGAGCTGCGCAGCAGATCGCAGCGCAGCTCTGTTATTACGCTAACGGGCTACGAGCGAATTAAAACTAAGATTTCTTTTTATGTTAATTGTCTTTTCGGCAAGATAAAATATCTATCATTTGTATCTTTTCGCTTTGTCGAAAAGATATAAATAACTTAAAAGATATAAGATCTTTATTTGTCGTAAAAAGAACAGAGCTTTCGTCGACTTTGAGTCATATTTCAGTCGACTATTTATTAACCATTTGTCGACTTTTAAAAATCGCCAAATAGTCAACAAATAGTCAATTGCTGTCGAGTTACAGTCGACTGTTAAAAGTCGCCTTTAAGTCAACTGAGAAAAGTCGGCTATCAGTCAACTAACAGTCACGCGTGTTGTGTGGGGAGCAGTATGTGGCGAGTCTGCAAAGTACATGTAATCAAAAAATGTGCATCATGTAACTATTGTATTTAGTACATGTACATAAACTTACAAATTGCTTGCATACATCCGCAGATTGCAGATTGTCATTAAAAATCTCCAGATCTTCACTCGTCTCCAGTGGAAAATCTGGCAGGAGGTTGTCAACCTCCTCATTCAGCACAGGTCTACCATGATCTCGGAGTTGATTTATGACGTGGTTGAGTTTCGTCATGATTGTTTTATAATATTTTAAAAACCGCTCCTCAGTCAACGGTTCTGAAACAAATGCACATTTTTGTTTATCAACAAATGAAATGTGTTTTTTTAATTTTTATATATATATACATTTGTTATATACATATTATATTTTCTAATAGAAATATCAATTAGTCTTGAAGTAAACTTTCATTTTTTAATTAAAACTAAATAAATCTTGCAATGAAATTGTTGACTGATGGACATGTTTATTTACCAATTACTGCAGTAATAGTCCGAAAATTATTCATGACTATGAAACTACTCGATAAAATGAAATACCAATTTGTAACTCTTTTGTGGAGAATAATGAGATTACAATGGAAATGAGAATGGGAAAACTCATTATAGTTCCTCGTTAACAATTTCATTACAATATTTGTTCAGTTACAATTTAAAACGGAACATTTTATAATTATAACCTGGTGCTCTAATTAAAAATGTAATTAGCAATGCCTATGTCAGTTTATACGTGAATATTATCGAATTATACATTACCACATGAACGAGCATTTCCTCGTTGTTGAAACAAGCGCCTCTGATCAGTGTCATCGAGTTGCTCTTCGTCCATTTCTTTGGAGTCATCATCGCTCTTCTGCATGTTCGACGACTCATCTTCAACTAAAGGAAAATAACATGAATCTATAGTCTTATTATTGCAACATCAAAGGTGTAAATCATTGAAATAACTAGGCAATTGAAGAATTTTAATTTCCCTGTTTTTTTTTAATATTTTGATTTGATAAATTGTCAAAACATTTAAAAAATTGAATTTTTATAAGAAAATATATCGATTGTTCTTCGAATATAAAAGCATAGCCTTTATTTGTACATATCATTTTTTATGTATACAAATTATGAACATAATATTACCTGTTCGCTGTTTCTTCAACGGTAATGACACTCCCTTGTGACATTCATTTCGTATGGAAGTAGGCAAAAGTTTCTTTTTGCAAGGGTTGGTTAATGACTTCGTCGTGACAATACCTTTATTTCTTTGACATGTATCTGTTGAAAAACGTTTCGTGTAATGTGTTATATTATTACATCAGTATCTATCTACGTTTCCGTAGATTCAAACAAATAAAATAAAAACTCACTTTGAGATTGCTTCTCATCCTTGTTGGTTGCCAATACATTTTGCCAGTGTCGTGATGGAGAATTCTCTACCTGAAGAGATGCGAATGCAATTTCTCTTTCAAAAACTGCATCGAAGTTTTCAAGCTCCTCGGATACATCATGCGATAACAACTTTTCGTTCTCTATAAAAATATCGACATGAAATACGTGTGTATTATGACATGGCAATATGAGAAGTTATGAAATATATTATTATCAATTGTGCAATATATTAGTATAAATTATAAATTATAAATTATATTAGTATTAATTATATTAGAAATTAAATATATTAGTTATATTTAACATATAAATTAATTATATTAGAAATTAAATTACATATATAGTATAAAATATATTACTATATATAAATATAATTGTACCTAAAATAGAGTTATGCTGCAATACGTCGACTAGTGAAAGTTCTGATACCGAAACTGTGACCGTAGGACTAACACTTTTCGCAGAATGATCACATTTCTGTTGGGCCTGGTAATTTCAAGGTGGTGGTACGAATGCACCTATGCCAATATCATCGTCAGTAGCTGAAAAATTCATATTTAATTAATTATTGATGTCATCATTAGAATGATTATTATTGTGGCTACTTGTAAATTGTAATATAATCTATTAATCAATTTAATCTTTAACAGTACCTGCTTCCTCTTCCGAGGTATCCTCAAGACGTACGGGTTTTTTGGTGACACGTTTCTTGGCCGGTTTTATTAACGCTTTCGTACACAGATCATCCGTATCATCATTTGTGGAAGCGTTCGTGCAATGCTCCTCTACTTGATTGGCAACTTCAATGGTCTCTGTTAAGTTTATAAAGACATTTTATTGTGATAATTCATTTTTAAAATATTATGTTTATAAATTGTTTTACAAAAAAATATTAACCGAAAGGTCCCAGGAGTTTACGATATTCGTACTTGATCCATCGGTCATCTGGTTGAAGTACATGCATTTTTTTTCTTATGAATTTCATGTTTTTTGGAGGCCAAAAAATGAACTTATGATCCAGATGCACCCAATGCTCAGGAACGAGAGAGCAAAAGTCTTCGCACAATACAACATAATATCGCACCATCTGCAAGTTAACGATTTCACGTCGACAATAATTACTGATGTAAAAGTGGCATTACATATTGATTGTTTTGAAACGTTAGTAAAACAACTTTGCGGCATATTTGGTCTGCAGGCCATATTTGTGGAGGTGACAGATTTTTTACTTCATATATGTGCAAGTTGCTCGAGGCACATGGATAATTCTGAATATCGTTCCTGTTTAAAAATGCACAACCAATAACGACAATAACATTTCCTCTGAATGCGATATGATTGATCATGACGATACTTCCATCAGCCATGAAGCAACAATTATCTGGTCTTTTATTTGATATTTCCAAATTTTTGAATTGTAAAACTCGATGCTCTCTGTGACAACCCATAGGAAGGTTGGACCTAACTGGTTTCTTTACCAGAGGATAGTTGAGATTCATACCACTTATATTTGCTGTTATTTGCGAAGATTTGGCCTGACCAATCTCCGATAATCGTCGATGAATTTGCTGCAATGGTTTCGCGTGTTTTCGGAGCAAACTTTTCAAAGTTTGCATGTGATTTTCAAAATCGAAAGCACTAAATCCGTCCAACGTGCCAAATGCCTTTACACTTTCGTTCAGATGAATCAAATTATGTACGTTACTCGTAACATACTCTTTCCCAGATAGCAAGTTGCCCGCAAGTTGCTATTAATTTGCTTGAAATTGCTTTATTAAAGTTGCCTTCAATATTGAGGAAAGCGGCTTCCGATTTTGTCTATTGGATTGTCGATTTTTATTGCTAGGAACAGTTACAAGCAACTTGATGGCAACAGTTGCCTTCTTACGAATCAGTCATATAATAGATTGTTGGAAATCATATGGCAACATGACGGAAATAGTTTCCACCTAAAATCTTAATTCCATTAGTTGCTAATAATCTGACGATAATTTGAAGGAAACCGTTGCCGTTAAAAAAAGACTCATCTGAGACATTGATTGTGTATCATGCAATATATATAGTGAAAATTACTAAAATGAGCAAATTTATTAATGTATCTGTGATTTGAGAGTCAATTCTGTATCATGAAATGTAGTGAAAATTACAGAAATAAAAAAAATTACTAAAAAGTATATAATCTTATTGTTTAATAAGTAATAAAATTGCTTACTTTTTGTAATTTTTACTACATTGCATGAATACAGAATACAAAATCGACTCCTAAATTACAGATGCATTCATTGCATACAGATGCATAAATTTGCTCATTTTTGTAATTTTTATTATGTTGCATGACACAATCAATATCCTGGTAAGATTTTGGTAGGCTATCAAGGTCATGCTTCACAATAATTAACCATAATTATATAATTGGATTCAAAAGTTTATTTAAAAAGTATCTTTTCAACATTCTTTTAGAATTTTCTTTATTAATGATTGCCCATATTCTGGGAAAATAAAATTTTTATAGCTATTATATATTTTATTGCTACCCAATTAAATAATAAGTGTCCTTACAAAATTAAATTAGACTTTCCAAACACTTTACAAAAAAAACAACACACTTATTGGCCAATCCAACACTATATAAATGAATATTTGTATCTACGCATTTTTTATATAAAATATATTTATGAAAATAAGAATGCACGTTAACAACATAAAAGAAACCGAAAATAAGAATGCACGTTAACAACATAAAAAAAACCGAAAAGATAACTTTAAGATAAAGATAACTTTATGAATCATTTGATGAGTGCTCATTTTCATCGCTATCATTTTCTACGTCTGTAACGTTATATTCATTTTCTGAATTTCTATTATCCCTGTCGTTATCATCATTTTCTGAATTTCTATTATCCCCGTCGTTATCATCATTATATAATGCATCTGCAGTTGCCTGCAAATTTCTCCGATTTCCTTGTACACCTGGATGTCTACCTCTGGCATTCCGGAATCGTTGTTTGGCAATTTTCAAGGATGCGACGATATTTTTTTGGAATTCTTCTCTGGTTGGTTTAGGATAATACCTATTTGACGCTACGGCTTCTGAAAAATAATCAATATTATAATCAATATTGTACACACAGTGGACTAACAAATATACACAAATATACATACGGTAAATCGCTTGACATAAAATTGTATTATAGAATGGGAATTTAATATCATTAATTCCCCACCATGTCATTTGTCCGGCTACTTGCATCGTTAAAGCTTCTTTTATACATTGATGCACGCTATCTTTTAATGTTATGCAGTTTAAAAATTTAAAGTACTGTACCTATAAACATACAAATTATTGCAATAAAAGTAAAAAAGGTTAATCAATAAAGAGATAAGTTAGTTACATGCTATTTAATATTCTGAATTATGTATATGTGTAAAAGAATAATTCCGCAAACGTTTCGATCTGTAATAAAGTTATTTTCGAATACGATGATAGTCATTTAGAAAATAAACATTAAAAATAAATAAATACAATATTAATTAAGACTGATTCTAACAAGATTAACGATTCAAAACTGTCGAGGTATAAAATAAATTCTGAAGATATACAAATTATTACATAATATAAATTGAAATATACATCTATAAAGCAATTTCTTTATGTGTATATTAAATATGAATTAATTTAATATTTACAACTTCTTCATAAACGGCGTTATCCTTTGTAAACATTTGTATTGCTTCTATTGTCGAAAATGGAAGAATTCGCGGCTTTGTAGGAATTGTATTAATAACGTTGCAATCGATTTTTCGCTCTATTGTATTCAATCGTTCATTTGTTCTTCTGAAATTAATTGATTATAATTAGTAATATTAATAAACAATGTGTGTGAAAATACTAAAATAAATATTTAACGGTAATAGTCCATCTAATTGTTTTAATGATTAATATTTCATATTCATCAAAACTTTTAAATAGATTGAATGAAACAAGTATATGTTTTTCTGAGAACAAAAATCAAAAATATTATAGATTATAAGAAGTTTCAAATTGAGAAATGTTTAAAAAAAAATTATATATATAACGTAGTAAACATATTAATAAAGTATAATTAGAAGCATATATTCTGAAACCAATCAATGATATCAAAACGATAATAATGTTCAAAATATGTTAGTTATTCTTGCATTCCTTTATTTAGAATCATTCAGAATAAAAAAAGAATATTTCATTACTTATTTAGTCATATTTTTTCAAATATATTTTACAAATTTTTGCTCAGAAGCAAACTTGTAACGTTTAAAAATTTTTATGAACTATTTATTAAAAACTTTTAGAGAGAAAGTAAATATATATTATTTAAAACAGAGTTATTATCTATTTTCAATTTTAGTTAAAATAAGAAAATATATACGTACTGCATTTTATGCTGTAAGTCGCGAAGTATTTCAATTACTTGCGATATTTCATTTTTTTCTCTTGCTATTGGTGCATTATTTTCCAATTGTATTTGATGTGATGGTATAACTTTTTGAAGTGGTTCAATTGATACGGTATTTCCCAATTCTTGTATGTGATATGATTCTTGCACTAATAAATTTGCATTTTCAACATTTGATACAGGTTGACAACATGGTTGTAAATTGTGTAGCAACTGCATCTCATTCTCCAAAGGAATACTATGTGGATAAATGGGTGATGATGTAATATTTTCCGAAACTTCTTTATGTTGTATGTTATTCTTCATTAAATTTCTGTTTAATTCTTGAGTTATATGATGAAAACTGTTTCCATTAATGCCAGATTGTTGTGGTGATATACTTGTTGCATTATTCGCTTTAAATGATTGAAAGTTGTTAATAGTCTGTTGCTGTGCATTTTCTGTAAAATTGTCTGTTGCATTTTGTCCAGTATTATTAGAAACATTTTGTCCAGTAAGAGGTATTGGGTGATATGGTAATCGATGTTTTTGATTATACGTTAGTGTGTATGGAGTATTTTGATAGGTCTTATCAGACATAATGCGTACCCTTGTACAGTTTGAATCCTTATTGAAATTAGAATTACACGGCACATTTTCATTATTCATAACATTATGGATATCTTGTAAAGTAGATGAAACTTTTTTCTTTGCTTTTTCTTCATTAATATACTTAGATTTTTTTTTAACCTTCACTCCTTCTTCGCTCGAAGTAGTTTCGAATCGATGTGGTTTTTTACATAATCTTTTTGGACGATGTATGGATCTAAAAACAAGACAAAAATAATCTAAACATTAATATTGTCAACATAAACATAAAATAGTAATAATACTTTTTCTGTAACAGTAACTGTAATTGTAAAAAATTCCCACAATATTTTAATAAGCACAATATTTTGAGCGCAATATTCATCACGCTATACAGGATGTCAATTAAGTCCCGGGACGGCTGAATATTTTCTCATGTAAGGTATTTTTGAAAAAGGTCAAGGTCATTTCTGAAGTAATTTTCAACGAGGAATTCAACGGTGACCTTCAATTTGACCTTGAGCTTGACCTTCAAGGTCATTTCAAGGTTAGGTTAGGTTTTTTAAATAGAAACCCCTATTTTTGATTCCAAAATCTAATAGCTGGTGTCAAGAGCTTTTCAAAACACTATAATGAAGTTATTTTTCATTAAGTACTTTTCGAGTTATGAGGCTTGTAAATTACAGTATTTTGACATAAAATACAAAATATCTTGTAAAACATTTAATTTTTGGGAATCTTACTTTAATACTTTTATGCATAAAATAATAAGACGAATCAATTGGTATAAAGAAAACACATAGTTGCTTTCAAGAAAAAATATGTAGTTTGCAACATGCAACTGCATACTTTTTCTTGAAAGCAACTATGTGTTTTCTTTATACCAATTGATTCGTCTTATTATTTTATGCATAAAAGTATTAAAGTAAGATTCCCAAAAATTAAATGTTTTACAAGAGATATTTTGTATTTTATGTCAAAATACTGTAATTTACAAGCCTCATAACTCGAAAAGTACTTAATGAAAAATAACTTCATTATAGTGTTTTGAAAAGCTCTTGACACCAGCTATTAGATTTTGGAATCAAAAATAGGGATTTCTATTTAAAAAACCTAACCTAACCTTGAAATGACCTTGAAGGTCAAGCTCAAGGTCAAATTGAAAGTCACCGTTGAATTCCTCGTTGAAAATTACTTCAGAAATAACCTTGACCTTTTTCAAAAATACCTTACATGAGAAAATATTCAGCCGTCCCGGGACTTAATTGACACCCTGTATAAAGATTTGAACAAGCAACATGTATCAAATTCTTGCGAAATAAGTTTGTTAACGACGTGAAAATACATACATGAAAAGTATAAAATGTACATACACATATACAATTACCTTTAAATATTTTAAGATGATCGATGTGATATGTGATGTGACAATTTTTTTATGCAAAAAATGTTTATAATCACTTTTGATAACAAAGTTTATTGTTATTTACATAAATACCATACTTTATAATTATATATATATATATATATATATATATATATATAATTAATATATTATTATATATTATTATATATATATATATATATATTATTGATAATATATATTATTATTATATATATTATTATTATATATTATTGATAATCAATAAAAAAAGAAAATTTTTCTTTATTTTATAGCATTACTGCAACGATAAATTCGTCTTTTATTATATTATCTTGTATTACTTCATTATTAGAAAGACAACTAAAATAAGGCATTTTAAAACATTTAGCTTTGATATTTTTTAATAGAATAATATCATAATCATGAGCTAATCTAGAACACTTGTAAATACCGACGGAGGATGAGTTGATGCCAATATTGTTAAAATCTGTTACTCGTAGAAATTTTTTAATAACAATAAAAAAATTATTTTCACATTGTAAAATATTTTTTACGCAACATATATTTGAGTCTGATAAAATACAACAATCGTCTTGTTGACTAATACCAATTGTAATATCCAAAGTTTTTAAAAATTTGTACTGGTCATACATCCTAGAATTATTGTCAGCATAAGGTAATGGACCCTGCTCGTGTTTTTTCCACACTTTTATATAATCATTTTGTACAATAGACTTCCTTTTGCATTGTTCTTGCTCCGCACGCCTTGCAGCAATTTGTTGTAAGGAAAGATGTGGTTTTCTACACATTCTTTTGAAATTAATTATGCTGTTTTCATAAGGAAATGCTGAATAACTATCTAAAGGGCCAAATCGAAGTACATCTTCGATTAAATGTAGAATTCCATGTATATTGTATGATAAAAAAGTTGGGCCATAAATGTCTTCAGAAAGCAACACAAATTTCTTTATAGCTATTTCAGAAAAAACTAGATTTCTATTTGTATTATATACCGACGAAACAAGAATGCGCATGGAAATATGGAAAAGTAAAAAATGATTATATACGTAATCTTTAATAACTCCTTTAAAACATACTATTCCAACATATAACATAATTTGACGCCACTGGGTGGCTTTAAATTGGTCACAGTCAACAAGCGATTCAACACGGCGTGCAAATTCTCGTGGACAATATTTCGATAGAACCTTCAACCGATTTGAAATAATTTCGATTTGAATTTCCGATAATTTAGTATTTTTCGTATAAGTCCCGCGTAACCATGTCAAAGTTAATTTTTTCATTACTCCTAGACAACACAGATGCATATATTCAAAGACAACATCTTTAACCATATTGAAAGATAAATAAGATAATGGACTTGAGCCTTTATGATGCTCCTGATCTATTTGTTGTTTGTATTCTTCATTTGTGCGTTGTGTATGCTCAACACCTCTAAGTACCATATATCTTCCAATACTAAACCCGTTAACTGTGCATTTTGAGCATGGACTGGAAGAACAGTGACCTTTATGTCCTAAAATAAATGCTCTAGCTGGCGCATCTGCGATAAAGCATCGTAATTTTATTAAGAATTTTTTATTTTTAAAGATAATTCCACCTTCATTAAAAATTTCATGTAAATCGGAGTTACAATACTGGAAAAACTCTTCTGCACTGTTAGGTTTTTTTGGACCTTTATATATGCCTACAGTTTCTGGAATAGATTTTGGAATATTAGCAATTCTGCATTGAATTGGCCAAATATCATGTTTCCCACTTTTATATAATTTTGCACCATCCGTACTAATATCAATTTCGAGAATTTCGGGAATCAATGACAAATTTACATATTCAAGGGTTTGAGCCAGACATTTCTTTACCCCAATATGTAAATATTCTCCTGGCTCAATTTTATATAAAATTGAACGAATGTGTGGTGTGAAGAGCAATGTTCGGATATCTTTGGGTAAAAATGTTAAGCAACTATGACTTCTTAAAACTGTTAAAATACGGTTACCCAAAATGTGATTTGCATCAACTAGAACAGCTGCTAAGTTTTTCTGAAAAATTACTTTATTATTTGTATTCATAACTTTAATCCTATCTACATTGTTTATACATGAATGAAGAGAATATTTATTTGCAGCAAGTTGTGCAATCGGAGCAAAAATTTCTTGTACAAAATAATTTTCGTTGCAGTCTTCAAAATTTTGAGGTTTTATAATATATTCTTTAACATTTTGAGATTCTATATTTTCAGCAAAGTTTTCAAGCGAAATATTTACAGGACTACTATCTATCAAAAGTGATTTTTTAACACTAATTGCTTTTTTTATCATTTGTTTCTGATGGGCTAATCTTAACCTTTGTTGCCTTTTTGATACAGCATGAAGAGACTTGTAGTAGCGCGAATTGTTAGTTTCCAATTGAATTTGCTTCATTTTTAAATTTGAATTAGATCCAGATTATTTACACTGCGAAAAAATTAAAATAAATAGGTACATGTAATTAACATACAACTTCTTGTTCAGTGAATGCATATAAATTGTTGTATAACTTTAGGAACGAAATTTAAGCGCATAATCTTTTATATTGTAATATTTTCTATTATATAATGAAAGTTTTAAAATAGAAAAGTGCAAAAAAGTTTCCAAGCATAGAACTAAACCACATAAAATAAAGTTTTTATTCAATAAAGTCATTGTATTACAATGTGACTTTATTACCAATGCTTTAATAAAAATGTTTGAATCTTTTATTCATACTACTGGACATTTAGATGTATCACTAAAAATCAAAATACAATGAATCATATTGGAAACTCACTTCGCTGGTATTCTAGTAATCAAACAGCTACGATATATAAAGTTTATATAAAAAAAATATCGAAGAACATGTATGTACATACATGCGTGCAGGAAGAAACAGAAGAAGAATAGAAACAATTAAATAGTGCAAGATTAATTTGATAAATTATAAATAATTAAAATTTCTTTAAATGTATTTTTCTCATTAATTAAGTTTATGCAAATATGCACTACTTTAAAATGTTCCACATATGCATCAGTTTAAAATTAAAAAGTTTTTAAGATTATTGATTGAAAAATTGACATTGAGTATACTAACAGAACAGAATTTGTAATGTGTTATTTCAATTTTGTAATATAAATACATATACAAATAATTAAATATTTAATTTTTTAAATAAAATAATTATCAAATAATTACCACTAAATTTACTTATATAAAGATTCTGTTCTATTAGATCTTTTGTTAATCTTTAATCCAAATTTCATAAAAATCCATTGAAATTTGTCATATAAAATACATTCTCTTCCTAGAGTATATTTTTCATGCATTTAATCAATATAAAAATGTTTGTTTAGATACTTAAGTCTAAGTTTTTAAATTAAAATCACTTTTTATATGCAATATGATAAAAAATATTATAAATAAAATAAAATAGTATGATAAATATGATAAACATAAAATAGAAAATTTAAACATTTTTTAATTCCATGCTAAATTTTCACTTTAATGATACAGTCTTTTTAGAAACAAAGATTGATTATTTTAAAATATGACTCTTTCATTTGGCTCCATTTATAAAATATGTTGCTATAATAAAGTTTGAATAAATATTTCTTATTGTTATTTGTTTTACATTGTTCAAGTAACACATGTAACAAAAAATTTAATGAAACAGTCTAAATTTTTTAATAATCTGTATTTAATTTTAACACTATTATTACTTTAAGATTCAATGTTTCTTTTGAAATATTTATGAATATAATTTAGAAGATACAAAATCTTTAACAATAACATATTTTAACTAATAATGGGCTCTTTTTATAAAATAATTTTAATTACAGAGCAGTATATTAAGAGTTAAAAGCTAGAACTCAAATACATTAATGTTTTATTTTAATTTTTATTAATTAATTTATATTAATTAATTTGTATTTGCAAGTAATTTTAATTTTTATTAATTAATTTGTATTAATTTGTTAAATTGAGCACCAAGATCTAGCTTAGACTCTTAATACACTACTTCATAATTTAAATTACTAAACTTTTAATCAATATATACACAAGTAAAAAGAGTAAGAGAATCAATCTTTCAAATATCTTTTCTAAAAATTACTCACTATTTTCGACTGAAGCAAAATTGAAATACAAATTTTTTTGCTACTTTATTCATTTATTCTCCTCATTGTAATTTCAATTTTTTCATCGACAATAATTGAATGTTGTCTAATATTTTAAATATTTTCGTAGATTCTACCAATTACTTTTAATTTGTAATCAATTAATCCAAAAACATAATATAGAGCAAAATAAATAAAATATTTCAACTAAATATTATTTCATAACATTTAATGCAATTTAATATAATTTAATAAAAAGAATTAATAGTGCAAAAATACTGTCGTAGTGAAAGTTTATAGAAAATTTTTTTGAATGTGAATTATAATGTACAATATATTTATACTTACCGCATCGCAGTAAAACTTTTTTCGAGAAATGATATCAAAAAACGACAATGCTAAATTTATATCTATTATATAGTATATTATACATATATAGTAGTAAATAAACTGTGATACACTGCCAATTTTAAATCTGAAATTATTTAAAATAAATGCACAATTAACATATAAAATATTATTTAATAATCAATCCTACGGAAAATATGTGATTTACTTACATTATTCGCACTGATTATTCTTAGAGTTAGAGGTTATTGTGCGTCTTGCGACGTAGTAGTGTACTGCCGAGTCAGACTTTGTTATTCTTCTTTCTTCTAATGATATCTGCTCTCAAAATGAGAGTCCTCAACATTTCACGTATTAAATACACATAGAAGACACAATTGTGCCGAAATTGTTAAAATGTTGTATAATAAAGAACAGCGAGAAACGGATTACGCACGTGCACGCACGCGAGACCAGAAGTAACAATGCTGCCAACGATCTGGGCTGCGGGCGGCAACGCGCACATCATGCCGCCCGCAGCCAATAACGCGCTCTTTTTAGTCCAAATGTAAAAATTAATATCTTGCTTATTATTGCTCAAATCGCAAAACTATAAAGGATTTTTCTACTCGGTTTAACCCACTCTACCTGTATAAGAAAGGTGTTTCATCATGTCGGGGACACTCTGTATATATGTATAGATATTTTTTTTTATTATGTATATATATATATATATATATATATATACCATATATATATATATATATATATGTGTTTAAATAAATATCCATTAAGGTCCGCGCGCTTATAATGCATTTACTACGGTACATGAAGGGCAACTCGGCCCATTTAACAGCATTGAGAGAAGATGTAAATTACGTCTTGCGTTTCCGTGAGACACTAAGTTTCATCCATATATTCCCAGTATTACAATCACTGAGCGGCTAAGGCTGTGTCCGAAATTGACTGCCGGTATTGAAAATCTGTAATATACGTAACGTGAAATATAGATTTTTAGTACTGGCAGTAATTTTGGAATGCAGCCTAAATAGTATCGAATGTGATTAGTTTTTCAAATTATTATTATATTTGAATTATTATTAAATTATTATTAAATTTAAAGATAAAAATATTAATCATTATTTATGGCAATACTCCTTAGTGAGAAATACAAATCGAAAAAATGTCTATTAAATATCTATTATGTCTATTAAACGTTTTTCCATTCACTCAACGGAAATGTGAAATAAATATTTTACGAAAACGATTTCCAACAGATTGTAATAATTTTTATGACAATAAATGTGCTACAGCATTTCCGCTTGTTTGCGCAGGCAATCGTTGTCTGCATAATGCCTTTAGTTTGACCTAAACAAAATTATTATTGTCTCGATAATAGCAATATGATGACAACTGAAGAGAAACTTGTGTCAAGCAATCATTTTCCTTTTTGTACCAAAGACGCTTTTGCTATCTGGGTTTCCATAAAGGGTTTTGAATTGTTGCACAAAATAAACCAACAATTCTTTAGCATAGGCATTGTTGACATAACAATCGTGTGGGTCGCATAATATCCGAATAGCGTAACTTACAGCATTGAAATGAGCCAAATATTTTTTCGAAAAAATTGGTTGTAGCAAAATCGGTCCTAGATATAACAAGAAAGTCCGGAATTCAGTGGCTTTCCAGCGATGCAATTCTTGCAATCCTCGAGGTTTCCTGTTGAAATCTTTGGGTATCCATTGTCCTGAGATCACTAATGCGTCAGATAATTGTTGTACAGCCTCCGCGCGTAATGTTAGAATTCGACGACGATCGAACCATATCGTCAACAAAATTTTCATAACTCCTAAGCATACTAAATGCATATAGTCCAGCGGAAATTGAATAACCATATCTATAGGTAATGCCTCAAATGGTGAAGTACCTGTATGATGCTTTTCATTCGTTCTGCGCCTAAAGGTTTCATTTGTCCGTAGTGGTGCTGATTCAGAAAGAAAGACCATCCGATTCATAAAATCTCCCTCTTCAGTACACATTCCGCAACTGAAATATCCATTGAATTGTTTCGTACATTTCACATAGGATCGTGCGGGACTATCACAAATTATGCATCTTATTGTGACAATAAATTGTTTTGAATCCACAACAAATCCTTCACTGTTCAGTCTTTTATATTCGTTTATAAAAGGTATTAGATAGTCGTGAACTGAATATGGTTTTTTATCCCCGTGATATATTCCAATGACGAACGGGGTATTAAAAGGGCCATTAATAATTTTTCCTAAAATAGGCCACAAACTTGTTCCAGAAGATTTTGCAATGGGTAGCCCATCAATATTTAAATCCAACATAATTTCTGTTCCAGAGATGAAAAATGTATTATTTTGCAAGCGTTCTTCTAGAGCTTTTTGCAATCCGTAGTGGAGGTATGTTCCAGGCGGGCAGTCGGTAATTTCCATATTAGAAGTACGTAGTGTTTGCAACAGTGTACGAGAGTCTTCAGGCAAGTTCTTGTGACCCGCTTTTCTCAGAAGTTTTAAAAGGCGATTTAAATGAACATGTTTCATTGCAGTATCCAATGCAAAGGATGCTAATTCCTCTACGAAATCAAAAGTTTCCAAAATAATTGCAGGACAGTCCTTTTCGAGATCCTCCTCTGAATTACTGTCACAATCTTCTGACACGAAATCTTGTGCAATGTTTTCAACAGCCTTGTCAATGTTCTGAACATTAATAACATTTTCTGCAAAGTCATCTGCAAAGTTATTAATCATAAATTGAGGGTCATTTTTAGCCACGCCATATTCTGCGTTATTTGCATCAGTTGCAGGATTAAGGTTCTCTTTATTTCGCTTGTGTTCAATGCCCATCGGAAGCCGAGGTACATTATTGAGAAACTCGTCATCGACAGATGAACTGTCTACAAGCATTACATCTTCTTGCCATTGTTCAGCGAGCCGACGATAGACTTGACGTTCCGACAAGTTATTGTAGCGTTTCCGTTTTGGCATGTTGCTTATAATCTATAAAATTATTTTATTATTATCCCGAGCTGTTTTCTATGATGCAAGCAAAAGTGATGAGTAGCGAGTGTAACTCGATATCGGTCACTAATTTATGTAAATACATACGACCTTTCTCGGGCCGAAGTGTTTACACCGAGCACGATAAATTCATCGACGAGACCGTGTGTCACCGAGAATTATTGATATCGAGAGATAAATATCATTCTTGCAACCTCAATCTAATTTCTGTGTCTTGTATCATCGATAAAGTAAATATCGGTACCAAGCGGGCCATTTTCACAAAGAGTATCGCGACCATCGCCGTCACAAAAGATGAGGCACACGTGCGAGATGCGATAAGAGATTGTACGATAGGCGTAGCTGTGATATGTGTGTCGCGACGGCGAATATCGATAAAGGAATACAAGGAAAGTTTTAGACTCATTCTACAAAAGAATTATAGCGAGACACGGATCACGGATTCCGAAAAATTCTGGGAAAATATATCATCTCTTTCGTGCATGTGCATTAAAAAACAGACGAGAAGATTGAATTAAAGAATAGGGTTAAAAAAAATTTGACAATGTCCTTACCGTTTAGTAGGTTACAGCACGTCAGTGTTTGATTAACTGATGGAGATAGTAGAAGAAAGAGACAGAAAGAGAGAGAATTAAGAGACACACAGAGAAACAAAAAGAAAGGAAAGAAAGAAAGAAAATGCAATAGAAATACAGAGGTAGAAAAAGTAGAACAAAAGAGACGAAGAAAAACGCGATTTTCACGGCACTTGAAATTATAGAAACAGAATACACGCAGCTCGATCTCGATCGCTCAAAGTGCGGAATTCTAATGTCAACAATGACACTCAGCGCTGCCGTGAAACTCGTTGCCATGATAACACAAACATATCACACTGCTCATGCGCAGACCTCTAAAAAATGATACTGTTAATAAATTCTTAATGAGTACTTATTTTTCGTCCATTTGGACCTTTCGCAAAGGAACTCTTTCGGAACTCTTTACAAGTAAAAAAAAATAATTCTTAAAGAAGTCTAGATCAAAATCGTTTTTGAAGTCTTAAAGAATACATTATAATTCTATCATTTTGATTATGCAAAAATAAATTCTATTTCAGTTCTTTTTAAACAGAAATACTGAGGTCTTTAAGAAGTCGAAAATGCGAATTCTTTTGGAATTCAATACGATTACTTGTGCTATCTGGGTATGAATCATGTAGGGGGTAATGTTGGCGCTGTTGAGCACGTAAAGAGCTGCCTTCTTATCAGTATTCATTATCAGTATTGAAATTTATAATTTACGTTACTTACTTCTACAATTTTAATATTGGTAGTGAATATCAAGACACAGTCAAGCTTAGAGGGTTACAATGGAAAATTTTTTAAAAATATTTAAACAAAAGGCCTGAGAGTACCTTTTTTTCCTAAATTAATATTTTATTGCCAATTCATGATCAATTTTCAGACACATGCGAAAAAAAATATCTAACTTTCTTTCACATGTTTACAATGCAATTGTGATAACAGTATAGTCCTAATCGTTACCTGAAATAAACCGTTTCCAAAAATAAGTCCCAGATAGCACATGACCTTGCCAGCACAAGTATGAGAGAAAGAGACGTTTTATCCCACATAACATCGGACATTCTATGTATATGCATTTTTTCTCCATTATGTGAAAATAATATTCTGTATGTAGAATGTATGTACATTTCATATACATGATTTGAATATACATTATGATACATAATATATATATATCCATTAATGTATTTCGTATGTACATACAGTGCACAATATCAAATACGTGTACATTTCATATTACAAAAAAATATGATATCAGGAAATGGCACCAAGTGGGACTAAGGAACTATGAAAAAACTTGTATACTATTTCTATAAAACTCTTCTATAAAACTCTTGTACATAAAGCTGTCGTATATATAATTAACTATATTATATACTATATTTTATCTTATTTTACATATATTATACTATATATACTATATATATTATAAAAAAATAAAAAAAATATTTAAAAAATAAAAATATTTATTAAAAAACGCAAAAAAATTTGGCGCTGCTACAGTAAACTACATGTTAATTTCATTACTTTGAGGTGTAGCAGCGCCAAGTTTTTTTGCATTTTTTAATAAATATTTTTATTTTTTAAATATTTTTTTTATTTTTTTATAATATATATAGTATATCTAATAATATATATAGTATATATAGTATAATATATGTAAAATAAGATAAAATATAGTATATAATATAATTAATTATATATACGACAGCTTTATGTACAAGAGTTTTATAGAAGAGTTTTATAGAAATAGTATACAAGTTTTTTCATAGTTCCTTAGTCCCACTTGGTGCCATTTCCTGATATCATATTTTTTTGTAAGAAGTATATAGGATAGCTTTCTTTGAAAATTTTAAAATATATGACAGGTTTTTTTGAAAGGTTTAATATATACAATTTTTTTGAAAAGTAAAACAATACTGTTTTGTTTTAGTTGTGACAAGAACGTGTACTTGGCGCCTTTTTTTTACCTTTTTTTAAAAAAGGTAATTTTTTGATAGGTATTATTTCTTTTTTTTTAATAATATATATACGACAGTTTTTTTTATTTAATATATACAATTTTTTTGAAAGGTAAAACACTGTTTTGTTTTGATTGTAATAAAATTGACTGGAAATTATAAATATTGTTGGAACTAATTTAGTATACATAGAACAGAAATATTAAACTTTGAATTATTTAATTTTATTTATTTTAGACAAATCATACACTAAAGTCTCTAAACAATTGTCACATAAGGCATAGTGATAATTAGTATAATTGTATAAATTTTAATTTTATCATACTTTCTGTCAAAAAAGCACATGATTCGAGACTTTAGTGTATGATTTGTCCAAAATAAATAAAATTAACCTTTAATCCCGACTCATGGGTCGTTTTCGACCCAAGCGAAATTTCAAAGTGCTGTAAGGTACCTCCATTTCTTAATAACAAACTATATAAAAAAATAATTTTTATCGAAATATTATAATTGGGACTTCAAGTTGAAGGTTGAAAGAAGCTCCATGAATTTTTTCAGATTTTTTAAAGCGTTTTTACTGATCCAAATAACGCAAAGACGCAAAGCGACCCATGAGTCGGGATTAAAGGTGCCGAAAAGAACCGTCGGGATTAAGGGTTAAATATCAAGTTTAATATTTCTTTTCTATGTATACTAAATTAGTTCTAACAATATTTATCATTTCCAGTCAATTTCATACTGTTCTGTCTGTCCACTAACCACAGAATACTGAGAGTGTTGTCAACATGTCTTGCTACACTTCTGCACTTTAAGATCAAAAAAAATTTTTTTCATAAATAATACTATTATTTTGATATACACTATCTTTATTTGTCTCCACAACACGTTATATATACATTTTACGACCGATATTAATTATATCAACGTTAATTAATGGGCTTGTTCGTTTTAGCTACACTGGGGCTGCTCTGGTTCTGCTCTACACAGGATAATACAGGACAGATAAATAGTTTGTCCTGTATTATCTTGTTTAGAGCAGACCCAGAGCTGCCCCAGTGCAGCTAAAACGAACAAGCCCAATATCATCAAAGCTGCGATCTGACAGGTCTGAGCGCCGCCATATTAGAAATTTGAGTTGTGTGCGTTCTGATTGGTTGCGTGCTGACGACGCTGACCAATAAGACATGCGTTACATTTTAGCGTGACATCCGAGAAAAATGATGATTTTTTAGATTTCTCGACTTTGGATGCATATATCTTGATTTATAAAGCACACAGAGCAAAAACAAGCATATTTTTCTTATGTAATTTGGGTATGCGCTTTCGATTGAGCCTATTACCAACTTAATCGGCCCAGCCGTTATTGAGATCCGATAATCTCGGCTCATCTGAACCTTCCGTCTCGCGTAAAGATACACGGTCGGTTTTGCGCTGCGCGTGAACTTGGCGCGAGACACTACCGTGTCTCTTGATATATATATATATATAAATATTTATTAATTTCGTGAAAAAAAATACTTTTTTTTGCGCGTGAATAAAAGAAAAAAACATTTTTTTAAATCGTTTCTTAAATATTTTTTTATCGGAAAAATAACGTTTTTCTTAACGTTTTTCAGAGTGCGGTCGAGTTGCCGCTTCTGAGTGCTTCGAACGCTTTCGTTTTCAACGCTTTCATGGAATGGTCAAGTAGCGCTACAGATGTTCTCAACGTTGGTAAAATTGACCGGTCTGAAAGTGTCTGAAGCGTTTGAAGTGTAAAATTAAAAAAAAATATAAATTAACATATAAAACATAACGAAATTTAAAAATTTTTTTAAAATAAATAAAGATATAGCTGCAATATGTATTGTAAAGAATTATTTAGATATATATTCTTATCTTTGTGATGATGAGGAAATTGACATAATAATAACCTCTCAAAATATCACAAATGAAAACCGTATTAAGAATATTGAAAATTATGTTGAACATATACTTTGATTTCTTTCATCAAATAGCGTAATATTTGGCATTTTTAACAATAATGTAGCTCAATGTTTCTTATTATACACAGAATCTTTAGATGAGCACGTAGAACCACGTTACACATGTATGTTGTTTAGTCGACAGTCGACACAATTTCCCGCAATTTACGAAAATTCAAAAAACGCTTCAGTCGTACTACCTCTCCGGCTGCAGCATTGGAAGCGAAATGGTAGAGAATATTTATGACGTGACGTCATTTATATCATTGAAATGTTTCAAAGTGCTAAATTGACCGCAGTCGAAACGCTTCAAAGCATTTGTAGCAGAAAAGCTGGTTCTACAATAAGTTGCAAATGCCCCGTCACCGGTCGCGAAGGATGGCAACTACTAATTGGAAAGCGCTATTTTTAGTTATTTTTAGTAAGACGGAGCATTCGCGACTGGCGACGGAGTATTTGCAACTTATTGTAGAACCGGCCTAACTCGACCGCACCCTCATAGCGTTTTCGATTATACAGGATTTGAACGACCCAAGATTGGTTAATGACGTCATTGCAACCTCTCCACCAATGAAAGACTTGCATTTATAGTAAAATAGTGGGCTTGTTCGTTTTAGCTGCACTGGGGCAGCTCTGGGTCTGCTCTAAACAAGATAATACAGGACAAACTATTTATCTGTCCTGTATTATCCTGTGTAGAGCAGACCCAGAGCAGCCCCAGTGTAGCTAAAACGAACAAGCCCATTGATTGATCAACCCTAGATCGTTCAAACCCCGTTTATTCGAAAACGCTATCAGATTGACATTTTACCCATTCAGATTGACCAATGAGAAACGCTTTTAAGAACCGTTATGAAACGTTTTAAAGAAACATTTGTGAAACGTTTCTGAAAAGAACATGTGCTATTTGAGTTCCTGAATCATTCTTATAGTATTCTTTTATGAATTTCTAAAGAATTACAATGAAAAGAATTACATAGAAAAGAATAAAACTTGAAGAATACTTAACAAATTCACTGTGCTATTTGAGATAAATATACATTACTTATGAATATATATTTAAAAAACATCTTGGCATCTTGTGAGTCATGAATTTAACATTATAAAACAGGTATTTCCCAGTAAACATCAAAATCTTGTAGACATCGAAAAGATATTTTATTCAAGATGTCTTCAAGATATTTCTAAAAGATATCTAGAAGTTATTTAAAAGATGTCTAAAAAAGTTTTGTTGAAGATATCTTTATAGAATATCTAAAAGATATCTATAGACATCTAAAAGATCTCTTAAAAGATATCTTTAATATATTTTTAATAGACATATTAAAGATATCTAAATGATTTCTCTTAAAATATGTCTTTAAGGCGTTTCTAAAAGATATCTATTATATCTTAAAGACATCTAAAAATATGTCTTTAAATTATTATTTCTAGTAAACAAAATATAATTAAGTGTTATATAATACAGATCATACGTATAAATTCATCGACGAGACCGTGTGTCACCGAGAATTATTGATATCGAGAGATAAATATCATTCTTGCAACCTCAATCTAATTTCTGTGTCTTGTATCATCGATAATAGTATATTGTGTATCAAGTGCGGGAAGTTGGCAATTGCCCACGAGTGGGTAGGGAGGGGAGAATGGTCGCACTCGCCTTCGGCTCGTGCGACCATTCCCTCCCTACCCACGAGTTGGCAATTGCCATCCCGCACTTGATACATATGCTATTTTGTAGTACACGTGCGTCGAAAGTAGCCTATTGTAGTATAAGTGCGGGGTAAGTGTAATGATAAGACGCTTTTTACCTTACCAGTTTCTTACATGTGTCACTGCGTGTTGGGCGCAATTGAGATTAGACTTTGGGACAGGGAAGAAGTAATGGCTATTTATTTTCTATCGCGCTGCAAGATGGCGTTGCTTTGTAATGAAATAATAAGTGAAGCGTGCGGTAATAAAGCGGAAGCGTGCGGTAATAAACCGGAAGCGTGCGGTAATAAGTTTGAAGCGTGCGGTAATATGTTGCGTGTGAAATTGGCTACTTTCCGCACGTAAAGCATGCGCGTAATAGGCTACTTTCGACGCACGTGTACTACAAAGTAAATATCGGTACCGAGCGGGCCATTTTCACAAAGAGTATCGCGACCATCGCCGTCACAAAAGATGAGGCACACGTGCGAGATGCGATAAGAGATTGTGCGATAGGCGTAGCTGTGATATGTGTGTCGCGACGGCGAATATCGATAAAGGAATACAAGGAAAGTTTTAGACTCATTCTACAAAAGAATTATAGCGAGACACGGATCACGGATTCCGAAAAATTCTGGGAAAATATATCATCTCTTTCGTGCATGTGCATTAAAAAACAGACGAGAAGATTGAATTAAAGAATAGGGTTAAAAAAAATTTGACAATGTCCTTACCGTTTAGTAGGTTACAGCACGTCAGTGTTTGATTAACTGATGGAGATAGTAGAAGAAAGAGACAGAAAGAGAGAGAATTAAGAGACACACAGAGAAACAAAAAGAAAGGAAAGAAAGAAAGAAAATGCAATAGAAATACAGAGGTAGAAAAAGTAGAACAAAAGAGACGAAGAAAAACGCGATTTTCACGGCACTTGAAATTATAGAAACAGAATACACGCAGCTCGATCTCGATCGCTCAAAGTGCGGAATTCTAATGTCAACAATGACACTCAGCGCTGCCGTGAAACTCGTTGCCATGATAACAACAAACATATCACACTGCTCATGCGCAGACCTCTAAAAAATGATACTGTTAATAAATTCTTAATGAGTACTTATTTTTCGTCTATTTGGACCTTTCGCAAAGGAACTCTTTCGGAACTCTTTACAAGTAAAAAAAAATAATTCTTAAAGAAGTCTAGATCAAAATCGTTTTTGAAGTCTTAAAGAGTACATTATAATTCTATCATTTTGATCATGCAAAAATAAATTCTATTTCAGTTCTTTTTAAACAGAAATACTAAGGTCTTTAAGAAGTCGAAAATGCGAATTCTTTTGGAATTCAATACGATTACTTGTGCTATCTGGGATAGGCTGTGTTCCGAAATTCACTGCCAGTACTGAAAATTTATAGTTTACGTTACGTATATTGCAGGTTTTCAGTACTGGCAGTGAATTTCGGAACGCAGGCATATTACTACTGGTCGGCTAAGCTGCATTGATAAAAAAAGACAACCGTAAATTGATTTTTTTTATATAGTTTTTTTCATCCTTTATTTAAAGAATCACATATGTGACTATCATCAAAACAAGTTTTTACTTTGGCCATCTCTCACAAGGTTAAACGATCTCTTACTAAACATAATTTTAACATAACAAGTTTTTACCTTAGTACGTTATCTCATTAGTAAAAGGAACGGACCAGGAAACTTTTTTGCGGAAGGCCATGATCTTTCCCTCCTACCTGTGAATTTTAAATTCCTATTATCTTTTATTGAACGGTTATTTAATGATATGATAATAATTCTAAACCAAATAAAGACATTAAAATATTTCTAACTTTTTCACGTCATAACTCTGTGCTGCATGCCAAAATTATTTTTATTTAAATTAATTATTATTTTTTATTCTTAATGGGCTTGTTCGTTTTAGCTGCACTGGGGCAGCTCTGGGTCTGCTCTAAACAAGATAATACAGGACAAACTATTTATCTGTCCTGTATTATCCTGTGTAGAGCAGACCCAGAGCAGCCCCAGTGTAGCTAAAACGAACAAGCCCAATTACTTACTATTTAAATTAATTTCGAAATTTCTGAGAGGGGCTGTGCCCCTCCCCTTGACCTCCCCCCCCACTTATACCTATGATTTACCTATATAAAGAGATGAACAGATCGAATGTTCAGTACAAGAATTGGATTTTTGGTGCAAGAGTTAGCATAAAAATAGGAAGGATGGTTCAGCTAAGCTGTATTGTGTTTATTGGTATTGCACTAGTGTTCGTTTTCGCAGAGGAATTATACACCAGTCAGTATGACTATATCGATGTCGATATCATTCTAGCAAATAATAAACTACGAAATCAATATTATAAATGTTTCATGGAAACTGCGCCCTGCAAGACAGCAGATATGAAATTCTTTCGAGGTACATATACATCAGTAAACTTTATACTGGAATGCACCGCATTATATACTTCGTTATCAATGAATTCAATGTCTCAATTAATTACTATAAATTAAAACTAATAAGTCTATTATTTTGATTTTAGAAGTCTTTTCCGAATCTCTTCAGACTCAATGCAAAAAATGCACGGAAAAGCAAAAGATTATTTTGGAACATATAATTGAGTGGTATACAGAAAATAGACCCGATGAATGGAATGTTTTAATTCGGAAACATTTGCGAGATTTAGCAAAGAAAAATGCTCAATAATTACGAATAATACTGTGGTGACAAAACTGATAAAGATATTTGCAGCGAGCCGATACTTTTATATTATATTATATAACACTATACTGTACTATAATACTATACTATACTGTAGCTAATATTAGAATAAAACTTGAAAATTATTTCAGTTTTACTTATTTATTATAATCATTATTTTAATGTATATTATCTACTATAACTTTGCAAAAAGAGTAAGCAAAATTTTAATATATACATTATACTTTAATAAAGTAATTTTTATTTTCATAAAAATAAAAATGATAATATTTGTTATTATTTTATTTAAATAAAGTAGTAGTAATTTTTAATATTATTTCATTATTGTATATTATATGTTGATGTAATATTTATTTATAAAAAACAAAACCCTGTCTGACAGTTTGACATCTGTACGTATTTCACGTGTGAAAAATTAAAGATAAAATTAAAAAATTAATAATAACTCACATAATAAATATATAGAACGCAATAAAGTGTTGCTAAAACTTCGAGCAAATCTCATGTATGTACTGTAGTTGAAAGTAGCGACATAGCGACAGACTATCGCATTTATCTCGTTCAGCATGAAGATAGAGATTCATCCGTTGACAGCAGATCCTACAGCAGCCTGGCGCGAGTTATCTCAGCATCAGAAAGTTGTTAACATAACTGCTAAATTGCCGACGACCGAGGCACCAAGCGATAAAGTACGTTTAATAATTTTTACTGTCCTAATTTCTTTATAAAAAGATATGTGTTTTTGTTAACCTCAAAATTACTTTTGTTTATTCTACACGTTTTTTGTTGTATCATTAATTATAATATAATTATTAATAGCATGCAACACTATATATACTATTATATTAATGAGTAGTAAATCAAAGAAATATAAGAACAAAAATCAGTTTTTTATTGAATGTCAACGTTTCCAAATTTGTTAATTTAAATATTGAAAGTGTAAATAAAATCAAGTTCTTCTCTTCTTATCATTTTATCATTATTAACATACACATTTTTTTGAGCAACACATAAATTAACAATACATTTTAATTTTTAGTTGCGTATAGTATGTATGAGCGATACGCATTCACTCACACCATACATAAAATTTGACATACCTGCTGGAGACGTTTTCATACACGCCGGAGATTTTACGAAATGTGGTAGTCTACAAGAAGTCATAGAATTCAATAATTGGATAGGTAAATTAACAGCATGCTATATATACTTTTATATTAACGGATAGTAAATCAAAGAAATATGAACAAAAATTTGTTTTTTATCTAATGTCAGTGTTTCCAAATTTGTTAATATATAATTATATGTATTATATAATTTCAGGCAATTTACCACATAAACATAAAATAGTTATAGCTGGAAATCATGAACTTAGCTTTGATCCAACATTCACACACCCTTTTTCTGTGCATACTGGTGGGGATCATCAGAAACATACAGGAACCAGTATACTTGACAATATACCTACCTTGGGTATGTCAAAAGATACTCTTGCCGAAGCTATTAAAACTACTAATGTTAAAGATTATTTGACAAATTGTACATATTTGGAAGATTCTGAAATTATATTGCATGGAATCAAGATATACGGTACTCCATGGTAAATATTTTACTGTATTTCTCGATAAGTTAGTAGTAAATAAATATAGGATTTATAATGTACTGAATAAAATATTTATATAAATTGGAATGAAAAAAGCTAAGCTTATTACATACATAAAAGTGAATAACTTTATATTATTTTTTAAATATTTTGAAAAATATATTTCTTATATATATCTTTCTCTAGATATTCTAGAATTAAGTAAACAACTGTAACATTTCAACTGTGAATTTCCTGTGTTAATATGCTGTGAATAAGATCAATTTAATCGTTACAAGTGTAATCAAAAGATTATGTGTGCATTGTGAACATACTATAAAAGATATTTATAGAAAATAATTTCAGGTAAAAGAGATTTTTATTTCTGAGGGATATTTTGTTGAAACTTTAGGCAACCAGAGTTTTGTAAGTGGGCATTTAACGTGCCGCGTGGGGAAGCGTGCCTCTCTAAATGGGAAATGATTCCATCAAATACAGATATCCTCGTAACGCATACTCCTCCTGTAGGTCACGGAGATCTGTGCTGTACTGATGTACGCGCTGGATGTGTCGAATTATTGTCAACGGTGCAAAATCGTGTGAAACCCAAATATCATGTATTTGGTCACATACATGAAGGTATGATAAAATTTTAACCAAATTTAGATTTATATGAAAATATTCAATTTTATTTTATTTCAGGATATGGCATATCTTCAGACGGCAAAATCATATATATTAATGCATCGACATGTGATTTGAATTATTTGCCAAGTAATCCACCAATAGTGTTTGATATAACACTACCACCTGGTGTTCAAAAATCATAAACCACCAGCTAAATTGAAATTAATATATACTATACTGCATAATGTTACATCAGGAGTATGTCAGATCTTACAAACAGAAAAAAATTGATAAAAGATCGACATATAAATTATGTAGGAGTTTATATAGTTTCTTGCCTTAATTCAATCATGACATGTATAAAGCATAGACTGTAAGTATTAATTTGCCTTTCTTTTTCATACAATTTGTAAGGTCTTAATAATAACATGTAAGAGATAATCTAATTTGTGATCTTTCTTAAATAAAAACTTTATAAATTATATATATTGTTATGCAATGTTTTTTATAAATTAGCTTCTAATATTTATCTTTTATTTTTAATCATTTTTAACAGTTATTTAATAGTTGTTAAGTTTTTGTTAAAGAATGATCGAATTAGTAAAGGAATCAGTTGTGGAAAGGAAACTTTTATTTAGATATCTTGAATATACGTTTCCTTCGAAGTAATTTTCAGTAATAAAATTTATGTTTTACTTTTTATGTATTTATTGTATTTTATGTATTTATATGCCCAATTGAGTAACAACCCAATTGGCACTTTCTCATTAGGAAAAATTTGCAATTATATACTGTCACATTTGAGACTACATTGGTCCGAAGTTATTTTACGGAATAGAAACACAATTTGCATTTAGCTCTAGCAGCCTATTTTCATTTTAATATCGCTAGCATAGTAAATTATTATAATCGCATTAAAAAGCTATTTTTCCATTATATACACAATCATAATACTTATTCAGTATAATTATGAAAATTTATTTATGTGATTTTTTGTACTAATATACGAAAAATTTTAGATATTGCAAGTTTAAAACTTGTTTAAATATGCGATTTCTATCTCCTTGTTGGTAAATTACATTTCATGTGATTTATGTGCATTGGTGACATTTTATTCATAGTTTACAAAAATTTCGATCCATTAAATAACTAGTGATCTCGTCACATAACAGAGATCCGATCTTTCTCTTATTTTTTAAATCTAAGTAGATAAAAAGGATGCGATGTCATTTGTTTTATAGAGCTGAAGCTATAAATTCAATCACAACAAAATTCTAAAAGCATTATGCATTGTTCCTGGTTTTTTTTAAATTCGGATAATGCTTGGATTACTAAGTTTTAAAGAAAAAATATATATCTATTCTATCCTAAAAATTCATTATGATTCCATATTGATCTATGTCACATTTGTTAGATGTTCGTGAAAAAATAGATCAAGTAATCTCAATTTGGAATTAGGACACAGATATACCTACCTGACTAGCAGGTAGACGAAGTTATCTTTAACTAACAATAATAATAAACAAATGATTTTTCTTGCGCAGTTTGAGAAAAGGTAGATACGGAAGATTTTTTGTCTAATACGGTACATTTGAAAACAGGTACGATACAGATTCACCGTTATGAGTCCGTCTAACGGCTTCGGCAAACATCATCGAGACGTCAATACACTGAAAGAGATAAAAGTTTATTGAATTCATTTCTATTATATTACAGTTACGATTATCATAATGATAAAAGAATTTAGTATGAGAATTTCTTTAGTTTATGAAACAGTTACCTGAATCTTTGGGCAATCCTTCATGTGACCATCTTGAGGAATAGTATTGGTCACTACTACAGCCTCAAAGCAAGCATTGTTAATCCTACTAATTGCAGGACCACTGAATATGCCATGTGTAAGTATTGCATAAACTTTGGTGGCACCAGCTTCCAAAAGTTTCTCCGCTGCGTGACAGATAGTACCACAGGTATCAGCCATATCGTCAACGAGGATCGCAACTCTGTCTTTGACGTCTCCGACTAACACCATACTAGCGACTTCGTTTGCCTTCTTCCTCTCTTTATGGATAAGCGCGAATTCAACATTTAATCGATCTGCGATAGATGTGACTCTGTAAAACGAAAAATGTTTGATATATTATTTTAATAAAAATGAATTTTCTTTTCTTTAAATTATTTACCTTTTAGCACCACCCGCATCAGGAGAGACAATGATACTATTTCGCCACTCAACGATATTCTCTTTGATCCACTTCAAAACAGCTGGTTCAGCAAATAAATTGTCTACCGGGATATCGAAGAATCCTTGTATTTGACTAGCATGCAGGTCCATTGTGATTATGTGATCAGCACCCGCGACGGAAAGCATATTCGCCACTAGTTTTGCAGAAATGGGCGCACGGCTCTGTAAAATACATTTGAATAGATAAGTTTCGAGAAGATTTGGACGAGTCTTCAAGTCCATTTGCAACTGGAAATATCCTGCAATTTAAAGAAATTGCTATTAAAATTTCTCAAAAGCATACCGGAAATATTACAAGAGAATTACAGAATCTGTTTACCTTTTAAACTAAATATAAATTTCAAAGATACATTATTAATTTTGTTATTTCGACTACCTATATGGACATTTTGGAAAATCCAAGATGGTTTACTAAATATTTTGGAAATAAATTGCTGAAAGAAATCTTTTACAGAGGGGACAAAATATGAATACAATGGCTATGTACTAAGATACTACTTTTCAGGAAATATGTATTCATAAAATTTGACAGGGAACAACGTTGCAAATGCACCCCAGTTAGACTCTCAACAATTATTGTAAGTGAAGCAAAATATCTAAAATTATGAACGCAAAACGAAACACAATGCATCTCGGTCCCTTGCCCTCATATAGCAAAGGATGATGTGACATGAACAAGAGGGCAAACATTCAGATATTTATGTAACAGATATTTTACAAGTACATATCACAAGTGTAGAAATAAATTTTATCAAACAAATATGTCTGTACTAAATTATATAAAAGAGAATTTAGAGCTGTGAATTAAAGAGCATCGATATTAGTACATTGTTCTCTAGAGAAATGCATTGTGTAAACAATGAATATATTTTTAGTAAACCAATATTTGTAATAAGTATAAGGTTCACAAGAAGCTATTAATAACTGTTTCAAGATATCTTCCCACAATCGCTTAATCGACAAGGCAAGTTATTACCAAGATAACACATTGACATTCCTATACTATTTAAGCATTAATAGGATAGGCAATACTTGATTAGTGCACTTGGACAATAACACTGATTTAAGCTTCAATAATTAGTACCCAATGAAACATATATGTGCGTACCCCACTATACTAATGACTAACAATGTACTGCTATTATATTAATATTTTGCCCTCTCATTCGGAATATCAATATGCTTTGATCAAATGATTCATTCATTCATGGGGATACCACTGTGCTGTATAGCAACGATATAAGTTTGGTTAGTCCTACAAAGAAAATTCTTGTCTGAATTCAAAAATAATATTAAAAATCGTATAATTCATCGAGTTATCATTGCAAACGCTGCACTCGACAATCTCGTTGCTATTATACTCACTGTAGACAGGTCGGGCGGAATATCCTGAAAATACCCAACTATTCAGAAACTTGAAAAAATATGATTGAAAATTTTTTTGAACAAATAATATTTTTTGTATCTCTCTCTTCATTTTTACAATATAATCTAGAAATATGAGCAATCACTGCTTTAGAGTTGTAGAATTTTCAATTTTATCTTATATATCATTTTCATGCAATACCCTCAATTAATATTTGTAAATGTCCACTTTTGTCGTAAATAAATAAATAGAAAATACCACGCATGCAAATAAATTTTTACTTAAAATAAATAATAGCAGAAAATATAAGAGAAATCTTATTTGCAACATGTTTAACGTCTAAAGTTAATCAAATAAAAAGTATTTCAGAGATTAGTTATAAACTACGTCTGTTGTCATCGTAAGATAAATAAAATGCGCAAGAGACCCCCCTCAAAGACATCTAGCATAAGTTCCATTTGGGTTATCTAGCTTCTGATAACCCTATATCATTATTGAACAACATGCTTGGACTATATGCATTTACAGTGCTCAGAAAACTAAAATGTTTGCTATTTATTTCAATACAAACATCTCATGATTGCATCGTTGCAAAGTGCTTAAACGTGATAAACCGTTAAAAATTATAACTCTATGTATACAATATTGCAATCATCTATTTCGTCTGTGTTTCAAAGTAATATCTATATGTTGATAATACTAAAAGCAATACGTGTTTATTTAAAAACAAAATTGTAATATGACGCAAATCTGATTTAAACATGTTGATGTCCAACTCATGCCTAATTTATAAACTATTTATATGGTTATATAAATGATGTAATTCATTTATTACTAAGATTTTGATATGACCTCTGCAATGTACGAAATATTATTAGAATTTTCACTTATTATTCATGCATTGCTTGCAAATTTTATTAATTATATTATATTATATATACAGACATATATATATATATATATATATATATATATATATATATATATATATATATATATATATATGCCTGTATGCATGTTTAGAAACTATATTAGTTTCACCATTTGCTTCAGAATAAAAAATTCAGAAAAGTAAATTTCTTATATATTTTGTTAAATTTTTTAAGTAATAGAATTAGAATTATTTATAGAGATTTCACATATTTGTATAAAAACTATCTATATAATATACAATCATTTGATATTCTTAAATGAAAAAAGATACAGATATCTTGAAGAGAATACAAAGTTGCAATAATCAACGAATGGTGAAACTCCTGCAATATACAAATGTGTGTACTATTAAATGCAGCCCAGTAACATAAAGCCGGTAGATTACAAGCATATTTTATATGGCGATGAGAGATCAAGTTTTGCGTTCCTGAAATGATATTTCTCCACTGGTCTGTTGCAAAGCTATGAGAGAATATAAAATAAAACAGAAAAAGAACCGCCGCAAGTTACCCTGAATTTCCACTCGTTCGACTTCATGACAATCTGATTTTTAGAGTCTCCACCATCACCGCCCTGTGAAGATAGTACATGAAAGAAATATAGCTTCTTCTTCAAGACAAACTGTTTTCTCCTGTTTCTTGCGCTTTATTACCAAAAAACTTGGATTTCAAGGTAATATTAAAAAGAATCAGAAACTGGAAACACATTTTACAAAGACAAGCTTGCACATTTGCATTATGTAATATGATATAAACGCGTTGTATCATTCGAAAAGTAATGATAAAATATTTTTCACCAAAGAATTGCTATAAATTTATAGTTAAGCAAAGAGATATCAATGAAAAGAATTATCTAATTATATAAATGTTTAAAGTGTACACTTTCTCTGAGCTATTTCTTATAAATCATTACAATTCAAAATTTTGCGGATTATACTATATATCTGAATATACATATGTATATTAACTACTTGCATATAGATGAGACATACCTAAGTCCTGTCAGAAAAATTATAAGTTTAAACGTTAGTTTTTTGTAAAACTGTATTGCTAATCTGTCTTATGTAAATAGAAATATTAATATTAATTTATTCAGTGGATTGTGATTATGTTAATGATAAATTAATTGAGCACATTAGTATGTAATTTGTTTAATTGCAGGATTGATGTCGCAGGAATCACTGCAGCATGTAGAGTATATATACAGTTATATGTACATGTATAGTAATACACACATACACATATATATATATATATATATGTGTGTATATATGAATATACATTCTGCAATGATTATGTAAGTTGTATAAGACATATGTTCAATATTACTAAAGTGTATTAAGCATTTCAGAAATATGCATGGATAGAATATCTTATGTGTGTATGTGTATATAGATATATATATATATATATATATATATATATATATATATAAATAAAAGAAATATTGTTTCTGTATGTGTATGTGTTTCTATATATTGTATATTGCTGAATATTGAATAAAACCATTTTATCAAAATATTTGTAATAAAGATATAATCTTTTTTAAAAATATTTTAAATAAGATCATTTTCCAAAGATATTTTTTATAGCCAAATTTTCTATCACAAATGCATAGAGAAGCATATAGATATACATATAATGTGTAAGTTTCTTATTTATTATTTTGTTTTGCAAAGTTCATTATATAAACTTATAAACAGCTCATTATATGTTGATAATTTTTAAAAGAGATAAGCATTTACATTAAAAAATATTCACAAAAAAAGTTAATATTCTATCCAAAATGTTGCATAGCTATTTCAATAACATACTATATTATATAAATTATTAAATTACTTTAAATAAAATATTCTTATATGCCTAAGACACAATATAAAACAAAAAAAAATTAACTTATATAGCACTATCATTAAAATAGTGTTATTTATTAGTGTGAATATTATTGAGATATTTATTTTGTTAAAAAACTATTTAAGTGCACACCTATCTAAACAAGTAATCATTAATTTATTATTTTCTGTCTTACCTTGTCCTTTTTGTCCTGTCTTGCATAAGGAAAACAAGGAATAACTGCTGTCACTCGAGATGCTGAGGCAATTTTGCAAGCATTGATCATGATCAGGAGCTCCATTAGATTGTCATTTACTTCACCGCTTCCACTTTGCACGATATACACATCTTCTCCACGAACAGATTCTCCTATCTCCACGCTAAATATTAAATTTTGTTATTTTTAGCGATCTTACAACAATCGAATCTAATTATATGTAGTGAAAAATATACCAAATAAAATTTTAACTTAAAATTCTTAAACTAAAAGGAGTTAGTATTAAAAATATTAAAATTATTTTTAGCAAGTGTAAAATTCGAATTGATATTTGAATAATATGTATTATACTTCGCATTTTCCATACGGACATTGATAAAGATTTTTTTCGTTTATTAATTACACGTGGTATTTACATATTTCAATTCATCATACACGTGGTCTTTGCGATAAATAACATATTACGAGTTTCGAAAATTCTAATATCACACATACGTGCGATTTCGCGTGTATATTCATATTATAGCATGTTGCAGCATGGATCGATTTTTATAGCACACGGCCACCAAGTTGAAAGACGCGGTTTAACGGACGCAATCGACTTCGAAAGGATAGGGTTGTTTGGAGCATTCGAAAGGGGTGTTGCAAAAACAGACGAAATATCTGAACATTAGTTAGAATACGCGTGAAAGACGACGGCATTGGCGCAAGGAGGAACGCCGAATGGAAAATACGCAACTCGTGCGCAATGACACGTGGTCACGGTTACGCTTGGGTCTCATGCAATTAACAATAACGTGGTTCGCAGCGGGGTACCCGCGGCGACCATTACCATGTCTCGAGGTTGCTGAATTTCTTCGTGACAACCTTGCCAATGTCGATGCCGAGCCGATCCACGATCCGCTGGGCCAAATCCGGATGCGAGGTGCCGCTGAAGACCTTGATGTTCGGCATCCTGCTCTGCAAGACTCGCACGCGAGAATTTTCTAAGTTTGCGCGTAACAAACTCTTGGCACGCACTGGCTGCGACACGGGCATCACTACAACAGAAACCACCGGAACGGTCGGCCAATCGGTGATCGCGCATAGACCGGACGTGACGTCGCTGGATTACGCTCCGCCTACGCGCGTGAGGAATTAGCGCGTAAACGATGCTTCTTATCGCGAGCGGCCCCCTTTTAGCTTTTCGCGCTTGCGAGGAAAATAATCTCCGACTGAGTGCAATCCAGCTTATACCGTTGCGTAAATCACCGATTGCGACATCGGCCGCGTTGGCCGGGCGCGCTTCGCTGTCTCTCGCGAAGGGCGCGTCGTCGCAATCAATACAGCGATTTGCGTCTTGTGATTTGCTCTCTCTCCCTCTATCTCTGTCTCTCTCTACCAATGTCTACCCATCGAATCTTTTGTTTTTACTTGTTGGCTCGTTGCTCGCCGGATCGATGCGCAAAAATGCTTCTATCTTCAACTTCGTGACGAGTGCTTCCAACCCTTGTGCTCAGTACCTTTGCCTTACGACAATAACGCGACCATAATCTAAATATCTCGACTGAAACACACGTGCCACTCTCATCCCGCCAGAAAACGATGCTAGATCACCTCATATGCAGTCATGTGTATGTAGTTCGGAAAGTCGTGAGGCGCCGTCGCGTAACGCGACGTGAACCTAGACAAAATTCAAAAGGAGCGGGCGCGAGAATGGGCTGATAGTCAAGTTTTGTCCGCAGAAATGTGGTGCCGGTGGCGCCGATCGTATGATAAATCGCATGTGTATACACGCGACGGCGTGAGTTTCTGAATACGGCCACGGGTTAGGGGAGACCGCGCGCAGTACTCGCCGAAGGACAGGGTGACGGGCGAAATTCGCAGGTATACATCGCGTGAAAGACGCCTGAAACGCGACGCCGACGTGCGAGCACGCGTGGTCCTTAAATTTTCATTCATCCGAGCGACAATGACAATGTGCTAACCATCCTAACGATTCGGAAGCCATGGCGAACATCGCGGCGCAGCGAATCAAACGAGAATTTAAAGAGGTTATAAAGAGCGAGGAGGTGAGTGTGCGAAAAGTCGCGGTTGATAGCACCCCCGGGAAGATGCGAGATCCATTTCTCTCGATAACCCACGGCGAATGAAAGCGGGGACATGGATTACGCAATCTTCGCAATGAGAATCACGCACGCGGCCTGACAAAAAATGCAATTCGCATCAGCTATTGACATATTTGCAATAAAGTCCGATCGTTTGTATTGTGTATCGTCTTGTCGATCGACTGTCATCTGGGTTTTTTCATTCATTTTGCAACGTCAATCGCAAAATTTTTATTGTTTCTCATCTCCAATAGCTCTCATTGTATTCCTGTTGCTCAAAACTGTTTTGTATAGCAAATTTTACGTCAGCAAATAACAAAATACCACATATTTGTGGATGTTGACATGCATGAATATGCGATGTAATAATTAACATCTTTTTATTCTATATGTGACGATTCTAATTAAACTGTATGAACATAGATATTAAATGTTTACTTACTGCGATGTCTGGGATCTCGACTGCATTGAGATCTTTGAGTAGCTTTACACTTTTTTAGATTGCTCATTCTGTATTCACATTAACGTCCCTTGTGATAGAATGTTACCACATGCATCTAGGCAGCTGAATTATGTCAAGACACTACAAATGTCAATGCCATGACAATTTTGGAGATTATCGCTAACAGCAGTCAAGAGTTTTCTTATCATGCTTGAATGTCATAGGTTATGTTGATTACATGTTTATTTTGAAAGTATTATGAATGACGTAATACCACATATGAATTTTATAAAAGCATGATGTCGCAATGTATCTGCTTCAGCTTTATATGCTTTTATCTATGATTAGGCAACTGCCATATTCTTTAACTGACAAACAGGATTGATTGGAAAACAAGTATCCCAAACATTACATTCTTAACCATCAATTGTTTTTCACCAGTTTAGTTGAGAAAGATAATTTTATATTAATTTTTGTATAAATACATATAAATTATTTTTAAAATTACTTTTTTGCGAAATTTTTTAATTGTAGCTTTTAAAACAATCATTGTATTCTCTATAATGTATCCTTATATTTTAAATGTGTGTATAAAATAAAATTTTATAAAATATTTTTTTCTATTTATTTAATTCAATCTTATATTCATAATCAATTAATATTTATTATCTTTACCATAAACCTATTGATATTGGTTTTTTTTGTACGTAACATAAATTATAAGCACAAATTATATATAGTAAAACTAATAAATATTTATAGCTACTTGATTCTCTAATATTTTTTTTTATTTGATGTTTCTACTAGATAGCAAAATGTGCGATTAAAGTTGAATTGGTCAACGATAGTTTTACCGAATTAAAGGGTGAGATTGCTGGTCCACCAGACACACCATATGAAGGGGGTAATTTTGTGCTTGAAATTAAAGTTCCAGAGACATATCCATTCAATCCTCCTAAAGTAAGTTGATATTTTAAAAACATATATCTTTAAAGAACATTTGTAACGCTTATTTTCATTACTTTTGAGAATATTAATTACATTCAATATTAATAATATTTAATTGCAACATGCAGAGCTTAATTTATTTATATTTTAATTTTATATTGTAATTTAATTTATTTAATTGTAATATATGAATATTATATATTTATTGCTTCAAGTTTATATATAAATGAGAAATATAAATATGAACCATTAATGTATTGCTAATAAATTTTAGTTTTTATTTTATTCTCTTGCTATTATAATAGACAAAGCATTTTTTTATCTTTTTGAAAATAGATTGTTGAAAGATATTTTACATTGTGTAAATAATAACACTTTTATTTTGCAGGTACGTTTCATAACAAAAATATGGCATCCTAATATATCTTCCGTCACTGGTGCCATTTGTTTGGATATTTTAAAAGATCAATGGTATGTATTTTCAATATATTTGTATTTGAAAATAATTTATTAAAAAGTTTAATTTACAGTAAAATTGTTACAAAACATAGTAAATAGTTTTATAAGTTATATTTGTTCAATTTTTATCATGCTTTATGTTTGGTGAAAACTATTACATTTATATATTTTCTGCATATATTCCAATTTATTATTATAACTTTATTGCATAAGTTACATAATATTAAAAACTATAGTCTGCAAATTACAAATTAGCATTTATCTTACTCTTAATTTTTGTATCAAAGGGCTGCTGCAATGACTTTGCGTACGGTACTGCTGTCGTTACAAGCGTTATTGTCTGCAGCGGAGCCGGATGATCCTCAAGATGCTGTAGTTGCTAAGCAATATAAAGACCATCCCGAAATGTTTCGTCAAACTGCCACACATTGGACATTTGTATATGCTGGAGGTATGTGATTTAATTTTTGTGTATATGTGTTTGGATGTATAATTTTAAGTGTGTGTATGTATATATACATATAATTATATATTGATTTTAGGACCGGCAAAAATGCCTGATTTAGATGACAAGATAAGAAGATTAACAGATATGGGAATCGAGGAACATAATGCAAGAGTTGCTTTGTCTTCATATAATTGGGACTTGGAACGCGCCACTGAGCACTGCCTCTTCAGTTAGTGATAACTATATAGCTAATCTGTCACATCCAAGTATCACTCATTTTGTCACTAAAAATTTCCTTGTAATAATATCATGCTCGGATATTGATATCATTAATAATTTTAAAATTAAAATTTCACTTTAAATGACAATATCTGAATGATAAAGAAGTTATCAGAAAAGTTATTCACACACAATATCTACCAATAGTCATTTATTTAATTTGTAACATAGGAATGAGAGAGAAATAATTAATAAAAAATCCACTAGTATTCATCAATTAGATAAATTTCAAACATTTTGTGAACAATGTATTGTTTTATAATCATTTATTGAAATTATTGTTTAAACAGCAAAATTTCTTTAATGTTAATACGATGTAAAATTCAAGTTAACGTATTTTTAGTTGCGTGCTTTCTTTCTATGCGTAATTGTTCAATATGTAATAAATTTGATATAAAAAAACCATGTTATATCTGTTAGTATTGCATACTAAAATTTTTATGGTTTTCTCAGCTTTTGAAATCCTATATTATATTACAAATTTTAAAATTATATTAGCAACACACACACACGCACATCACACAGAGGGTTTTTGGTACAATCTGATATCAGATTCATGACGCTGAACATATTTCAATCATTTTAATTGTGTAGTTAGATGTTTTAATTGCCATTTCTATAATTTACAATATCTATGCTTTATGTCAGTGATGCACAAATTTTACTGATAAATTGCATATTTACATTTACAATCTTAATGCAGAATATATATAACAAAAATCCATATATTTGGATATATGTATATAAAAATAATACACATTACAATTTTACATATATTGTTAAATTTATCTTTCATAAGAAAAAGAGAAAAAGACATCACACTACTTAAAATTATTAAAATACTAGAAATAAAATTGATATTTTTAATTAAATGGTATTATGTTCTTTATATTAGCTTTGAAATATGCAAGGATGCTAAATATTTATTGAATTTGTTCATCACTGATTTATGATAAAGCACTATTAAAATGATATGTGTGTGCAAAAAACTTTGTATCACACTGTTTTTTCGATAAACTTGAGATAGAAAAATCTAATTTAAGCAAATTCAATTGTATTGAAATAGCATATAGCATGTAAAAAAATTTATGAATTTAATTGCGTATTGATATTTTACATTTATATATTTCCAATGTTGATTTGTATGAAATAATGAAATTGTTACTATATGGATATGTATCCTTGTACATACATATTCTTTATATAATTCTTTTTGCATTTGTATATTATGCGGTGTACATTCCAGACTCAATGTAAATGGCATTTATTTAGCAGCGTCAATTAAATTCTATATTATAAAACTTTTAAGAAATGTGATTGAAAATGATCAAAGTAAATAAAATTATTGTTTTCGATCTTTACATTTTAAAAAAATTAGGTGATTCTATTGTAACTAATTTGTAACGTCATGAAGAAATCAAGAGGGCAATTAGGGTAAAAATAAACATTTAATTAGCTTATTTGTATAATAATATGTATGGTGCAGAAATGCATAGTTTTTTGTACAATGAAATGTTAAATTGTATGCGTTCTATGAAAAGATGGAAATTTAATTACAGTTTCTACTTGCTGCATTAATTTTCACACGTATTGTATTTAGAAGTTATAACCGAGTTAATTATGAAATATTTTTTATTTACTTCTTTTTTGTACTATTTAACTCAAGATACAATTTTACATACGAATTTGTTCATGGGTGAACCTACATCTTCTTACATGTTACAATATAATAAGTTCATGAAAAAAAATAAATACTTCTTTTTTTATCTTTTCTAGTTACTGGTCCTTTGCATCGTTTTATACATCCATGGAAAAAAATAAATAAGCAGAGAAATTTTATAGAAGAGGTCTTTGGTAACCAGATGGAAAAGAGTAATTTAAATTTGCCTTTAAGTAATTTCAAAATGGCCTAGCCAATCAAGTTTGCTGCTCGCATGTCGAAATATTTGCTTGACTTACCATCTTTCATGTTTTTTTTCTATGGTTCATACTTATATTTATGGAGCCGATTTAAAACACATGGTTTGTAGGTTAAATTAGTGTTTCATCAATTAACGACATATTCGTGATCATATTGACGATTATTGATATCAATTTTACGATTTAGTTACATAAACGATCACAATATGGTTGTCTTTACTTGTAGCCATTGTGGTGATACGTTGCAAAAACCCAAAGTGGATAAACATTATCAATTTAAATGCCGAAATACACCTTTCCTCACTTGTGTAGATTGCTTAAAGGATTTTCGGTAAGAATCTAAATATTAAATAATAAATATTGTTAAATATTAAAAACTGCACATAATTATACATGTTTTTAATATTTTTAATTATATTTTAAGAGGAGAGGAATATGTTGCACATACTAAATGCATAACTGAAGCTGAGCGATACAGCGGAAAAGATTACGTTCCAAAACCGAGCGCAAATAAAGGTGAACGCAAACAGCAAGAATGGATTGGCGTTGTTAACAATTTGCTAAATGGACCAACAGATTTATCCAATGCAGAAAGAAATTTTCTCAACTCCTTATCAAAATATGAAAACATACCAAGAAAGAAACCTAAATTCCTCAATTTTATACGTAATGCAATGGGTAATCGTGTAAATACGAATGTTTTGGAAAATGTTTGGAATAAAATGGAGAATGCACATAAACAAAATCAACAGTCTGTTTCAAGGGAGAGAGATGTGCAGACCGTACAGACTCGGGAAGAAAATAATGGTACGTTTTTAATTATCTTGTTTAAGTTTATTGAGCAAAGAAATTAACTGTAATGTATAATATAAATTGTATATTTTTATTATCTCTGTTTTTCAGCGAATGACAGAACATCAAATCAAAACATGGATTCCAATAATTTACTGGACACGGAGAACATTATTGAGAATCAAAATAACGAGAATATATATAAAGAAAATAATTCTGCGGAGTGTCAAAATGGAAATAATGAAGCCCATGAAATTAATGGCAATGATACATGTGAAAAGCGAACAAAATCTAAAAAACGATCATTGAAATCAAAGAATGTTCAAATAACAGAGGAAAATGAACCTGTTGCCAAGATTTCAAAAACATCCAGTTTAGAAGTAAATGCAAATGACAGTGAAAGTGCTGTGTTTGATTGGAAAAATATTATTTTAACCATTGTACAAAATAAAGGTGAAGTATCTTTAAAAAAATTACAGAGCAAGATTATTAAAAAATATACAAATCACATTTGTAATTTGAGTGACATATCTAAGCTGACTGATGAAGAGCACGAGAAAGCTATTGCAAAGTTTAACAAAGCATTGAAAAAACTGAAAAAAACATTTGCATTATGCATCTTAGAAGATAAGGTGAAATTATCTTAATAGTGAAATTATCAAACCTGTCCATCTATGTATTACTTTTATATAGAATAAACCAGATAAAACATTTAAATGTTAGTTATTTAACATTTAGTTACATATGACTCATTGCAATAAACCAATCAATCAGTTATGCAATTCACTTACTCTGATTTTCTCTAGATTGTGATTAGGTATACAAAATATAAAACAAATTTTTAATCTACAACGCTATGAATGGCTATTGTATAACTTATAATTTATTGTATAAAAAATCTATACGGTAGTTACACAGCTACAAGAAATACACTTCTTATAATAAATAGTTAACGATGACAAAATCTACTGGAAGATATGTGATGTTATTGTGTATTAGCATATCTTGATATTAATTGCTCGACCTAAAACATTTAAAGACATCCTTTAATTAAAATTTGTCCTTTTTACAGATAGACATTAATATATTGGATATTAATATATTAATTATATTAATTATTTAATATATATTTAATATATTAAAAATATCATGTCTTGCTTCGTATATTATATTACTAATTGATAAAAATTATAAAAATTTATTTAAATATTTTTTCGGAATACGACATAATCACTTACAGAATCACTCATAGTCGCCAAAAGACCCTTTGTAAGTACTTTAGAACTGTCAGCTCCAAAATGGATTGTTTGTCGATCATACAACTGTGCTACTGTTCCCCCTAAAGCTCTATTAAAAAGTAAGGAGTAGTTAAATAATAAGACCAGAGAAATATGTAATAATAATCAAAATACTTAAATACCTAAGAATTGCTGTTCCTGCACAAATATCCCATTTCTTGATAGCAGTTGCATGAGCGTATGCTGTCGTATTACCAACAGCTACCTCTAAGAATTTATATCCTGCACCACCAGCAGAAATAATTTCAACGTTATTGCCGAATGCAACTTTAGATGCATTTGTGATTTCTCCAGCATGTGAAAGAGATACAATCAGAATAGGCGTTTCACTATCCTTCATTTTGGGCAAATTTTTCAAATTTTTTGATGTACCATGATTAGCCCACGCCCAATATAAACTATGATTTTGTCTTGTCTCAAATGGTTTATATATAACACCAATAATTGGTTGTCCTTTCACAGCTACACACACCATAGTGGATACATATTGTAATAAATTCTCTAAAAATTAAACATAAGATAGCATGTAAAAATTGTTAAAATTTCTAAAACATTTTTTCAAACTAAAAAATAGTGTCCAAGAATCTTTAAATATCCTTTCAGCTACAAAATTTCATTATTGAAGTTCAAGCCTATGTTTGCTTAGCAAAAACTTTCTAATGACTGAAAAAAGAACATTTAGCAAGTTTGAAATATCTTGTATAAACTTTATATATATTTATGAAGAAATTTAGAATTTTGTATCAAATTCTTATGCTTACATATTAAATTATTTAAAGAATAAGCTTTACACACAATTTTGTGCTTTATATATATATCTGAGATTAACATGATCTTCATGATCTTCACAGAACTGAAGTAATTATCTGTATATCATGTGTCAAAATTTATTTTTATTATTTTATCCTAAAAACCAGTGCGTTTTTAATATTTAATCATAAACAAATGTAAAAATATTAATTGCTTCCAAATTGCACTTATAAAAAATATATTTTTCTCATTTTTTAAAAATTCTTCCTATAGAATTTAAAATGTTGATTGTAACATAAATATGCATAAAAGTAGACAGCATCAGCCACCTTAAAAATAATTTTTGCTACAAATTACCTGCAAATTTATTTATAATTTACTTTCATTAAAATACTGGGTTATTATCAAAATATATTATTACCTGTGAATTCTTTAGTAGCGTCAAGAGGATCTATCCAAATTGTAACATCATAAATGTTTACAATGTCATCATTTATGTCATAACCATCAATACTTTTAATAGATTTCTTAATGTCTTCTACTACTATCTTGTCGCAATCTTGCGATGCTTCCTCAGATATCACAGTAATTCCTGGAAATGCCTGGACTAAAGAACCATACATTGCACAATGGGATCTGTAATCAGCTGCGGTTACTGGGTCATCCACTCCTTTAAGCACACAGAAGAAAAACATTTTATTATTTAATAGTTAATACACATTAAATATTAATGTACCTACCTTCCTTCGTTTGACCTTTACTTTCAATTTTAAATTTAATCTGATCATGTACTGTCACCACTTGAAATCCGCCAATTTCCGCCGCTCTTATCGCGGCGGCGAGAAGCTGTTTTAAGGATACATCCTTGTCATTCGCACGCTGATTTGTACATAAATAAACGATGATGAAGATCACTACGAATACGCACAAGAGTATCTTCTGCAGACGTACGCTTATCCTATTGTACATTGCAAATTAGTGATTTGCAATTAATGGTAAGTCAGCAAAATCTATCTATCACGTTGTAATTTTTACTGTTGCGCTCAATTTTTTAGTGCAAATATAGAAATCCTGTTGACAAATAATACAATTAACAATGCAGGTTCTTGTTAACCTCATTTACCATATAAAGTTTAAACATGAAACAACATACTGCTGATATTGTGCGAACAGTCTCTGTATAAATGTGAGTTGTAGACAGATTTATGTTGGGTATTAAGCTTGATGATAAAGTTTTGTTTCAACATGGTAATTAAATGGGATTAAGTGAACTTTTTATTTAGGTTAGTTTCACTAGTCAAGAAACAGTACAGCTACAGCTACAAAAGTGCAACTACAAAGAACGGGTTTATGCCTGTATATATTAATTTAACCGTAAATGATATAGAAAATGTTTAAGATATAAACAAATCTAATTCTCGTTTAAGTTATATTCTTCATACGTTGTTTTGTTTTTTTTTGCCTCTCAAAGTATGAATAAATATATATTTTATTTTAAAGTGCAGGATGCAGTTAAATCGACATATGCAATTCTGGCGGGAAACAATGGCGCGCTGGAAATTTCAAGGTTACTTGCTTTGCATTCAAATGTAACTTGAATATTTTTTTTCGATAAATAACATATTGTAATTATTGCAGGTATATTCTAAACCTAAAGCTGTTTTATAGTACATCTGAGATATATTTAACGAAACGTAAGAAAGTTTCTGTATCAATGACATAAGATCATTCAAAATACAAAAAAAGGACGAAAATGCTCACGATACAGTTTGGGCAATGCGGAAATCAATTGGGATACGATTTATTCTCGAAGGTATGTGCTGATCTGAAAAGTCCAAATACTGGCGTTTCTTATTCTGCCAATTACGAGTACACGGAAAACACAATCGAGAAATGGTTCGACGGAATCACGAAAGGCGGTCAGCATTTGGCAAGGGCGATTCTCGTCGACACCGAAGAGAAAGTCGTCAACAAGATATGTAAGAATACGAATGCATCTTGGATGTACCGAACAAGTAACGTTATTTGCCAGTCTGGCGGTGGTTCTGCCAACAATTGGGCGTATGGCTACAAAATAAATGGTCAACGATTGTCAAATATTATATTGGATGTTACGCGACGAGAGATTGAGAAATTGGATCGATTCCAAGGATTTTTCTTGCTTCTCAGTTCGGCCGGGGGTACAGGATCCGGTATTGGCAGCCACATGGTTGAACTTCTGCGTGAGGAGTATAAAACCAAGCCTATTGTTGCTACAATGGTGTTACCATTCACCTTTGGAGAAGTTTGTACTCAGAACTACAATACTATATTGACATTAGCTAAGTTTTCTGACAGAGCAGATCTCTCTGTGTTATTTGAAAACGAGCAGATGCATGCTATATGCACCAATTTATTGAAGAATCCTAACATCATGTTATGTGACATGAATAGCATCATCTCTGAGAATCTGCTTGCTGCTTTTCAACCTATCAATAATGCAAGACATGATGTGAATTTTTTAGTATCCAAAGTAGCTGCACATCCAAATTTTAGATTTGTAACAGTCAAAAGTACTCCTCATGCTTCTGAAACATCCTTACAATATGAATCTACATACAAATGGAATGTGTATATACGTCATTTGAAACAGACTCTTCGTATATCAAAGTCACAAATGGAATTAACAAACATCCAATTAAAAGTACCAAATCCTATATTAAGCAAAACAACAGTGTCTCATACATACAGTCCTTGTGTGTCCAATGTTCTTGTAACACGTGGCAGATCTATGGAGAATGATGTTGTAGCATTGGAAGATTTGCAAGAAAGACATCTATATCCAGAGTGGATTACACTGGATTCATTCACTCATATGCATCAGGAACGCAGGTTTCTGAATCGAGATAAGTTCTTGGCATTAGTCACTAACAATTCGGAGATACATAAACCATTGGATGTTTACGCAGACAAAGCATGGAATTCTTATAAATGTGCAGCTTTTTTGCATCAGTATAAACAGTTTGGTCTGGAGGAAGATGATTTCCTGCGTGCTTTTGCAAAAGTTGAGAATGTAGTGCAGGAATATAAAAGCTTGAAGAACGATAATGGAAACTAAGTTTTCTTATATATCATTTTTGTAAGTAAGAATTTTTGCTTAAAAATATAAATCTTATGTATTTCAATCTTGAAGATGAAGGGAATAAATCCAAAATCAATTTGAAATATTTGTATAATTATATTTTAAAAAACGAGCTATTTTTTAGTTACAAAATAAAATACAGCTTTAAAATTCATATTATTTGAGCACGGTACAGCACAGAGACAATACTTAATTACAAAAAAATCTGTGGTTTTACATAAATAATACGGATTTTTTGAAGTAAAAATTCTTTTTAAATAAAAATACTATATAAAAATTTTACATTTATTAATATTGATTCATAATTTTAAATTAATTTATTTAATTCAAAATAAAAATTATTTAATTTATTTTAAAAGTGCGCAAAAATTCTGCGTCTTCACAATTCTTTCTTGAAAATAAATATTTGGATTTATATCCCTCTATTTGTCAGATGGAAGGTTATTTTTGAATCCATTCTCTCCACGTTTTTCTTGCTTTTTCCGGGTATTGCGTAGGCGCTTACGCGAAACCTTGTATATCACCGTATTATTACAAGATGAAGAGGGATGGGCGAATCGTGACGTCACTTGGGAATCGACCAAGCTGCGGCTACAGACACATGAAACAGGCTTTCATGTAAGAGAAGGAAGGAGAAAAAAGAGGGTAAGAAACGGAGGGGGTAATCATAGAACGAACGAAGGAATGAACGGATGATGCTTACCGCGGAGAAAAGCGAGATGAGACAAATTACATCGACGTAGTGTGTATCTGATTTCTCAGTTATGACGTGTTTTCAGAACTTGCGCAACTGCATCCCTGCTGGGACAGAAATCCATACATCTGTATGTGTATATTAAAGAAACGAAATGCCTTCTCTCTCTTTCTCTGCGTAATGTGCGCGCGTCTCTCAGTGATAGACGTAAAATCAAAAGCCCAATCACCCCTCTTCTTGGAAAAGAAGGAAATGTTTCTAGGAACTGCTGCTCTCCTCCCGCGCCAACTGGGAAACAATCCAAGGAATAATCGAACGAGGGAATCTCGGCGAATGAGCTGATTCCAGAATATACACAATCTCGCATATTCTGAAATGTACTCTGGTTATTTTTGGGTGAATAGAGAGAAATTATGTATGTATTTTAGCAAAATTCTTTGAATTGTTTACCTTTTTTTACATGTAAATAAATTTAACATTAACATTTTCGCAACCGCTCACGTATTTTTACGTTTATATTTTGGTATAAGCCAGGTGTCGGTCACGTAGTTTTACTGTCTTTTGCATCAATGTATTAAGTGTAATGTGAAATGTCGGATTTTATATAACGGTCGCGAAAGTGTTAATAAAATTAAAGGATAACAATTAAGTTTATCGTTTCTAATCTTTTAATTTGCTACTTTCTATAAATATTTTTGTTTTAGTAGTTTCTGGAAGTTAATTAGGAAAATATGATTGATTTTTGACTTTTCCCACATTTATAAATTAAAAAATTCAATGGCCAAATTGCAAAGTCGCAGAAATATAAAAACCATAAATAAGAGAAAATATTTCAAGAGAATGATAGATTAAGAGACAAGAAATGGTAAGTTTAATCTTTATTTTTTAATTTTTTTATTGCATAAATATTTTCGGAGCATTTCAACTAGATTCTCTTGTAGCCACATCTCCACCGATGCGGCTTGAATATCAAAGAGGTTTCGGGAAGTTTGATCATAAAAGAACCTGTTCGTTTGTTTTCTACCGTCGTTCTCTATTCTCCTCGTTTCATGCGTCAGCGATGTGACGTCGAATTAGAGACGGAGATTTGCTGACGGCGTCTCGCACCGCACATCCAACTTTTCTCCTCAACCTGTTCCCCACGGCGCGCTCTGGTGTCAGAGTTGCGGGATAATCACGCGCGCCATTTTGTTCAGTGTCCGTCGAACGCGTCGCGCGTCGGGGTGCTATCGCTGTAGGGTGGTTCGTCGAACAAGCCGAGTAAAATCAGAATTGTGCGGTGCGATAATACGAGCGCGCGTACGGGCGAGCGAGCGCTCGTCGTGCTCCATTCGAGACGGGTGTAATATGTATTGCGTGCTTTCTCAGTTCGTGGTGACAACGTCCCGCGCAGCGAAGAGGACTGCCTTCTCGGACAATTGCGGCGAGCTGCAACAGTGGATGTAGCGTCGCGACGACACTCGACACTCGACACTCGGGAAGGACGATCGACAAAAGAGTTGAATGGCAACGGCGGCAATCTCGATTCCGTCGTCACAGCGGAGAACAGTAGCGTTCAGGTGAGCATTGACAGGGTAGTGCGCCGCTCTGATCGATAAAAGCGTGTGGCGTCTCTCTTGCCGTCCATCCTTCTCGATTCCCTTTTTTTACGGAAGAGGAATCAGCGCGCACTCATCCCCATCCTCGCGAGAAGAGCTTTGCGGCTCGCCGAGTGTCCTTTTGTCAGGTACAAAACAGCGACGGCGGATGAACACTCGCTCGCTTGTGCAAAAGTGAAAGCTCACCTCGCCGCCGCGATCGCTTCGCCTCGATTCGCAAAGGAGCATTTCATTCGCTTTTATGTGTTATACATTTGCTTTTCAGTCAATTTGTGTGCGACGGCCTTTGCTGCGCACCGGTGCGCATTAATGCAGGCAACCGTGTTCACGGAAAAAATGCACAAAGCGCACTTTGGACGAAAGGATCCGCCGTTTAATGTAAAAAGACGCTCGTTCCAGCGGCTGGCATCGGAGCGATCTCGCAATGCGATTCGTAAATGATGAGAAAATTATGCGATATGCTGGAATTACACAAAATAGATTTTTTGAAAACTCTGAAAAAATTCCTATTACTTTGTTCTTGAAACAAAACTGGAAGTGTATTAAGTTAAATTAAAACTCAAAAACAATGTTTGCACTCCTTTTCGAAAAAAGAATAAATTTTTCGTGGAATTTTGTATACAATAAGTAGCATAATTTGGACAAAGCATTCTCACATATGTATAACAAAGAAAAATTTATTTTTCTAAAACGATTGACACATTGAATAATTGACACAATGTATTGTTATAAACAATTATGTAACGTTTCGAAGACTTGCATAGACATTAAGCTATCCCAAATTTGTGTCATCTTTGGTCATTTCTTTTATCTTTTTTGTTTCAAATATAATAAGAGTATACATAAATTTATCCAAAATTTATAATATACTATTACAGATATTACAATTATTATCAGATAATTACTATATAATTCACATAACATTAACATAAGAATAAGTTAAAAATAGTGAAAACGGAGTTATAAGAAACAGTCTCTATAATGAATATAGCTAATAATAACTTGGTATTCCTAGAGTTATTTTCGGAAAATCGATTTGTTAATAAATAGTTGATCGTGGGATATCGCGAATAGCATTGTGATCACTGACCACAATCAGTGATCACTGGCTATTATCGGTGATTTCAATGCCAGGATGCGTAGTAGAAGCGTACGCGAGCTGTCTTTTAAAGATTCGGCTTCACGCCGTGTTTATTTATGAGCCCCGAGGGGTGAGAGGTTTCATTCATGATATGGCGACTTCGTGCGATCGATATTGCACGCGAAAGAAACACCGAAAGCAATCTCCGAATACGCTTGGCTATATATTTTTATTTCACCCCTTTTTCCTTTTGTTTGCAAATTTGAAGCATCTGACTGCAAATATATAGTCGTTAGTTTACGCTCAGATTTTTTACATTTCTATGTCGCGTAACAATATTCGAATGTCATATTATAAAAATAAGTGTGAAATTTAATCAAGATTACTTTCTGTACACAGATTGTTCGAGACGTAATTATATATAACATAGCAAATAGAATCTTCTTGCTTGGTCGATGAAAAATCGTAGTTACAAACTGGCGAATAGTTTGCGCGAATAACATAAAAAAACGGCTTTGATAGGCAGATCTGGAGTTTGCAACGTTATAACCATTTAACGACGTTGAAAATGGATTTTTATCTTCTCCACCCTTGTTACGTTTGTCCCTAAGGGGCTGCCTAGGTTCAGCCCCAAAGAGATAGCTTGGGCTTGTGTGCGCAAGTCAACTCGCACAATCCATGCAATTCTTTACCAGTGGCTCTCGGACCGTTGTCACGTCGTACTATCCGTAAAACGCAATTATATGGCAGAGTGGAAAAAGTAGGTTCGGCGACATCAGGTGCGGAAACTTTTCAATACGAAATCTTGATCTTTGACATAAAAGAAATCATGCAGATCTTTTCTTTCGGTTGGTTCGGAGTAAATCTCTTTTTCTGAAAATGTGCAGCCGATTATTTATCCCGTTTTCAGTCCGTGGGATGTTAAGCGGATATTATAAAGCTTTGCATTATGTGTATTATGTGTATTATGTGTGTCCACGTAGGTAGTCAGTGATTCTCAAAATGCTTTTGACGTGAAATTGGGCCATTTTTTGCGCCTACATTCTTCATATATTTTATAATTTTTTATTGATTAATAGAGTATTTTGTTAAAGAAAGAAATTTAGTATACTTATTTATCGTTATTTGTTATCATTAATGTAATAGATAAGAGAAAAACTGACATTCCTTTGTTATTTTAGGAAGTACAATACAATGTATATTGCACACAAGTCATATGAGTAACGGACTGACATATGTGATGCTACCATTCGCTGCTATTTCTGTCAGATGGCTGCATGTGAGTTTATATCTGATCGAAGTCGCAATTTACATGTGCAGGGTGCTTGGAATTAGAACGGAGGGTATATATCCCTTTCGTTAAAATTCATACATCTCAAATGAAACTGGCAATTGCTTCAGAATACTGTGTTTACTGTGTCGGAATAGTACAACACTGACGTCATGTAGATTTAAATCTTTTATTCAAAAGCTTTATAGATTTTTGTTAAGTGTTTTGAAATCTGTACCTATGATTTGATTAGATAAACAGCTAGAAATTTTGAATAAAACATAAAAAAGTAATATAATTTAGAAAGCAGAAACAAATTTTGGAAATTTTGGAAATGCCATTATTGCGGATATTTGTATGCCACAGTTGATTACGCGGTTTTAAGGGTTGCCGGGTTCAAGTAACTTTACAAGACTTCGATCCAGGTGCGCAGGATTAAACCGGGGCACACCTACGCATGACTCATTGTTGAGGAGTTTCCTTCACCCTTCGTATAAGGGATGTTCGTAGAGTGAATATCATATGTACAATTCATTCTCCGTTTATACATTATTAATAACTTATAAATCTGAAAAGGATATAAAGATTCTTTTAGCCTTATAATTTTTAATTTATATTAATTTCAATATTTGAACACAGTTTGATTTTGAATTCAGACAAACTAGCAAAATTAAGTAATACATTGCAAGAAGCAAACAGAAATAGACTACTTTTGTCGAATTTTTGTTAACGTTTGTTTAAACATTTTGAACATTTTTATTTGTTAATTATTTGAACATGGATTGTTTATTCGTATTCTTTAAAATTACATTAATTTTAATTTTTTTTTAAATTTAAAGTTTAAATCTTAATTGAATATTTGATTCATTTTAAGATAAATTTAAACCATTCACTTTAGCTTCGTATAACTCTTTATTACTTCGAGGAAGCTGCTATAATTATCAGAAAAAATGCGCAAATAACAGGGTTAAGTGAACGCAGGGCCCAAAGAATCTGCGTATAAGATAAAATAAAACGAATGCTATAAGTTCGGTATGCGGACGCTCAAATACCATACCTCTTACTAGATCGGCATTCCATTGAACCCTTGATGCTGCGCGAAGACAATTCTTAACATACTGCGATATAAGCGCTTGATGAAATAATCGGTAAAATTGATCAATAGAGATCCTGAAAAAATTCATCATTAACTCTTTAAAAATATTAGCATTTATTTTTGTACCATTTACATGTTAACACATTTATCAAATAAAATTATATAATAAAATAGAAACAGAATTGTTCTTTTTTTTGCAAATTAAACTTTTAAAAGAAAGAAAAAAGAGTGGATAGTTTATTCTGAGATCAAGGTTTAAAATTGCACGTTATCGAGGAGCAATTTAGATAAGAATTTACATAATCTCGCGATAAGTTATAACAAAATTTTTCTATTATTGTTATTAGCAATGTAGTCTCATAAACTAGATAGCTTCATTTTCATAACTTATATTTACACAAAAACGTTTGCTAAAGATAAAAGTAAAAAAAAAAAAACTCGTGTTTTTATATGATTTTTGGTACAATAATACTTACGCGACAGATATTGTTGATAATTGTATTGTTAAGGATAGTTGCTAAAGATAATGTAATCTTTTCAGATGCAGCAAGTTAGGCTGACACGATAAAAGCGAGAATGCGCACCCCTGCTGAAACCGAGGTCTTGGCTATACCCGAAATGTATAACTTAGCGAAGAATATTATAAAAAGCGAAGAAGCGGAGACGTCTGCAGACGTAAATGGCGTGATTCTTTCGTCTCCACATCCAGAGGCTCATATATTTACTAACAGGTACTTTTTCCTTTATTAGCAATTTTCGCCTTAAAATCCCAAAATTTTTCTTTCAAATCGAAAATTGTCCATAAAAAGATATAGATAAGAAAAAAGAATTTATATAATATATTACGTAGCCACTTCGTTCATTTTCAATATTTATGAGAAACAAAGCTTGCCCGAAGCTTGCTTTCTTATGCAAAATATTATGTATCAATATTACGTACACGATGACAGTATTTAATGAAAATAATTATAAAAAGTGCAAATTTAAACTTGAATTTAGATAAAATTAGATAAACTGAGGATTATACGTCTGGTTATATTTACAAACTGTCAATGACGTTAATAGCGACACGTTAAGAACTGTATTATTTAATAATTGGTACAAAGATCATCGTTTCAACGTACAACGACTGATATTACATACCGACGTGTGGCGAACGAAAATCGGTTCTGATTACATTCTGTATTCTCGCATCATGCTTCTGATGTGTAAATTCAAAACAGCGCGCGTCACGTTATCTATTCTCACGCATATTGCGTCGCGATCGGGCGAAAACGAGCACCGTAGCAGCATAATATAGCGTGTAACGGCGACATTGGAACAACAGAGAAGTCGAACGGAAAGCAGAGAGAAGAAAATGGAATGAGAAAGAGATAAAGCAGCGATAAAGTCGACTCTCTTGACCCTCTCCATACAGTCTCGAGTCTCGGCTCGTTCACGCGCGCCAAGCAAGTGCCAGTTGGTGAGATACATTTCACGTGTGCGTGTCGCTGCAAGTTCCGTCGCCTTAAAAACATTCGGTCGGCGGTGTGACGCGACGACGACGACATCCGTGCCGTTGGATTGTCGCGGTGCAGTGTTCTCGTCACGTCCATATGCTATACGCGACACACGATGGTCCTCGCGCGATTCTTCCTCAAGAAGCCAGCGACGCAGAACGATGACGCCGCGGTCGGCGACGTTGCCATCGGCGTCGTGATGGCACCCAGCGATGTACCAGACGAGGTACCCAGCGCTACGAGGAAGAGGTGAGCGAGAATTCCTGCGGCGCGAGGCGCGAAAACTCGCCCAGCCGAGTGGCACTCCGGAACGTGCTCCGATAACGGCATCAGATCGCTGCACACCGTCAACGGAGTCGACGGCTCCGATTACGTTCTCTTCTCGCATCCGATTTTCGATTTATCGGCTGTCTCGAGCGACAAGATTTCGGGCTGGCGTTTGCTCGCGTTTGTCAGTTACTTTTATATAGATCTCCACTGTCCCTTTGACTTATCTAGAGCATAAACGCTCAAATCTCAGCCTGGAGTTTTTTTCTGTATCTTTTGTTTGAAGGAACATCTGTGAAAGAAAGGATATTCACAAGCTTTCAGACTCAATTGTCCATAAAATTTCTAATCTCGAGGATTACATATGCCTAATGTACGTACTTTAGATAAAATTTTTCTGAGAGATTTTAAAGTTTTCTTTTATTGCATCTTAAGTATCTTCTCTGCTCCTTTGTCTTTTATGCTATTAATTTAGAATGTCACGCTTTTGTTGTATTGATTAAGAAGAAATGATATCGAAGAAATGGATAGACCGCTTGGATTTCTTCGCCGATGACGTTATCATTGCGTGGCGTGCTTAATCCTTAATCACAGAGTTACCTGAGTTATACCATGAAATAATTAATTAAAGATAACACTTCATAAATCGATGAACTGCTTGCAGTAATACAAAATTAAAAAAGCAAGATCATTACAATAACATTGAATAGCAGCCAATGATCTCAAATTAAATCTCCAAAAAAACTGAAATGCTCTGTCAAATATCATATTATTTGTATATAAGATTCTCTCTATGTAGGTAGTTGAAATTTATATGTGATAAACGTGGTGGAATCTGTCAATCCGTCGGTCGGGAATATTGTTTACGACAACGAGCACGGGTTCTCTCATTGAGAGTGACGCCAGCGGACAGCTGATACGAAGGCCACGGTGAGCGTGCATGCGCGTACTACGCGTTTACTCAATTTCTTCGCTATGCAAGCGCATTAGTTTCTCGTGCATACAAGTGTTAATTATTCAATCGGCTTCTTGCATATTCACAAGGATAGAAAGAGACCATCGTTACGGAGACAATCGTTTTATCTCGTAACCGGACGACCGCCGTAATCTTTTCTTAAGGCCACTGTCATCTGTGACTTCAAGGTCGCTTTCACTCCCTTAAATGGAAATATATCTTTTACGGGGCTATTTTAGCGTGAGCATACGTTTGAATGTGTTCAAAAAAGGAATATATAAGTAACGGATCTCTCAGATTGTAGAGTTTGAATTTTATCTTGTAACTCTTGTTACATATGCAACGAATGAAAAATTAAAGATTAATACAATAGTATTTTTATCCCATTTCAGGGATGTATTTCAGGTAATCGATAAAAGAGTAATTAATATGAAAAAAAAATCATTTGAAAAAAAGAAAGTAATTTTTCATCATTGTTTTAATTTTGTTTACTAGATGGTCATTAAACTTGGAATTCGAAATATTTTCGTAGGTTGGCTAATTCATTATGTTCAAAAATACACTTTATATTTAAAAATCATGAAGTCATTATATATATATATATATATATATATAATTGTCCTGAAAGTTATTTTTTTCTTTCAATCTTACTTAATTTTATCTTTTATCTGTAATCGTTACATTTTCTTCCAGAGAGTTTAAAATCAAAACTTTTAAATTTAAATAAAATTTTTATTCGAGATAGTATTAATGTATAAAAAATACGACTAGCATTTCACGATTAGTACAGCAAGCGGCATTGTCATCGATTGAGCACGCAGCGTGATAACGCGGTGTAAAAATACAGACAGTTTATCCGCACTCCTTTGATTTTTTTTTCATATTGCAATGGACAACCCATTCTGTTACCGATTACCGTATCGAGTATCACTTACGTTTTTTGATAAAACTGCCGTGCATTAGACATTCTTGTGGTATGTGTGCTTCGTTATGCTGCATCGATTATCAATCAAAGTAACAGCTGATAACTAGTGGAAACAAAACCTCAGTTTGTTTATGCAATTCCTTTCGCACGCGCATATAATTCCCTCCATTTTACATGTCATGTCATGACTCACATTACAAGAATATTACAAGAATATATCGTGTCGCTAAAACGAGTTCATTTTACAGTTGTAAAAAATTGTAATAAACTCAAAAATGTTCCGACAAATTAAATATAATTAGTAAAATTCTGTCGTCTAACAGTAATTGAAATTTTGATCTTTACGTATGTTTGTCATCGACAGAAATATTTCAGGGTTGATAAGCGTTCGCTAAATATTTTATCGATATTTTAATATGAATAAAAAAATATTAGTAAATGGTGCATTTATGAGAACTCAATGTACAATGAGCATTCAAACGTGTATGTTTGAAATATTGCTTTATAATTATTATTTTGTGCAAGGTTATACTTATCAGAGACAAATTAAAAAAAAAAAGAATTCTTTTCCTGAAGTGCCGTCTGGCTGAATTTGATACCGTACCATATTACCGCATTCTAATGTCAGTTAACTGCTACAGTTTACAAAATGCTTTACAAAATACCTTACTCGTATTAAATTAACAATATTTCGCATTATCCTTCTATTAAATGCAATTTGCATTTTAATAGCTCCGCGATTTCATTAGCAACCGACAAATACATATTATTTGTAATTTGCGTGCAGAAATGCTATTCGTGATTGAATTGCTATTGGACTGTTTCTGGTTGAACATTCTTACAAAATAATATCGTAAAATATTCTTTCTTTTTTGATAATTTATCTTTATTATTACTAACGATTCAAATGACAAATTTTTATACAAATGGGTTGTATTTATATTATACTTCTATTTTTTGGTGTAATATACATTGCTTTTTTACATTGTAGCGAAAATATAACACTCGGAATATGTGAATATTGAAAGAAAGAATTTTTTACATAGGTCTTTTTCTTTAAATACAATAATCCATATATTTCAATAACTCAGTTTTTTTCAAAGTGCAAAGGTCTCTTCGTGAGGGCGCTGGAAAACTTATTGTTCGGGGGACGCTAGAAAACTTACTGTTAGTAGAGCGTGACTGCTAGTACTATCAGTTAAGAGCTAAATTTAGGAAAATGCTACCTGCAATATAGTCGCGTGTAAAGAGCACGATCGATATCCGCATTGCATACCACATTGCTGTCCGCTCAATGGTCTGTCGCGATCGCATAACGAATAACGAAACGCCCGATAATACTATACGATATTATCGGAACCGGTATTGTGAATCTCTGCGATGAGTATGGAAAAATTGTAACGTATTAATCGAAATTACAGTGGGCGTGATTTCAAGTCTGCGATGTGAGCGCGCTATCAATGCGTTTGATTATACAGAATGTTTTATTGATCTTAATCTTGAAAATAAATATTTTGTCATAGTAATAAAATACCGATCATTAGGAAAATGTTTTGAATAACCTTATCATTTGTTGTAATGTTTTAATAGTACATTTTTCAGTAAGGAGATTATCTAGATAAATATCTAAGTTCTGAAAGAGTAAGTTGGAACAAAGGCTTAAAAATTTATAGAAACTTCTTATACATATTGCGTATTCCTAAATAGATAATGTATTCTTTCTTATTAAGAATAATGTATGTTAACTATTTTGTTTACTTAAAATTAAAATCAGGACGGAGTCCTTTTCCTATTGAAGTTTTTTTACATAAGTATTAATATTTGTATCTTGCATAGATAATTCAAAAGGCAGTTTTAATTACGCATAAATTGAACTGATCATATATACCAAAGAACAACAAACGTGTTGAATATTAGTGTCAGTCTATATATACAATCAGCCGATTGATATAGCGTGACGTTGTATACGTCGTTTCTTATCGTTCATCAGACTGAACAAAGATAAAATTACGTGTGATTGATATACCTCTTTTTTTAGTACGCGGGTTCTATGTAACTTATATCAAGATAACATTTTTTTTCTTAGGTTGATTATTCATTTGCAATATATTTTGAAAAACGTATTATAATTACAAAATATAAAACTCTTTCTATTTTATCACTAAATAATTTAAAATTTGTTTTATTAAAGAAATAGAGGACAAAATTATATTTAAAAAAAAAAAAAAAAAAAAAAAAATTAATATAATATAATAAAGAAGGAAAATATATATAAATTTCTAATAAAACATTATAAATTTTCAGCATGTTATGCATCCAAGAGGAGTTGGCTCAGCTAAATGAAATCGCAGGAAATCCCGAAAAGCTAATCACGGAATTGCAGGAGGTTCAAAATCAATTGCCCAATAGCAACCAACCTAATTCTGCAAGTAACTCCAGTGATACTGCGATAAAATGCCCTCTCGGATCGGAAAGCATCGATTCTCGATCGAGTTGGGTCGACGGCATACTAGGATGTATGCGTCCTGTTTGGACTATGTTATCGAAGGCTGCTATTAACGAAAAAATTAAGATTCTCTCAAGTAAGTCATGTAAGTCTCCGTTTCTTATGTTGGCTTTTTCACTCATTCCTTCTTTCTTTTCTTAATTAAGTTGCAGTCGGTAAAAAAAATTTATACATTTGATAAAAATAAAATTTTGTATTTTATATCCAGTAGAGATGAGTCGTACTCATTCGTTGTGAATATTCTCCAGAAACGTTTGATGTAAGAATAGATTAAATTTACATCATTCTTTTTTTGTAGACTTATTAAAATTTACTAAGTATTCTTTGTGAGAAATTTGGAGACTATTTTTCTTTAACCACATTAAACCAACTTCTTAATTTAAGTTTAAAAAAGTTAAAAAACCTATGAGTTATGCATAAGATTTATTTTTACTCCGAACATTTGAAATATTAATGAATACACTTAATATGCTGATTAATACGGCCTGCATTTTAGCAGATGATTGGGAGATAGATTTTAATGACATCAGCGAGATGCAGTGGCTCGCATCCGGGGCTCAAGGTGCAGTATTTAGAGGAAAGTTAAATAACGAAGTTGTGGCTGTAAAAAAGGTGAAAGATCCAAAAGAGACTGACATACGCCATTTACGAAAGCTCAATCATCCGAACATCGTACAATTCAAGTATAACGCTCGCTATTTCTCCTGCATATAATATTACGACGTAAGTCACGCGTTATAAAATACTTATTGTTTAATTTTTACAGAGGAGTTTGTTCACAACCCCCTTGCTTTTGCATAATAATGGAGTTGTGTCCGTTTGGACCATTGTACGACCTTCTGAGAGCTGGAGAACCGGTTCCTCCCGCCAGATTGGTGTCATGGTCAAAACAAATTGCTGCAGGAATGGGTTATCTCCATGCCCACAAAATCATACACAGAGATCTGAAAAGTCCAAAGTAAGTAAACAATGAAATGATAATATGGAATTTTATCGAACTTATAAAAGTTGCAGTTGTCTTTTTTTACTTATTAAGCCACTTTAATCTATTAAGTTTTGTTTTTTGGACAAATTTGAAGACAATTTTTCTTTGGTCAATATTTTTTTTAAATTACAAGTGATTTGGAATAAATATCAAGCTTTAGAAGTGGCTAAAAATGAAAAATAGTTTGATAGATATATGAGACATGTTGTATAATATAAACGTTGTATAATTTAATTGGCAAATTATCTCCTGTAAACAAGATAGATTCAACAATACTCCCGTAATGCTGTGGAACAATAAAAAATTATACTTGTAGCGTTCTAATCGGGCAAAGGGAAGTGGTGAAGATTAGCGATTTTGGCACGAGTAGACAGTGGAATGAAGTTAGTACGAAGATGACTTTCGCCGGCACGGTAGCATGGATGGCGCCGGAGGTGATCAGGAATGAACCATGCTCGGAAAAGGTGGACATATGGTCGTACGGTGTTGTATTGTGGGAATTACTGAGCGGTGAGATACCTTACAAGGACGTCGATTCCTCTGCTGTAATGTGGGGAGTTGGCAGCAATTCTCTTCATTTACCGATACCCACTAGTTGCCCCGAAGGTTACGGATTACTAGTCAAGCAATGTTGGGCAGCTAAACCACGTAACAGGCCCTCCTTCAAGCTTATCGAAATGCACCTTGCCATTGCAGCTGTTGATGTACTTTCTACGGAACCTGATGATTACTTTAAGGCACAGGTAATAATTGTTCTGGTGGTAAATTTATGTGTGCGAAATGCTTGAATAGATAAGAATAGTAATTCACTGTCTTTTAAATACGAAAAGTTCCTTTTTATGTTCCTTTGGCTATTACGACAAAGTCTGTAATAAGAATCAAATTTGGAAGGAAAGAAAACGGTGTTTTTAAACGGTGGTCATAAATATTTTTCTCTTTTCTCTCGATGCCAATTTATTTAATTACTAATCAAAGTACATGGAAAGATGATAGTAAAGTTCTCTCTGTTGCAGCAAACTTGGAAGAGGGAAATACAGGAACGCATGCAAAAGATACCACTATTTACTAACACCAATCCAGAAGACCTAATCCGACGGAGGAAGGATGAATTACGGCAGGCTCAAGATGTCAGAGAACACTATGAGCGTAAGCTCGAGCGCACGAACAATTTATACTTGGAATTAAACGCTATTCTACTGCAATTAGAGCTACGCGAACGAGATGTGATAAAGTAAGCAAAGTATTATTATGTAAAGTCATAGAAATGTATTATATTGCATTATATTTGTTTTTAAACATAGATACTGCAGTAATTGATATTTGTATAATTGTTTTATGTTATGAAGTAAATTAGATAGCTTACATACAAGCCATACATTTGGAAATTAATGTCCGTGTTTGTTTCAGGAGAGAACAACAATCAACGGGCTATAAACAGTACAAGAAACGCCTTGTCCGTCCTTTATTGAAGGCTCAGGAGAGACTGTATCGGAGACGGAATGGTACAATGCAGTTTTCCACTTCTTCTACGCCCACTACTCCACCGTCACCCACGGATTCACCGCAAAGCCCTGTCAAAGTCACCATGTATACGCAATTGAATGAATCCAATCAACCGGAAACTATTTTAGCACCGAACAATAGTTTCAAGCAGCGCAAATACAGGCATCATAGAGTCGGTTCGGGTTGTGGCCTGAGTTCCAGTCCTAGATCAAGTCCTCATCGTGAAAGAAAGGTGAGAAATCGATCATAAATAAATTAAGCATATTAAAAATAATTTTGATCGACACTTGTTGACTTTCTTAATGTCTTTTATATGAACGTTTGTGTTTACATTTAACTTTTTGAATGAACTTAAAGTAAATTCTTTGACAAAAAGATGATGTTTATTTAAAAATTTACTATAAAGCTATTTGCTGTGTGTATTAGAATATTCGACAAGGTTCTTAATTGCATAATGAATTAATTTATATCATTTTTCAGTCAACTAAAAGAAATTTAAAGAGAGATCTTTTAGTTATTTTATATTAGTTAATTGTAATTAACGATAATGTTATAAACGTGGCGTAAGTGTGACACATGACATTGTGCTTTTTAATTATAGAGCATAGAGATATCTGGAAAATTCGTGGATAGTCACACGCAAACAGATATTATGGGCATCAGCGAAACGGACCACATCCCGAATATAATGTCTTCGCATGAAAACATTTCTTTGAACGCTACTAGCAGACACTCATTCAGTAAACAAGTCATCGAATGTTTAAATGGAAATCCAATTTTGTCTAACACGCACTATCCGATGCAGACTAGTTCGTGCTCTAGTCCTGAGCCCATGAATGAACATAACACGAACGGGAATGAACGTTTAAAGGATTGTAGCGATGATGACAATCTTGAGACTCTCGGCAGAAAAGTCAGTGAGATTATGAATGCGAATCGTCTTATCGTATCTTCCATGGATAATGGAAATGGCGATATCATAATATCCCACAGGTACAGATATAATATCCTCTGTGTGATTTACTTTGATTTTAAAACTTACAACGAATTCTGAAACAAATGTTTCGAAAGACACATTGCTTTATTACATATATTTATAGACAGAATACGTTATCGCTATTCATACTGTCAAAGTAATATAATTTTATGAATTATTTTATCGCATTTTTTGCTTTAACAGCAATATCTAAAAATAAAATGCTTCAAAGTTGTGTAGAATTGCATTACTAAAGAATCAACATTTGATGATCGTGTAATTTAATATTTAAATGGAATTTTTACAGTAGAAACAAAGAAGACTCAAGTAAGTTGTCTGGACATTATGTGGAGCAATCCGACATTGAAGTACGAATTTCTTCGGACAATACAGATGATCGCGAAGATGATGCTTGTGAGGAAAGCTGGTCAGATGAAGAGGGAGAGGATCCAAACTATACTTACAATTGTTCCTTGAGACGAAGAAGGTACATTTGATTTATGTATATAATAAAGAGAATTATTAAGAAGTATTTAAATGCCTGCTTCTCTGAATGGTCAAATCATATTAAAAAAACGTTTGTCGCGAATATTACATAGTATCGCAAGAAAGCCAATCGGTCCCGGCTGCAGATTACGAAGATCCAAACCAGCAGCATCTGGGAGAATACAAGGGGTCTTAGCTTCTGATGAGGAAAATACATCTGAATATTCGCATCCTCCGTCCAGTCAGACCTCCACCTTAGAGAGCAATCCAGATGTTCAAAGGATTCTTCGTAATATACAATGCCAAAAGGTGAGTAGAGTAAATTCATTTATTTTTATAATATAAAATCTGATTTAAGAATTATGCTTTGTCAAGATCAAATATATCACATGCGAAAAACGTAAATTATGTTTTGTAGAAAGTAAGTAATATGTTTGTACTGGAATATACATTACATTGTTAATAAAGAATATTGTACATTTATATTTATCACATAGTGAAAACGATATGTACAAGCTAATATATCACTTGTTACACTTTTAAAGTGGACTTTGCAAAATTTAATTTTTTTGACTTATCTAGTTTTTCGCAGGTGGTTAATTAAACTTTATAACAATATCTTTTATAAGAAATGCAGAAAGATTAAAAGATGCGTGTGTTTTATCAAATTTAGAGAAAGGAAATAGATGATGCTTCTGACACATCGAGTCAATCGGAAACGGATGAAGTCAGTGAGGTTACAATCGCATCTCAACCAGTGAGCGGAGCGATGAAGATAGAGAGCCGAGTATAAATTACTTATTAGTATAATTTTTATATTTGATTTATGAACGATTTGTAGGATAGAGTTACTGCCTAAGTGAAATTCGGTGATTACAGCATCTTTCATTCTGCAACTTACATTGAATATTGTAGATATTTATCGATTCATATACATGTATACACATTCATATATACACATACATAACGATATATATATGCAGTTACATATATATATATACTTATTTATGTATATATACACATATGCAACCATATACATCATATATATACACACACACATATATACATACATACATATATATATTAAAAAGATGTAGTATTATTTAGAAAACATAAGCAAATAATTGGAAATTCGAGACTTGACGTCTTAATTGAATATTGAAGCCAATCAGATTTCAAAATCACTTATATAAGTTAGTGAAAAACTATGTTAATATTGCTCAAGTTTATTTGAGTTACACACAAGTTTTTTTTAAAGCCGCATGAGATCGTGAATTTAGATCTATACATAGTATAATTTTCGTCCAACAAATCTAAATACTGCTTCGAAGGATTTTATTTGCAAATGCAGCGATTATATTAGTATTATTCAGAATCACTGTGTCCACCGAGCTTTATCTACGTCGTAGCATTCGTTAGATTTACTATTGGAGAATGTTATATACATGACGTGTCCGGTGTGCTTCACGTGAGAAATCGTCTATTTATTTATTTTTCATGGCATCTCATATTTTGCGTTGATAGTTCCTGAATAAGCGTATGTACGTCACTTACAAGTCACAAATTTAATTTCAAGCATACCCATTGCCGTAGAAATTAGTTTTCTACACATATTTGGAGACAGACAGCAGATTCTCAAGTTCAAATATTTCCCTACTTATGTACGTTTATGTCTGATGAGACAGAAAGGCAATTATAAGTAATCACAATTGTGAAAGCATCCAGCTAATGATATTATGTATATATACATACAATTTAAACGCAGAATACATGCGTTTGCTTGAAACGAAAAGAAAAAAAAAAAAAGAGCAAATAAATTACTTGTCAAAAACGGGATAGAATGTACAACATAACGATAACGAATTTTATGAAGACATAAGTGCCTATGGCAATTTGCATGCATCGACCGCGACGATTGAAGTGTCTAGTGAAAGTTAGAGAATTAGTGATATATACAATTTAGTCTTTGAAGCATGTATTGGAAGATATTGTTGTACTTATATGATCTTTTATATTTATAATATATTATGAATATACACGGGAAAAAAAAATGTTAGACGAGAAACGAAATGCAAGAAAAAGTGCAAGAATATAAAATTTCCTTCCTAAAAAGCTGTACTCTATTCACGGGAGAGTATCGTTGCATGTATCTCTCTCCGAGATATGTGCTCATACGTAAGGAACTTGATTCTTTTCTTTTTTTTACTTCACAGCCAACAGGGGTCAAAGAGTATAAGTTTACAGTGACTATGTACTTATTGATTTCGGGCTAAGCATTTATATATAGTTTAAGAAGTGAGTTGTATTGCGCAAGATAGTCAAACGTGGTGCAGATTACGCGAGTTTCAAAACGAAGCTCAATAGCACTGGACTGCACGCGAACCTCATACTCATTCCGCGGATTATCGGTACTAATAATTATTGTAAACTCTGTCTCTCTCTCTTTCTCTCTCTCTCCCTCTCTCTCTCTTTCTCTCGCGCATCTTTATGAATTATTACGTTTACTCAAATGCCGAAAAGAAATGATGTTTTGCATCCATCTATTGTACCTGCTTTGAAACTCAAATTGCCTTAATGACAATTATATATACATCTGTATCTGTAAATATAGACAATACAACGGAAACTTAGTGGAGTAAGAATAAAGTAGAGTAACGATTTTGATGTGCTCATTTGAACGAAATAATTTATAAGATATATTATATAGAGAGATGTACTTTTTGTAGTAATCATACGTATTGTATCCATCATACTTATGTGAGTAGTTGCGTAAATTGTTCCTTTCTGTGCAGTGGCAGCTAAAACTGACTAGTTCTATTATTATATAATAATGGAAGCAGTACACAAAATTTGTGTTATATATATAAGATAAAAATAAAGTTGATTTACACGATGTCGTATATTTCATTCTTTGTACAAATCCAACGAATGTATCGTGGCGTATATAGATCGCTAACAAGCGATAAAGATTTTTAAATGTATGCAGCTTTGTTTAAAAGCGATCGTTAAATTTAATGACGGCATTGGCATACGAAAGTTTTGACGCTTAGTTGAGAATTGCTTGGTAATTTGATAAACATGGATTTACAAATATGTTACACGAGTAAACTTAAAAACAAACAATTTACATTACAACATCGATGAAAACTATTGCGGATTTAAACATTAAAATTCTTTTAATCAAAACTTCGCACAATTGTATACACTACTACATCTTGAGAATGTCCATGTCATATATATATTTAATTCCTATATCTAATTTGACATATTGCAAATTTCTACACTGAAATCTCATTTACACGCAATCTCTTTAGTATGTATAATATATTGACATTACATTAGCATATTTGAATTTGAAGAAAATCCTTTGGTCGCAGTATATCAAGTCACACGTTAAAAATTTTAAATGTAAAACATGTATAATTGTTGAAATATGAAAAATAAGAAAAAACTAATTATGTACATAAGTAAATACGTAAACAAGTAAATAACATAAAGCGTATATACATTTTCTTTTTACAAATATAGGTGTAAAAACTTAGAAATCTTTTTATACAGATTAAATTTATGAGAGTATAGGGCATTATTAATTGTTAGAACCAATTAACATGTTATTCTACTATAATTATTATCATAAACACGCTTTGACAGGAATATAAAATTCTTAAATGATAATAATTGATTCATCATAAACATTAAACTAAAACAGTTTATCAAGTCTTTCTCTTTAACGTACACCTATTGAAGCAGTGTATATCATTTAAATCCGTAAAATTGTTTTTGTTCATTTTTTGGTAAAATAAATGAACAATTAATTTTGAATAAATAAAACTGTAACTACAATAATCACAAAGGAATAATTTTCATTACATAAATTCTACCAATAGAATGAATTACTTAGAAATTCAGCGGTAGATTTATATAAAGATGAAGCGCTTTGTTTTAAACCGGTAAATAGCGATACGACACCTTCCTTGTCATCTTCTTCTTCCTCTTCGGGCAAATAATCAGGCATTTCTTCGCCATCGCTATTGTCGCCTTGTATCTGTGAGAATTTTATAATTGCATACTTAATACATAAAAATATATCAGTTATTGGTATAGCTTAGCAAATAAAAATTATACTAATATAAAAAGCAAGATAGAAAACATAGTCAGTAATTCAAAAATTACAATTCTTACCAAGTTTACTAAAAATTCTTGATTAAATTTATTTCTTGTAACCAATCTTGCTTCCATGGCATCTGTGTTTTTATCGATTGCTTCTGCAATTTGTTTTGCAGTGACATAATTTAAAGTACGCATAGTTACACGCTGGTGTTCTACATCGACAACAAGAGAAATGAGACCTTCAATTCTTATTAAGATTCTTTCCAATTCGGCACGAGTTTCCTATAATCACAATCATTATAGTTTATATAATCAATTTATTACTTCTTTTTTATATAAATTAATTAATGCTTACAGGTAATAAACCTTGAACATGTAAAACCATCACATGAGTCTTCAACTTTTTGGGCTCTATAACTCGTCTGCAACGACTGCGTAAGTTGTATATAGGAGGTTTCATGCGCTCTATGTCATCTTTGATGTGTTGCGCTTGACCGGCTATCTTTGGTTCACTCAAGCTGTACTTATTTATAATAGCCTCTAAGGATTCTCGTACACCAAAGGTAGATGTTATGTGAATATAATTATCAACGTTTTTAACAAATATCTCCAGAATGTCTAAGGCTAAAACGACTATATCTGGGTCAGGTACTTCTAAGACATATGCTATGTAAGATAAAACTGTTTTGTCCTGCAATATAAATAGTAAATAAACCATAAAAGTATACATTTTGTACAGGCTTCGTAAATGAATACTTACTTTCAAGATTGTGTCATGGTTTACAAAATCATCGGCAAGCTTTCTATATGTTTGAAGAGTCTCCTGTAACTCTCGCGGATCGACATCAATGGCATCCTCTCCGTCCATCGTCCGCTAACGTTATGTTGACATTAACACGCTCGAGATACTTTGAATGATTAGATGCGATTTATCTAATACATCTATGACTCTCGCAAATTATGTAGCTTATAAATCAGGTTTTAACGTAAAGTCTCGCCAAGAACTGTATTCATCTTTGAGCAAAAAATGAAAAACCTGCCACTACGTTATTACGTCGCAATGATATTGCAGATGTAATCTAGAGATCACTCCAACCTTATTCACAGGACATTGATGAAGAACATTACTCGAGAGACCGACACATTAAAACGTATCGCGAATAAAACAATAAACGAGTGCTTAAAAGGTCACATTTGGCATTTGATCAAAATCGATCGAAACATGTTGTACTCCGACATGTTGTCATTTGATCTTATCAACACACTGTCAATCGTGATGCCAGAATACAGACGCGGCCGCTGACGAAAAGGGATATAAAAGATCAGCTCTTTGTAGCTGTACTATTTGTATTTATGTTTTCTTTCCTTTCCTGTAGTGATATTATTATCGAATAATTTTTTTTATTTAGTAAAAAAATACATATGGCGCCAGGAAAATGTCCATGCTGTTCTATTATCATCTAATAAAACGAGAAGAATTATTTTGTGCCATCTTTCGAGTATTTCGGAAACTCTTTAGCGTCTGTGATATCAAGCCAAAATCTAGTATGGCGGTTATTCCAGGAGCAGCTGCTTGCGTTATTTGAAAATACGATCCTTTCTGTGACTGGTAATCAGTGGACAAAGAGTGGTGAAATCAGCACGTTTATATTAAGTTTCTAATTATTATAAAGCCCCACGTGCACAGCAATTTTAATCATTATCATCATTATCATGACGGATCGGATCGAATTGAGGATGAACGTGGCCGCGTTGAAACGAGTTGATCCCTATGTCAAGGATATTCTCGAAACCGCGACTCATGTCGCTTTGTACACATTCAACGCAGAAGAGAATGAATGGGATAAGACGGACATCGAAGGCGCTTTGTTTCTTTATTCGAGAAATGGCGAACCGTATCACAGTATTCTCATAATGAACAGGTAGTGTGATATTCTCTGTTGGTATCTATGTATCTATATTTCCTGTCTAAAGAGATATAGTATACTATGTTTACCCTGTATTGCCAATTTACTCTAGAGATTTGTTAACTTTTAATCCAATACCTGATCTAAAACTGACCACTGGAACTTGACATTTATTTATTTATTATAATAAATAAAACCTGTTACAGATTGAATACGAATAATTTAGTAGAACCAGTTGCTCCTGGTTTAGATTTGCAGCCACAGGAACCATTTCTGCTGTACAGAAATTCCAGAAACAACATACATGGTATTTGGTTTTATGAAAAAGAAGAGTGCATACGTATCGCATGCATGTTAAGAAAACTTTTGAAGGAATGCGAAGAGACTCGCAGTGTTAATAACAATGAACCAGTAGATAAAATTAAAAAAACCTCAGGATCTAATGTGAACGATGTGGATATATTCAGTATGCTCAGCAAGGCGCAAAAGGATTTCAATACAAGCAGGAATATTGAAGGTGGCACAATAATCAGATCAAACTCTCCACCGAATAATGTTACCGGGCCACTAGCTGTTCCCTTAGGACCTGACGTTACCTCGCAAAGTGTAATGGATTTCTTTGCTAAAGCTAAGGTTAATATCATCTTATTCACACTTGTATGTAATTTGGAGTAAAATATCTATTTAATTCTTCATATTGTTTACATGTAGGTGAATACTGGACATTTCAAAGCAGGCGATCCGCCTACTCAGGGAAGTGCGGTTGCAGCTGAAAGCAAACCTTTACTCGCCCGCTTAATGTCTCACCCAGCGGCGCATACTTTGGAACATATTGAAAAACAACAGAGATCTATAACGCCACAGCCCTCCACCCTTCAGTCGCAATCCGCAACAATTTCCTCTACAAACAGATCTAAAAGACGGAACAAAGCAACTCCTCAACAAGAGTCAGTAATGTCCACGTCTACGTCGATCTCACAAGATCATTCGTTACCCGTTACTCAAACTACTACTGATTCAAACGGGCCGACTGGATTTCTCAGGATACTGTCTCCAACCAACACGAGTTCTTTAAAAAACCATCAATCTATGAACGTTGCTAATACCAACAATGCCAATCCACTTGCATCATTATTTGCTCACGCTTCCGGAAGTACAGTAAGAAAATAAAAATTTCACGATCTTACATATATTAATACACACACACACACACATACACACATATATTATATATATATATTTTTAATCTTTATTTTTCTTTGTTTGATTTAGTCATCGGATGACATTATCGCACCGACAGCAACATTGTCTGGAAGAGGATCAGCGCCAGCCTTGATACCTCCTGTAATGTTTGCCGCTCCCAGTCCGCCAGATCCTTCAAGCAGATCAGTAGAACCATTGACGAGAAATCAGCTTTTACAAGCGTTCAATTACCTGTTGAAAAGCGATCCAGATTTTATCAACAAGCTTCACGAGGCCTACGTCAAATCATTTGGAGAGATACTTTCCTAAATCTGTCAGCATATTGTAATACTAACGAAAAACCCATGCGGGTTGTGACTGATAAAACAATTAAGCTAAAAATCTCGATACTGTGTATGTACATGTATGTATGTACATATTTGTGACAATGCTCGAAATTCAATTGACTCGAGAAACCAAGAGCCGTTTCTTTTAAAAGAAAGGAAAATTTCTTTTCTGGCCAAGAGTTAGAAAGCAATTACAGGAATACAAGACGATATGATACCTTGAACAGTATTTTTGTAAAATAATGCGCTTTCTTTCGAAAAAAAAGGAAAGAATACATGTAAGAAGTGATCGGTAATGGAAATCAGTGAGAAATCTGTGAACAAATTGGATGGTATACAACGGGAAAAATAATGAGCGGTTTTTAAACTGTGATGCCAACATTTGTATTATAAGCGCGTTTTATGACTGAAATTTCAATGCAGCACGAGATCCTTTTTTTTTTGAGCTGATCAAAATATCTATTTTACAGAGTAATGACGTATCCTTCCTATATATCGGATACCAATGTGTATGTTATCCATGAAAAGGAACAAATAAATAGAGACAAACACATCGAGAAGATGCTTAAAATATACTTTACTTTGATCTTTTTGTTCATTCCTCACAAGTAACACGTGTAAAACAAAATCTAAATAGTCTTATTGTGTATTTGTTTAATCATATTATGTCGTACTATCACATAGTATTTATACGGAATACGCTTAAAAATATGTATAAAGTAGGTAAAATACGGTTTCACAAATTTAGTGGCTACGCTTCAAAGTTACGCAACGGAACTCTTGACGTAATTATATCAACTACGAATTAATTTCTCACTGCAATAATTTTTATAGATTATTTGCGAAATATTATCTTCCCTTTATTGGAGAAATTAAAATTATATAATATTCTTATTTACAGTCCATAATGCAAATATTTCCGCGTTTACGACATTGTAACTCAATCATTACATCTTCGAGAATTCAACGTATCGTTTAATATGATAAAAAATACATAGGTACATATATTATCTATATTTACAATCCTACAACGATGCAGAGACATCGTATGCGCTACATCGTTATAACGTCATGTTTAAAGGGTCCAAAAATCCTGGCCCGTTCTCACTCTTCGATTTCACGACGACGCATGTACTGCGTCGGAGTTTCGAGGAAATGCAACAAGTAATACGCCATTGTTTACGATATAATTTACAATAGTTGCTTTCTTCGTAAAATTCACAGCCAAATGGAGCCTTCGCCGGCTCGCTAGCTTTCTATATAGCTTAAATGGCTGGAGTTTAGTATATGACTCTGGCCTCCATGGAATCTTGCAGAGATTTTTGTGCATTAAATATGCATTAAATATGTAAAAAATTAATAGAGTTGAAATGAAGTTAAATGTGAATAACATTAATATCTTATCATAAAAGAAATCTTGCTCATACAGCCTGTTGCATAAAATTGCAATACACAAATGCTCGGTGTCGTCCGCTACGCAAGTATACGTATATGGCACAGTTCCGGTTGTATGAGTCATATACTAAACCAGCACAAGCAGCTCTACTGACTACTACTTAGAAACATCTTGTCGAGAAACTCTGTCTTTGGATTGCGGAATTTCTTAAACCAGAGGCACTTTCGGTGATCCGAGTAAGGGCGGCCCGTTGTCGGATGTTCGATGTGGCATAAACTTGTTTACGTTTTGTGCCGGCACGGGCTGGAGCCATCTGACACCTAAACTGACGATCATCAACAGAACGATGAATCCACAGATACCTACGACGATTGTCGCCATCGGAAACCAACCGTCCGTTGGCTGACTTCCGTGATTGCTCGGATGCAAGGAATCCAAGTACGCACGCTGATCGCCGAACAATTCTATAATAATAATGTCAACGGCGAATTAGAATCAGTATTTGACAAATATTTTTTTGTAAAAGTTTAGATTGATACTTTTATTTAAAAAATTTAATTTGATCGATATTTTAAAGCTATATCTAATATTCAATAGCAATGTATATTACAAAATAATCAATACGACCGACGGTGGAAGTATTGAGAATATTTTTAATGGCGTGCGACATAAACAAGACAACCATCGAACCTTGTATTGTTTTGTTAAATCTGTTTTTCATCGCAGGATCGTCCACATGGTTGCAGAGGTCCTGATTGCAGCAGAGAAATCCCACGGGGCACTGACGTATTTCGAGACTCTCGGCCAGGCAACCGCTGTAAACGCTTTCCATTTTCAAGCGCAACATGTTTGCACTCGACGGTAATTTTGTGAAGCAGGCTTCACCGCGACACATATATCCCTGAGGAACGCAGTCCGGTTGATTGCAGAAGCATCTTATTTGTGTGTTGTTCTTAGGAAGATCTGTAAGCAAACGAAATCGTTAATATCAATGAAGTACTTTTCAAATTAAACGTATTGGATAAATAATCGAAGATATTCACAGACATATCTGCATTCGAAGAATTCAGATATTCACTGTTTTATTGTGCTGTGAAAAGTAAAAGTCGGAAAATAAATAACTATAGCATTTCTCAAAACCACACACATTCTTTCAATTTTGAATAATAATTTTTCTTGCGATAAATACTCCAAAAAAGAAAAAAAAAAAATACATTAAAAGTCAAAGTCTGGACATTGTTCAATATAATCAAACGTAATGTGAAGTTTATAATTTGGTTTCCAGTTTGGCATTTCTCTGCACTATTGCTACTGATAATCTTTTTTTTTTATAAATGATAAAGGAGCGAGATGAGGAAGTGATTCAGCCTTTTTGTTAATTTCAGAAGTTAAGAGGATTGAGAGAAAAGACAGACAGCCTCTCGAGCCGTTATCTTCAAAGCTCTCCAAGGGTGTACGGCGCGCATAAATCTTTCGCGAACAGAATGTCTTTGCTGAAATCACGAACGAGTCCGACGACTCCTACCAGTTTCGAAAAGTCTTGCGCGTACCAAACGTGCTCAGCGTGAATATACAACGAGGGTGGTCATTATTTTTTCGTGCGACTCCGTTAATGAGGACCGTGCGAAATAAATAAAAACGAGAGAGAGAGAAAGACAGAGGGACACGAGGCACATTTATTATGATATTGCGAGGCCATCTTTATCCATGAGCATGCTCGCATTTGCCCCAACCCCCGGTCTACCATCTTGCCGGTTCCCCCGGCACGACCTCGTCTTTCCCCACCGGTTTCTTGCTAATAAGCCCGCAGCGATGTCTTGCCTATATGCATCTCTCTCTCTCCCTTCGCAACGAGCGAGCAAGTGCGGCCCTCCCTCCGTGCGCGGCCCGTCGGGGTCCGGCTCATCGGGGAATAAAAAACGCTAAAACAGCCGAGTCACAAAAGAAAGATTAAAGTGGAGAGGATATATAGAGAGAGGCATGCGATGCCGTGCTCCGCCGCACAGTGGGGCCAAACGACATTTCGTGTTTCAAAAAAGGCTACAGTCTCGAAATGTTAACCGATTTCGATGCTTTTTTTTTTAAATGAAAGCTAACAAAATTTGCAATAACTTTGTGGAGGTAGATTTTTGTTTTTTGTTTTTTTTTTATTATTAAATTACACATAAAACAATTAAATTTGTAAAATATAATGACTGAACAGCAAGTAACTCTTCAACAGTAAATATTTTCTGTAACTTAACATCGGGCACTGATATAGTTGAAATTAAACATTCAAATCCTGATTTAGGAACCATAAAGTTTGACCTAACTTCACAAAATGTTACCTTAACAAATAAAATTGATATGATAAAAATAATATAAAATTTTAATAAATTAGTAAATTAGTGAATTAATTAAAAGTAACACTAAATTATTATTATAAATTCGTAACGAATGGAAGCATTTTCCAATTCCAATAGATGCGGAAGCTCAAAACTTGTTGCTTGACGAACAATAGTTATTTAATAAGTACGAATTTATAATAATAATTTAGTGTTACTTTTAATTAATTCACTAATTTACTAATTTATTAAAATTTTATATTATTTTTATCATATCAATTTTATTTGTTAAGGTAACATTTTGTGAAGTTAGGTCAAACTTTATGGTTCCTAAATCAGGATTTGAATGTTTAATTTCAACTATATCAGTGCCCGATGTTAAGTTACAGAAAATATTTACTGTTGAAGAGTTACTTGCTGTTCAGTCATTATATTTTACAAATTTAATTGTTTTATGTGTAATTTAATAATAAAAAAAAACAAAAAACAAAAATCTACCTCCACAAAGTTATTGCAAATTTTGTTAGCTTTCATTTAAAAAAAAAAGCATCGAAATTGGTTAACATTTCGAGACTGTAGCCTTTTTTGAAACACGAAATGTCGTTTGGCCCCACTGTGCGCCGGCGCGCGTACCCCTCTTCCTCTCTCTCTCACTCTCTCTCATTCTTTCTCTTCTGCCGCCGGCAACTCTGTGCTAAATAATGACAAGCGCGAGACAAAGAATAGGGGACACTTGATGATTTCATTGCGTTCCACATTGACGGTTTTTACATGCCACAGATTGAAAAGTCGTATACAAATTCAGAAAACTATTTCCGCGTGTCGGCGTCTTGACGAAAACGTGATTCTTCGATCTTAAGGCCGAAATAATTTTATTAAAGTAAAATCGAATTTTGCTTTCGAGATGACGGAACATGCTCAACTTAAAATTCTCGTCCGAGTTCTCGTTTCGTTTCTGCCAATAAATCCAGTTTCATCTTGTTACACATGAAATATATCTTTCTAAAGCGTGCACTTTGGAATCTATTGTGAAACGGTCGAACCGAAAGAAAGACAGTAGCCCCCGAAAAGAGAATTCGAAGAGGCACTCGAGGGACAATCCTGTGCTTGCGCGCGTGTGTGTGTGGCGTGCGTTTAAAATAAAAAGGGAAGGAAGGGAAAAACAGCAGGAGGTCGAGGGGCCTGACTGAACAGAGATACGGCCGACAAGCCTAAGGCCGGGTAAGAGCCGTCCGAAAACAAACAGACTGCATCGCAGAGTCGTTCGTTATGCGTCTATGGTATATTAATTATTCCCGGGGGCCCGGCCTCGACGAGTAAGTTCCCCCCCCCCCTCTCTCGCCTGTATTTCTTTTTACGTTCCTTCGATATCGGGGGGGGGGGGGGGGACCACCGACGAGATCGACGTGCAGGACCGTCGAAGGTTTCATCCATTTTTCAATTATCAAGATTAAATTTGTATGACATTGAAATCGGTATTTCATTCGTTAACGATTTTCAATTGGCCGTATTACGATAATAGAATACATTAAGTGCAACTTTGATTGTCGCTCTCGGGTGCTTTCTCTGTTCAAAAAGTTCGCTTCATTTCTAAAATATTCGAAAAAAGCTGTGTATTTTACTCAATCTTTTCTTGCTATCTGTGTTACTATTGCAGATAACGCTATTGTCTCGTCGTGACTCAGAGAGGATCGATAAGTACTCGATACGGTTTGTATGCGAGCGCGGCGACAGAAATAAAGGTGCATTTAAAAATAAACTCGCAATATTCGACGCGAGTTCTGCGAGCAAGGATAGAAAGCTCGGCTGGACGGAAACTTGATTCGAACGAGCGCCGTTTGTACATGCAATTACGAGAGCGACGACTTATATACGCGTATATACGGCAATATGTAGCGGACATCTGAGGCGTACGGCCAATGTCTGCCGCGTTCGCAATGATGAAACTAACGAGCCGCCTCGAGTGTGTCCATGTAACCCGCGCGAGCATTACGCAACGTCGTCGCCCGTGCCTAGGTACATCGCGAACTTCTGCATTAAGCCGAGTTGCATCGGCGAGCGCGCTTTTCTAATTAGCGAGTGTAGTTTCTCTGGCGGTCAAGTAGCGTGAGAGCGAATCGCATCTTTACATCGCGGGGATAACAAAAGAATTGCAAATCCGCAATGATTACGAAATAGCGAATCGGATTGTCGGATATTGGCGCTTCCGCTCCGTTCGCTTCTCAATCAATTTAGCATTGCCACGTGCGATCCTTCGTCTGAGCGATGGAGTTATCTCGCCATCTTGCTCTCTGCGAGGAGTATTAAGGTAGCGGCGGGAATTAGAAACGGCTCGCAAATCGAGAAATAAAAAGTCAGCGGGAATGGAGTCACGGGACACCTGTTCGTACCTACGAGCGAGCAGACTATGAACCCGCGGAGTTATGCGAAAAGGAAGAAGGAACGTCGGCTCATCATCCAGCAACACGTGGAAAGGCGAAAGGAGTGGCCGAAAGAGATGAGCAGGTCGAAGAGGACCGGTCTTCTCGAGAAGCAGCACAGCGTGGTTCGTGAGAAACTTCCGTCGAACGATATACACTCGCAGTTCGAGACCTGCCGACTTGCGTAGAGAATCGCAACGGTCTATCCGATCGCTTTCGATCGTGTTGCGATCTTGAAAAAAAAAATTGCGAAATATCAACAACGCGCAATTTTTTTCGAAAAAATTCTCCCAGACAAGAAATACTTCACCGGTGATTAAATAAGTCGTCCATCGCGACAGCCTTTCAGGAGCGATATTCTTATATAATTTTACTTTTCCTTATTTTCTTATGTAATTTAAGGAAGTTCTCGAAACACGCTGCTGTTATGCTTGCACGGACGTGTAAAGGAAGGCGCCATCGGAGATCATCGTTCGGATAAACCTTTTTTCGAAGTTCTGCGACGGAAAAAACACGTCACAGGTCGAGAATTTTCGTTACGCGGCAAAAATTATCCTACATTCCTTCGGGCGAAGAAAGACGAGGGGCGTGGGACAATCCCGCTCGGCTTTCGGCTAATTCCCGTTTCACAAAGGTACTGTACCGAAGGTAGATATTTGCGTTGGGACTTGTAACTATCGAGAGAGCCGGGTCTATCCGGCTATTATGAGAAAAGCCGGCTTGAGATGGTTCGGAAAGAGAGAAAGAGAGAGAGAGAGAGAGAAAGAGAGCGGGTGGACCTAGCCGCCGGATGGTTACAGCGGGGTGGCAATTAGCAAGGAACAATGGGGAGCCCGGGTCCTTGTTTCTGGGAAGTAGGCGGAGGGTCCCTCACCGGGGGCCCTGCCATTCCACGGCAACCCGGGCCAGGTATATACGCGTCCGAAGACCGAATATAATATATGGCCGACGTAAGTATACACACAACGTTTCGGCGATAGAACGACGGGTTGCCGATGCTCTCCCGGCAACCTGGTGATTAGCCCTACTTAAACTCGGATACGCGGACGCGAGCGGCCCATCGGCAAGTAAAAGGCATCCTCATCAATTATATGCAATTGCCAAATTACTCCAAATTACACACGCCGGCTCTTGAAGAACGCGCAACCTTTTATGATAATTTTCGTGTTTTTGCGGAGGCAGCCTGCGCGATCACCTTTGATTATCGTTCGCCGAACGCGCACGTGATTAGCTCCGAGAGATTCGGGATAATTAAATTTCAAATTTCGACGTACGTCGGGAGAAATGTGACCGAACAAAGTGGGCATCGACAGGCCGAGCACGCGAATATACAATTATTCGTTCTCCGACCGATCGCGTTTACGCGGTTTGTTATCGTCGCGCGTGTCGCGTGGCAGAACAATGATTTTTGATTTCTTATTTCTCTCGTCTCGTTGTCTCGCGGAGGCGACCGGATAAAGCGTAATGTCGCGCGGTATATAACGTTCCCTTTGAATCCCTTTATTTCCGCTCGTTTGCGTGCGCTTGAGTTAGCGCGAATCAACACGGCCGCGTTGGCACGCAACGGCATGCGTGTGCACGGCTTGGAGACCAGCTGGCGCTTAACCGACGCCAAGCCGCTCTAACAGTCTAATTGCGCGGCACGAATTAACGGCGTCGCGACGCGTCGCCGGCGACGCGAGCAAATCCGCGCTACTGAACAGCGTGTTTTCGTTTCCACATTCTTTTCCCGCAACTCAAGATAAGATTACGATGGAGCATCGCCTGTTTTAATCGCCTTCTCTTTCCTTTGCCTCTGCGCAAATGCTGCCTGAGCAACAAAGCGGTGACCGGAGCCATCGAGACGCATTCGATGATTTATTGCGAGAACAAAGAACGAACATACTCGATATGAAGCGTGACCCGACCGAAACAATTGCGACGTTTCTCGTTTTATTGTAAAAGAGATGTCAACGACTTTCCCGATGACTAACGCTTCGACTCATTTTTGCACAAATTTGCGAGTATAAATACGCGGGTCTAATTAAAGCGATGATTGCTGAGTGGAAATCGATTGGTAAATTGAAGCAGTTTAAATGATTATCTATACACATTTTTTGCGATCCCTACGATTTTTCTTTCAGCTAATCCAATAAATCAGCGACAGCAGGTAGACGAGCAGCCGCGTGTTGCGCTGCGGGCGAGCGGTTACTAAAACGGTATCGTGTTCCTGATTCCATCACGCTTCATCGAGCATTATCAATGAAACCGGAATACCCTCTCTGCTGCATAATGCATTGTTTATTTTACGTCATGTACGCGCGGACATCTCGTGACGCGATTTCACTGTGACTTTACGTGTTGCACGAAGCAAGTGCCGAGATAAAGAGATTGATTTTATCAATCATTTCGAAATCTGCCGTTACGCTTTTATCAACAACAGAAATGTGCAATAATGCGTAACCTGTAGCTTTATACTGCGTATATTTGTAAAAGCGTTTCCTTGGAACCGTTGACATTGGTTCCGAGAATCTATCGTTGTGGCAGATCTATTTATAGAAAGTGCATTGTGACTGCATCGATACAAAAGTATCACTAACGATCCATCCACACGTCAGTCCAGCGGTCTTAAATCAACGACTCGTCTCTTGCTAAATGTGAATGCGCGATAAAGTAAAATCAAGAGCCCGTGAACCGCCCGGAGATCGACGCGCGATTTTCTTCGTCGAGTTTCTGCTCGCATCGAGTAATTAATTCCCCCTCGCGAGAATCCGCTATCACAGCCGACCGCCAAGATTCTAGCTTCTATTCCGCGATTACTTTCGCTCGCTCCGGGTGATGCAAACACGTCATCGGCACGGCAAAAAGTGGCGCGAAGGGGGAAACTTGGAATCGCGTTAATTGATCCAGAACGGGCGCGCCGTTATTGGCCGGCTATCGCGAGCGTCGGCGGCACGTGAATCCGAGGCGCGATTCAACGTGCGAGGAGAGATTTCTATCCCAGCGAGTACGCGGCGAAAATGCGAATCAACGCCGCGAATCAACCTCTCTCATCCTTCGTGTGATCGAGAAATTATCGAGTTATTAGCGAGAGAGCAGTCGTCATTCTTATTAATTTAGACCGCGCCGCGTCTTTTTCTCATCGCCTCCCGACAGCCCTCTCATCAGTCGTCGCGCATCGCAAGTTCGTTGATCGCCGCAACTACCGAGCGGCAGGGAATGGCAGATTGCGACAACGCTCGTTCATTTGGATTCGACGCATCTCGATCCTCGGGAGTTGCACATGCATGCACGCCGTCGCGCCGCGCCGCGTCGCATACAAAGTGCGCGATTAACATAACGCGCGCGTCTGTCTATTCCGAATGCCACGGATATAACACGCGCGGTGATTGATAGTCGATTGTAAATAGCGAAGAGCAAACGTCTCCCCGGGTAGTTATGTACACGCCGGAGTAACGCGCGATTTTGCACGGTCGCGGGCGTAACGTCGCGCATTTTTCATGAGCCGTATCGCGGAATGCGCCTCGGGCGCCAAAGGGTGAAAAGAAGAGTTTCGTGTCCGCGCGTGAGAAATCTTGTCGAGCGGACGCGCACTGAGAGTCGCGAAAAAATTTTTGGCAACCGATATATCAACGCGGCGATCGCGCGGATTATTTTGTTCGGCCGACAACACATATGTATTTAACAGAGAGAGAAAGAGAGAGAGAGAGAGAGAGAGAGAGAGAGCTGCTTTGGAGGCAGAGTGCTGCCGCGCGGAATTCCAAGTTCAATAAAACGGAATATGCGTTCCAAATAGCGGGGCTATATTTATAGCGAGATCGCGTACGTGATCGTTCATGCGATCACATGCGTGTGATCGTGTGCGGCGCCGCGAAGAACGCGTGTGTATAATTTTTCGCATGACAAAGACGACCACCGGGAGAGCATCATTATCATGAATAGAATGTTAAATCCAGACAAGTGCAATACTGTGGATAAATATGTATGATAATCGAACGACTTGCGTCCTGTGAACAGGACGTTTCAGTTTATAATACACATGCGTTGCGAAGGATAAGCGAGCGGGAAATCCTAATCAATTATCCGATAACCGGAAGTTAATAAAGATAACCTAAAGTTCCTTAATTAACAAGATAATATTTTTTCGTCGTCTTATCTAGTCACGATGGTTCTGATTCATCGGTAAAAAATGCGCCTGTATGATATAAATCCTGCTACCAGCGTGTAAACACGTCCCAGCGTTTACTCGCTCATCCACAGAGTTACCCTTGTTCTCGATTCTCGCGCTTCGCAAAGCAACGCTTGAACGAACGGCGCGAGCCGAGAAAATTTTCGAACGCGCCGAGTTTTACCGACGATTGTACGACCCCAGCCCTGGGACGACTCTGCGTGATTTCACCGGCTCGGAATAATGCGAGTGGTGGTAAATCTGTAAATAAGTAGCGAGCGAGATCGGGATTACATGAATTAGCATCTCATGGCTCGTAATGTTTGCCACTCGCCTACACGCGCACAGTCGCAGTAGCACAAATAAATCAAACAGATATTTTGCGGTCTTTAAAATAACTATCAAAACTGAGGTGGAACACGTGATTTTCGAACGACGGCGCTCGCGTGTGTAGCAACACTTCTTCAGCGTCGAATAAACGAGCTATAAAATTTCCATCAGCGTCCATCGAACGAGTCGTTAACTTTGAACTCGTCGAGTCGGTTTTGCTCAACCTGAATGCGGTTCGTAACGAACGACAAGGCGAAAGTGTTTTTGTTCATTGCGTCATTTTTACTTGATACTTTATGTTTTTATGCTCGTCATAATTTTGTCGTCTTAATTGATACAAGCTATTTAATTAACAGTGGAATGTACAAAATAAAACGAAAATAGAAATTTAGAATTAAAATAAATGTTGCGATACATAAAAGAGATGCTGAGGAGATTTTCTACTAAAATGTGATTTATAGATCCAAAATATTTTCAAGTATAAATTCACGTTGCTTAAACCTGTTCTTCCTCTTAGCGATATCAATATGTTTCCTATTGCGAAAAAAGATTTATTCTGTTTGACGCACAATTGTATAATAAATTCATGCGTGGGCCAGAAGCTTTATCAAAAAATATTGCAAATTTTTTTTCTTTATATCACTTTTTTATATAACATGCGTATGCAAGACCGTTCGCGATTATGTGCGACAGCGGTCATTTCCGTATGCCACTGTCTGCAAAGTGCAGAGACACACAACACAGTAATGAGTCATATTAAGGGTGTCGCAAAAACGAACGGTGCTTCAACGCGCACCGTATTTTTTATGCAAAATAATTAAAAAAATTATTACATATTCATATCGAGATTAACAAGATTCGAAGAGCACAGCGGCGTTCCGAAGGAAATGCGAAAAAATTCGACAAAATAAAGCCCATCCTTACGAATCCATAGCGCGATTGCTTCGTGGGACACCGCGTATGTGTACGCACGGCTACGCTGAGTATTTATGTACAGAGCGTACATAGCCGAAGAGGTACAAACTCGTCACGCACGCATGCATATCCGTGTAGACGACAGGCGCCATCGAGTTGACGTTGTGTGTGTGCGTGTGCACGTAGCGTAACGCCATGCGCCAGCTGTAGCCCCGCCACTGCGCCGCGGTACTTACGAGGCGCACACGTGTGCGTATATGCGAACGATAAACTAAGCGTGTGCGTGCATATGCTCCGCTCTCCTCATTGGCGTCGATGAGCTCGCATTTTTCGTCGTCGTCGCGCCGTTCGCCACTCGAAAGACAACGGCTGCGGCAACGACGACGATATAATGAGAAGCAGCGCGGATCGAAGCTCCAATTAAACCGAGCTTTCGACCGATCGATGAATTTATCAACGTAATTACATGCTCGAGAATATCTCACAATCACAGTCTAGTCTCTTTAATATCTTTCTAGTAAAATTTATCCCAACTTTGAATTTTTAAATCTACGATAGAAAAGTGTATAAATGATAGAAATAACATGGTTTGCGGAAGGGATGGGCAAAGATCACTCGATTAATCGATCATCGAAGCGTTTTTTATTAAGAAAACGATTATGTGTCCAATGTATTTATGTTCGATTAATCGCAACATCGTTAATTTTTTTTCTCGATGTTACGAAATTTTTTACTAGATTTACTAGTTATAAGTAGTGTAAAATCGTTTAGTGTAAAATTTACACCAATCAAAGTAGCAGATTTAGTACTTGATATACGTACTAAACGGTGTAAACCAAGCCTGTTATAAAAATTAGAAATGAATCGAATATTATCGATGTTTTCAAGATATAATCGTTTATAAAAAAATAGTTATTTTTGATAATCGATTATTTAAAAGTAGATTATTTTTTTTAGCATCGCCCATCCCTAGTTTGCGGTCGCATTTCCGACAAAAACAAAATGTTATTCTCGAGGTTTACACAATTTCATAATAAATTAATACAGCAGTGTTATGCTCTTCGCAATATGCAACACGTGCAAGGATAAAAAATTAATTAAAAATTTAGATCGCAGGAGAATAATTATTTCCATCAAATGGATAGAGCGCCGATGCCGTTGGGATTGCAGTTCGCTTTAATTAGCCAATGGACACTCGATTTTGTGTGCGCATTTAAGAAGCGAGTCCGTATCGGATGCTGCTATTATACGCGAACGGTTTAACGACACTTGCAATTCGTCGAACGCATTCGGATTAACGACCTCGAGCGATATATAGAGGGTTGCAGCTTTGCCGAAGATGCGAAATGCATTCGGGAAACTATAACCGCCCAACGAAATAGTTACGCGGAATCGCGCTCGAGTATGTCAATTAAAAGCGAAAGAGCATTCCGCTCAAGTCGATCAATCGAATTTTATTCCGGCTTAAGAGGAATGCGCGCAAACAACGCGACCGGCTCACTTCCTTGATTGACAGGTCTGCTTAACAATTAGATCCTCAGCGGAATCTATGCGACGATGTCTATTATTCAAGTATATATATTCAAATCCGCTTCGATTCAAGGATTATCGAAAGAGAAAAGGAAAACAAGACGCGCGGACGCGTGCAACAAGCGTGTCGGTACCTATCGTACACATATATAGATATGGTACATTATATACTCTACTATCCGCGCGCCTAGCTGGCGCCCGGCATATATACTTTATCGTCTTCCTAAACTCGCTATCGTGCTAAACGACGAAATTTCAATATTTATTATTTCGCCGGCTGGGTGAAAAGAGCAAAAGCAGAGTCACGCGTAAATAAATTATGCCGCTCACGACGTCAATTATGTATTATCGGTCATGCATTATACGTAATCACTGTGCTCACAGAAAATTTACCCAATCTCACTTGGCCGATTAAGGGGATTGTTGGCAATATAGATACGGAATACTTATTGTGAGAAGTTTGAACAAGTCCGCCGGCTCGCGTGATGCTAGTAGGCGCCGCTCTTTTGCGGATATAAATCTATTGATCGATCGTGAATCATTCGTACGTCGCACCGCGCCGGGCGATGCGAACGTTCGCTCCGCTCGCTCGCATTCAACTCGAGTAAACGATTTTATTGCTCGCGCTGAGCATTCCACGAACAGCGATCGACCCCCTTTCGAGATAGTTTACACCATCGCGTAATGGTTTTTGTTTGTTTGTAACTAAATCGCACTGGCGAACCCCTTGGCGCCGAGTATTTTCGGGAAGTGCGTGAACCTCTCATCATCCTTCGGTGGCTCGGTATATAAAAAGTAGCAATTTAGTATTCGTAAAAGTTCGAGGTTTTTCATTTTGTCAAGCTGAAAACGATTCTAGCAAACAGATTATAAAAAATCATAGCTACAAATGGTATCAATAAACGTTTTATCTTAAAATAAATGTGTTGAAAGTACGATCTTTGGCTCAAATCACGTCACGTAAATATTTGTTGAATATTTTGAGGTTCTAATTTTTATATTACAACTTTCACACAAACGAATAATCGGATAATACGATAGCCATTATCCCTGAAAAGATACGATGTGCTAAATTTGTGAGAATTAGCAAAACAAGCGTGTCGAGCACGTGTATGCGCCGTGTTTCCTGAGATTATTCGCACGCAAGTGTCTCACCTTTGCTAGTGACCTAGTGCTCATATCAGAGCACTATGTTCCACATTTGCATTCGAATAATAAAAGATTGACAATCGCAAAAAAAAAAAAAATTTATTACCGGCGAATAATTTATTGTGCTTTAAAACTTGAGATTTTTCACCACTAATATATTTATTTTCAGGTCTGAACGAAATATAAAAAAACTAGAAAAAAAAGAATACAAAAGCTGAGAATACCAAAGGAATGACAATGTCGCGCGAGAAGACACAATAAGCTCGATTGAGATGTATAATCTTCCACGAATATGACTTACAAGCGCCTGCCCGCGCGCTCATGTTTTCGCATTGGCGACTTATTTAAGTGATATTTCATACATATATGCGACATTGTTTGCATATCTGCAGCACGATGTTTGCACATCGTTCCGTTTATTTCTAGCAGACACGTTACCTTTATCGATGGATTGCTCCTCGTCGAGCATCTTCTGATAATCCTCCAAATCTAAATTCGCAGGCGCGCCGTTGGCGACGATGGCGATGAGACTTATCATCACCTTCGCGAGGATGAGAACGTTGTGCGGCAACATCCCGAACAGTCGGTTGAATCAATGAATATCAAAAGCGCCGCAAATCCCGGCGGTGGCACAGCGTCGTCGTGTTCGTCGTCGTGTTCGTCGTCAGAACGATGATGATCTTCCAAGGATCAGGCATGTGTTTTTTTTTCCCGCGTGGATCAAAGCGTCCGGAGCATCGCTGAAAATCGTCACGATCAATGGACCGCTTTTACTCGCTTGATTATCGCATCGCGTACAACGCGAATGCGATCGGCTCGAGAGAAGCACGCGCGAGAGGTTCGAAAGCGGACAGGCGCCGACACGAACGTACCAAGCACGGCGCTGTCCGACGACTGACTGACTCACTTGGTCGCGCCGGCCGCTCGGAGCCAGTCAGCCAGCCAGCAGGCACCCGGCGTCGGGGGAGCACTCGCCTCGAATAGTTTTTAAACGAAAGCTGCCGCCTGCCGCTCCGTATGCCACCGCTCCGCCGCTACCGCCGATCCTGCGATGCACAGTATTTACTTGGTTACTATGCAGGTCGCTCAACTTGCCACACAACAGATTGACACAAAAAAGAAACTTATTCTCGGGTGAAAGTAACTTTAAAGTTGTTATTGCGGTAAAGCAGACTATAAGTAAAAATTACTCTGTTTATTTTTCTACGGAAGCAAATTTTCCGTTGGTACGATATTATATTTATTTTGCAATTCTGTCAATTATGCAAATCTACAGCGCGATTGTACAGACATTTTCCTGCCGCGTGTCAAAGCGCGTTCTCCCTCGTGAAAATTTGATATATTATTATTCGCGCTTTTAAACGCAAAAGCTTTCGACTATTACGAAATATATACATGGAAGTTTCATATACGAAACGAGTTTTTCGTTCATGAGAGAAGGGGAGAGTTTATTACACGTATCCGTTTCGCATATTGAGATAATCGTCGCTGACGCGGAATACCGGAATTCGATTATTTTTCCAAAGAGCACACACGGCGCGCTACTTACATTAACGATGTGAGCTGTACACACGAACGTCCGATCAGCCGACACTGTGAAACAGTGTGCGTGCAGTCTGTCGGCAGAAAGTCGGTGAGAACTGCGGAGCGGAAGGGAGCGGTGGCGCCTGACTCCCGACGCCAAAGTGGTGCGACGCGACGCGTCTTTGCCTGCTTTTTCCCGTTGAGTCTCAGCCGTTTTCGGCGACACAGTGACAGGCCACCTTTTTCTACCATAATACATATCTTATTATTGCTTCCCGTTTACGAACACGAAACTTTAAATAGCGATTCGTACATTACCGTTTAAACAGAGGCAATTAGCTATCCGTTCCGCGGCACCGCGTTAAACACACGGCCGCTTTGGCTTATTTCCATCGTGGTAATACATCGTCCTTAAACGAAAGGGCTTAAGTGTAAACGCAGTTTAGCAATGACAGCGTGATGGATCTGCTGCTAGTTGCATCAGGCGCAAAATAGTCAAACACAATTTCGCCGTCTTATTTTAGGCGTCAGATCACAGCTGGCAATCGCGACAGGCGGACGACACACAAGCGGGATGGAACTAATATAAACAATTATACATTATTTCTATTAAGAAATATATTATGTATTATTTATCTTATACAATATATCTCTATCTAGATTTTATTTTTAGATAAGACTCAAAAATTATATTTTAAATGTACAACAATAACCTTTTTTCTATAACTTTTTTCTATATATTTAATTTTAGTGTTATAAAAACCCTTAAAACGTCATAAAATTTTTTATGTTAGTTTATATATTAATTTTTAATGACGATAAAAGTTATCAATAGTGTAATATTATATTTTACTGTTTGCAAAATCACTGTGTAAAATCGATATACGCAATGTATTTCAATTCTCAATTATATATAATTTTTTATGTATCTATTTAAAGAATTGAAATTCAAGCCCGCATTCTTGGCGTTCCATAGATAAGATTTGGACAGCGAATTTCTGACATCTCTATCTATATGCTTCAGTGACAAGCGCACATTTAAAACCTCACATTGATTACATTACTCTCACAGAGAATTCACTATACTCACGGGTGTCACGACGTCTTCCTCCTCGTTGTTTTATTTATGTTAGATGGAATCTTTTTTTTCACGATGATGCGGCGTTTCGGACGTAAGGTTTTCGGCGCGCGCGTGCATTATTTCTCCGCCGTTATTCATTTGATCGGCAGGATGCGTGTGCATGTGTGCTCAGCAACCTGGAGGATGACTAATTACGTTGAAACGGCCGAGGCACCTGGTATACCGAACGCCCCTCGAGGGGCTTGCTCGATAGCGGTGAAGAATTTGAGCTACATGGCCCGTCGTTAGGCAGACGATGTAGAACAAAGGATGCTAGCGTGATGGTTTATTCTTCGGGAAGCTTCGTCAAATACGCATACGTCGAGCATCTCGGAGTCACCCATCGTGAGTGACGTGGCTTTTCTGGGACCTCCCCAGTTATTCCTAAATAAAGATAAACCAAGTCTCGTTACTCGGCGCGCATGCATAATTTCAAATGGCATCAACAAAGGTCTCTTTTGTAAAGCGTGGTACAAAGTTAAACGATGTAAAGCTTAAAAATGCGCAAATAGTTACGGCAATTTTTTCCAAGCACATGCTTTATAAATATCATGTATCGGCGAATAAAGTTAACAGCTGGGTTTGCAATTTCAAGCTTTTCAAAATCGATGTTACGGTTATATCACTTGGACTGGTAAGGATTAATAGGTGCGGAGTGTGTGTCCGCTGAGATAATATTATTAGCATGCGATATTCAATCGCGCTCGCAATCCGACAGCCGTGCCGGCGCTACTGCTGGAACTTGAAAGCTATCCAACGAGAGTGTAACAAAAAATCGCCTTAATACAGACTCGGCCGACCTGTCGGCGGCAGTTATCTCCCGCACGGCCGGCTTCTATTTATATTTTCCGTTCGTTAGTCGATCAGTGGCATACGATCAAGGCGAGAATTATATCCACGAGCGCGAACAAACGCGTGCGTAAGACCGATCTGACGCGAACGAGAGATATTATCTTGTTGCATTGTGCAACGCTACAATTCTGTAAGTATTTATATTTATAAAATTTTGTGACATAACAGCCACAATACTTTACCTATGTCTTAATTTATCCCGCTGGAGGAAGAAGCGCAATTGTCCTACAATAATTATAATATACCTAAGTTTCGGCAATTATATTCAGTAGCTTACAGCGCCCATCGTATAACGATTGCTTCTCAGGAATCTATAATAGAAGTATTTATCATTAAAATTGTTATTATTCCTCGCAGCATTTATATTAAAAAATTGGCGTGCATGGTTTATGATGTATGCCTGATAAGAAAGAAATAAATGCGAATGATTAAATACGAATTCGGTATCATCACGTCGATTCATCCCGAGCTTCCTGCGTATAAATCGCGATCAAAAATCGATTCGACGCGCATCATGTCGGTCCACTTAAAACCGGATTTCGCCCCGACTCCCTGGAGGCTCATTCGGATATGCCTGACAAGGATTAGAAACCGTGAACGATGCGAGGGAAAACAATTCTTTGACGTAAAACGTGCGGAACTGAAACGATCGTTAACGTTACAGCAGTCAAAGGAATCAATTACGCATGTACTCTTAGTGATACTCGATAGAATCACACAGAGTCGATATCTCTGTCGACCTGAGAACAATAATGCTGGAATTTTGGATGAGTTTAAATTTACATTTGAATGTCACGATAAATAGAAAAGAAGTCGATGTTCGTCATTAACTATTGATGTATGTTAATAAGATGTTGTCAGCGTCCTATCATGTTCTTAAATTGAACAGACGTGAATTTTATTAGAGGTGATCATTATTTTTAAATAATATAAGTAAGTTAATTATTTTATATTTTATTTTATATCGCATTTGATCGGTGTTATATTTATGCGAAAAGTGCCAGTTAAGTTTGCAATGTGTTTATAAAGAATTGATTACAGATTGTGGCAAATTGTTCTTTTTTTTTTTTTCAAGAAGGAAATAGCTTAAAGTTTTCAGTCGCTTTTATCGCTGTGAAATGCGAAGAAATCGACGGGGCGCACCGTAGAGCCATACCGCGATGCCGTCCATTTCGAGATAAAAAGAATGAGAGGCTAACGACGCGCTTCGCTAAGGTGTATACAGGATGGGTCGAACCGAGACATTCCCGAACTCGAAAACCCACTTAGCCATTCGGAGAACGAAGATTAGAGGGTAGGTCTGTGGGTATCTTCAAGTTGTGCTATCTTATGCCTTTCGGGATCCGGAGGCTGAGGATAGGACCCCTCGTCGAGAGGTGGACTGATAAGAGGGCGGCTTTTAGCATATCGCGACAAACCACCGCGGGGAAGTGCGGTCGAGTAGGAGGAAAGGAAAAAAGGAACCGAGCAGATAATAAGAAATGAGCCTAAAATGCAGGAATGCTGTCAATTAGATAGAAGACGGTTATAAATATATAAAGGCGAAAGTCATAAATATGTTGGCGCGCGTATGTATTTGTATTTACTTATGTATTCAGACTTGATATCTGTTGTTTTATTAAAAAGCAAGTACTACTATATTTAATAACACCGTAATTGAGAAGCATGATATACGTAAATTGACATTAATGGAAGGTGCATTGTGGAGATTTACTCTATTCGAGAAATCTCTCGCGAAATGGTCTGCCGTTTCCCACGTGGGAAAAACGAGTCCTGCACTGTGTAGGTGGCTGCTATAAGCGTGAACACTCGCCATGTGGCCTCGATGCTCATGATCTGTGACATAGGGTGGTCCCTGCGCTACCAAGGCTGCTTTTGAGTAGATTTATCTTTCCCGAGCGTTAATTATATATATATATATCCAATGTTAATTAGCCGTAGTATGAAACCTTATGGCGTTTCTTTGCGCACGACGATATTTCGACGATAATATTTCTTATTTTATGTTGTTACGAGAATCCTTTTTCATATATTTATTATTTTAAATCTTATATTTAATATTTCTTTTCGTATAGTTGAGTGTAAGCTTGAAAAAAGTATGTAACGACAGAACTCGATATTTTCTTTCACAGCAGGTAATCTAAAGTCAAATAAATGACTGATTTATGTACGTGAGTAAATAAGATAAAAAAATGTGCGTAGTTACCGTGTGACTACGTAACAAGACGCCAGGACGGATATGAGGGCCGCAAAGGCAAGGATGAGGGCGGCAACGTGCAGCGCCCTGACGCGATTTCGAAGGAGTCGGTCGGCCGATTCCGCTTGATCCTCGGACTTCCGATCAGGTTGCATCGTCTGTATTGCGTCACGACTCGTCGATGCTGGATTCCCCGGCGTCTCGCGGTCCACCGTGGAACGTGCCTGATCCATCTGAGGCTTTCTCTCGCGTGTCCACGTACTCGTGTTCTCCTCGTCACTGTCGGCGTTGCAGTAGTCGTGGCTATCGCAGCATTTCAACCTGGGCCAGGGCACGAGAACCTGGGAACTCGTCGACGGTTCCACAGAGTTGACCAATCGCGACCCTGTGATCCAGGATTTTGTTTCGCACAATAACGGCCTGGCGACCCTGCATGCACAAAATTACGAACGATTAATTAATGAACTTGCTCAATAGAAATAACTGTACAATAGGCGGCAACTATTTTTTTCAGTTCAATTATTGATTCTCAACACCGAATGATAGATTTGTTGGAGAAATTAGCCGCGTTATAATATTCATAAAATTTGTACGACACCTTCTTTTACTGATTTTTTGAATTGAACAAATTAATACGAATTCTTGTCTAATCGGACGATTCTTCTGCAAAAATCCGGAAAAAAACAATACTAGCCGCATTAGCATATTACAATTCGGATTTTGTCGAACTTCTGCGTGATCACAGCTTTTAGGACGGCGATCATGATGGTAATATTAATGAGACATTTAACAAAGTTCGCAGAAACTTTTTCGTTCGATTATCTCGTCAAGGTTACTTGCGCATTCCTGAATTTATATTATGGCGTTAATCGAATTTGTACAACGCAACGAATTAAATCCTGTTTGCGAAGAGACATAACACCTTGCCTTAACACTTTAGCATTTAAAAGATATTAAATAAAAAGCTTCTTATCAGAAAATCAGAAGATAAACGATTCAAACGTTATATTACATCAGAAAGCTGGTTGTCTGCGTAAATGCAATTTCCAATAAATATTAAATGTAATTTATGTTATACACACTCTGTACATCCTCTTGTAGTCGTGCTTTCGCCAATTTCTTGACTCGTCAGAATAAGTTCGGTGTAACAAAAGAATTTCGTTCTACAGATTTCCACTCCAGCTTCTTTACAAGCCTTGTTCGTGCACACGCATTTTCTTCCTATAAAACGTAATCTTGCATGTAACGAACAATTAAAATGAGACAGTTACAAGTAAGAGTTTCATGTTCATAATATTTTATGTATTGTAAAGACAAATTGCTAATTCATGAAAAATAACAAGTCTTGTGAACAGAAGCAGTTTACAAAAATAAAACTGAGCAATTTTTAACGATACTATTAATTTGTTGGAATAAATTAAGTGAGCTAGATATATTCGCTACATATATTTATGGGAAAAAATGTTTAATTAACGACTCTTCTCCGAACGTTTCGCTAACGAGCGTCCTTTGCCAATTAGAAAAGTCGGCGGTGGCCGGCGATAAGCGGGCCTCGCTTACCTTCGACTTGCGCGAGACTCGTTGACAGCGACACGACGCACACCGCGACGACGTATCCGGCTAACGATCGACTGATTATCGATCGACGAGTGTGCATTTCTTTCTTCCGCTTGCCGAATTACACGGAAGTTTATCGGATATTTATCGTTTATCACTCAATACTGTACTTATCACTTCGCGTTCGCCGAAGTGATCGCGGAAGCGCTTATCAGATTGTAATACCGTTTATCACTCGGCGTTCGCTGAAGCGACCGCGGGCCATAATTGTAATGATTCTCGAGTGCCGATGGAATATGACTGTGATTCGCGTCTCATCGGTTGAAACGACTATTTGGAAATGTCCGAGGGAAGAGGTTGTACGCGGCTACTTACGTAGGCACCTCCAATTTTAGCACCTCCCACTAAAAGAACGTCGCGCCGTATAGCGCCGTGCTGCGTCGCGTCGCGTCGCATCACGGTCGTCCGGTTCGACAATTTACTACTACATCTATTTTAATTCCGTCATCGGCGGGCATTTATACGCGGCCGCGAGTTCAGCTACTCCAGCCGCGGCCGATTTATTCCAGTGTTTTCGGCGCAAACGGCCTTTCTCGCGGGTGTCACGATAGAAGTTGGTACGCTCTTAAAGTTGGCCGATTTATTGAAAGAACAACACGCCTGACTCCCCCTCGCCTATGTTTTTATATATTCCGAGACACGTGTGTCCCGTCGACGACAGTTCGGACGTAACGAAGCTTTTGACGGCGTCTGATAGCGAGACTATAAAGACGCTTTTCACGAAACGGTGCCGACTGCCTGGAGTCGGAGTTCTCGTTAGCGGAAGAATCGAAGATACGACAGTGTAGCGCGTTTTCATCTTTTTCACAAAAAGATATTTTTATTGCTTACACGGGCGCTTCATTCAGCATTATATCGTTCTCAGCAAAATTAAAAAAAAAAACAAAATACAGGACTTAAAAAACGAAAGATTATTAACAAATCAAAATATATTTTTGATTTTTATAAACACGACATTTCATAAAAAACCTTTCAAAAATTCTGCAGTTTAAGCAATAAAACAATTTTATAATTTAAATTCTTCAAATTTTTTCTTCGGTATTTTAATATTATGAACCGCTATAGATATAATCGTTACAGATCAGTTGAACGGCGATATTTCGCCAGCAGCGTAATATGAGATGCTTTTCATTTGACTGGCATTCAATGACTCAATCGCGTAGTTATTAACTTTTCAAGTGCAGCAGACGGCAGTTGGATTCTCTTGCTTGGTTTTCTGTGCATGCAACATTAACCAGAGTCGCCCGCTTGTTGCATATTTCTTTATCAATCTCGAGAGTAAAGTAAAAGCGAGTTGGGTTATCGGAATGACACTTGGTTACAGTTTAACGAGGTCGCGTCACAGGCTTTAACAGTCCACTCTTCGATCATTTCTTGCTGCGCGAACGGATCGAGTGTCCACGGTAAAAAGATTTCTAAGAGAGGAGGGATTACAAGGCTTTCTTTCATGTATGAGTAATTTACCGAAATGTAGTTTGGTCAATCATCTTTTCAGTACGTAGATCGACTAAGTCTGCTAAGTAGAGTGTGTGAGATAAATCGCGATATAAACATTTTTTTCTTAATATTTTACAAAAGAATACAACGATTTATGTTGATAATTCTAATAATAACATTTAAAAAAATCTAAGAAATCGAAATTTGGTTTTAAAATCTTATAGATAAATATTTAGCCGACTTTATTAAATTGGGAAAGTACATTGCACGACAATTACAATTGTTTTGTCAATAATCTGCGCTTTACTGTTTTCCGCACAGTATAAAGTCGTTAACTTGTGTCGATCGTATCTTTTGCTACACGATTCAAACAAATGCGAGTAATGTCAACCACATGATTTATATTGTTGCAAAGTATATTATTAAAAAATGTTTCATCAATTTTTTGCTAATAAAGCGGATACATCCGCGAATGTATTATAATTTACTTACGTAAAAAAGCGGAAAATCCATAAATCTGCAAATTCCAAAAGCAAATAGTCGCATCATGCTTATTTTGGATCTTCATACATCGATTTGCAACGGTTGCTACGGTTGCTATATGAATAACATACGTTTCTCGCGCGTGAACACATGCATACGCGGTTATCTTGCTTTTATTGCGAGGAAAAACTTATTTTCCACTGCGGTATTTTTGATTGGATGGAAATAGTAGTTTCTTTTCATTTGCGACTTCGTACAAAGATCATATCTTTTATTCATGTTGTGAGTTTAACTCTGAAATAAAAATAGGAACAGGAGAAATTAAGGAAAAAAGAGTAAAAGTAGATTAAATGTTTGTGCTTTAAAATAAAACAATACCCATGTTATTATTTTAATATTCGATGTTAATAATACATTGATTATTAACATAAAATATTTTAAAAAACAATAAATTAAATAAATAATGCAGAGTTATTATTTGCGTAGACGCTAAAAATGTTCATTAAAAAGATTGGAAATGAAGCGCTGCTTACGTGAGGGAAAGGGAGAATCGTCGCTGCGAGCGGGATTGTCCGTTTTAATTAACTTCTGCATTCTCGTCCTCTCCGCTCAAACACAACGATCATGCGGACAAGAGCATGTCCTCTTAATTGTCGGCGAGAATTGCGCCCGGTCGGGTCGACGCGAAGAACGGGTTTCGAGCAGGTTATTCCACGGGTATGCGAGGGGAACTTAGGACTAAAGAACGCGGCTATATCGTTATCCTGGTTATCGCCATCCGCTGTACCGGTGACTGGTGAAATGTTGCTCGAGAGAATATGCGTTAATCGTTTAAATTGATCGACGCGATCTCACGAAATCACTGTGAGATGCGACGAGAGCGGTTCGTGAAGCCTGTAATTCTCTCGTAATGGCTTCGAGAAAGAACGTCGCTACCTTCACACATGTACGCGCAAGCTGCGCGTCGCCGCGGCATTACATCTTACGTGAATTCGAGCGGCAGATTATTGTCGGCGACGTGAACGAGCCCGCTTGAAACACCGCGCTACTTTCATCAAAGTTAATGGAAAAGATGATTACGGCAATCAATGACTGGAAACGATAATTACCCCTTTGAAATGATCATAGTTAAACTTGTCGCGGAACTACTTCGCGTACTTTCGTAAAAAGAAGGGACCGTACTGAACCAAGTTGCAAATTCAAATTTTGTAACTAACAATAGACAAAGTTCTAGATATTAGGGGAACAAAATTTAGAAGATACAACCCTGCGAGTCATTCTGTGTGGCGCGAGTTTTAAAATATGACTTTTCTATATTAAATTCTATCAGAGATTTATCTAACATTTTTTAGGTTTAAAACTAATACTTTTGAAGTTTCTGATAAAAAATCTATATTCTCATTTTTATTGGAAATTATTCACGTTCGCATTACTGCTTAGTGCTGTCAATACACGGCTATTCGCGTACGCGGATATTCAAAATATGATAATTACACACACGTATTGCATTGTAATTGCATTGCTAATACAAAATTATCGCACATAATCGCATTACATGTAAAAAATAACATAAAAAGTTATAATTTATTTTTTTTATATGTAATTATATGCGATAATTTTGTATTAGTAATGTAATCACAATGCAATCGTGTATGTAATTATTATATTTTGAATACCCGGGTACCCGGGTACCCGGGTAGTCGGGTAATACCTGAGATAATCGGCTACCCGGTTCTAAATGACAGCAGTATCACTGCTATCGATTGTCGAGCATAAGAATAAAGTAAAGAGATATGCTTGAATCAATGTTGTGTCTATAATAACGTGACTCGCAGGCAAAGAAAGACAAGATACAAAAATTATATACCGTAGATTACCACGTAGACGGTTTAAAGCAGACATAAGTTTAGCGTCACATTTCCCAGTCGATCGTGGCGATGTGTCACGCCAAGTAACATTTATTATGCCACGACGGGTGCTGAAATGTAAATCAATAATTTCTATGTTTCAGTAATACATAAATGCGTAAGATAGTTGTAAAAATTGCAAGTTTACGATTGAGCAATTAAATATGCGTAATAAGATTATAAGCATTTCAACACTTTTTCATTGTTAATTTAGATTTGCTAACGTCACTCAAATATATTGGGTTTGTGTAATAAGTAATTTCAAATTTTTCAATACGTTTTGAAAATTCCGAAATTATTACACAATCCAATACTATATGCAAATCACTATAGATTAATGCTAAATGAGGAAGACGCTGCTCTCTCTTACTCATGTGCGTGACGTTCGGCTGCGCGCCAACGACCAACATCTTTTTTTGAGACGAAAACATTCCCGTCGTGGAAATTATGCTAACAGATATTTGGTCCTGATTGGTTCTCAATTGATTCAACTCCCGTCCGTTACCGTTGACATTTTGTCGGAATCGAATACCTTGAATGTTATGTCTGTAATTATTGACTATGTAGCTGCTCACCTAGTTTCAAAATGAATCAGAAATTTTCTTAGCACGATTCATTCTAGATAATACAATAAAAATTTTAAAACTTGTCTTGTTTTGCCGGCACACAGATTGTGATTCTAAAGATGTTTCTAAATATTCTATTTAAAAAAAAGAGTATGATACTATGATGCATTCTGTATTATTATATTGCGTATAGAATACTCTGCAAACTCGATATATTTCGGATATGCTCACCGAACAAATGACAAAAACAGCGACCAAAGCAACGCCTAGCCAAAAGTACCAGGCTTCCCAAAGATGACGTGGTGGTCGCCGTTGCACTACGAAGCAACACTGCGAGTTACAACAGCAATACAGACAATACTTGGGTGTGCACGCGTACGGCTTGAGCGCTTCGCTCTCGTTGTTATTTTTAAGTTGGAAGTTGTTACATTCGCGTAACAATCGTGCCATATCTATCTCGTGATGTTCGCATAATTCTCACCGTCATGCATACAAGATCGTTAAAAATTTATCGCTTTATCGGCGATTGCTTATGTTTTTATAATAAAACGTCCGAGCGTATTCAACGAGTCGGCGAACGTGCGTCAACAGATCGATGAAAGAACATTGCGTCGATCGTGAACAATCTAAAATAAAAAAAACATTATTGGAATGTGCAAAGTAAATAATAAATTGATTGGTTTTTTGCTCGAACACCTCTTTATTTTACTTACCAAATTAACGTTGCGACACTTGGCAACGTGATGTATATCGCACGTAAATTTTCTTAATAACTCACCTAGAAAAACCGATCACTCAAATGTTTAATGTAACAAATTTAAGAAACTGTTTAATGCGCAGTGCGGTAACGGTTTTCAAGAACGGTGTTCAACAGTAGACTCTGTGTTCGACTAGCGCTATCATTGACTAGGCTGGACAGAGACGAAATAATCAATAGAATAAACGTAGTACGTTATTCACGCATGGCCAATCAATAGAAAAAGTAACCGGGGGTAACCGCATCATTAGTGCCGAAAGCATCACTATAACTAATCAGTTAAGATAATATTTCAATTAATTACGCAACCTGTAATCAATACACAATGAATAGTTACAAAAGTTTACTTAAATACAATAAAGAATCGTTTTACAAATACGGCTAATTTCTGTCGTTTATTCTCTTGCTAGTAATAGATTTATCGACATGAATTTGTTGTAAAACAAAATGTTGTATTATATCAAATATTTGCCAAACATTATTCATATGATATAAAAATATAAGATACAAACATTAATATTGACTGCCATCATGCGGGGGTGGCGGTGGCGGCGGTCCTCTTGGCGGGAAAGGTGGTCGGAATTGAGGCGGAGGCGGCGGCGGTGGACCACCCTGTGAAACAGGTGGTGGTGGCGGATGCCGCCAAGCCGGAGGTGGTCTTGGCGGCGGCGGCTGGAACTGTCCGAATTGCGGGGGTCCACCGGCAGACGGCGGCGGGGGCGGTGGAAACTGTCCTTGCGGCGGTGCTCCTACGGCCCAATGAGGTGGTGGCGGTGCCATCATCCTGGAGGCTGACTGCGCTTGAGAATTCGGTACAGGCATCGGCGGCAATGGCGGCGGCATACCAGGTGGTAGAGGAGGATGCGCGGCCATGGACATCGGAGGCAGAGGAGGCGGGGGAATGTTTGCCGGCGGAAATCCACCCGATGGTGGTGGCGGCACAGGTGGCGGAGGCGGATGGCCGAGCGGTGGTCCTGGAGTCGATGGTGGCGGCGGCGGTGGTACAACCATTCCGTGATGCATCACATGATGCTGAGGATGATGTGGAGGCTGATGAGCGTTTGCATTCGAATTCGGCATTGGCGGTGGTGCCAGCGGTGGTGCGTCTGCGAACAGCTGATGCGGCCTATCTGCTTGACTTAGAGGGTTTTGCGCAGCGAGAAGTCTTTCTGCCGCACTGCCGTGCCTTTCGCCTTTAGCATCACGCTTGAAAGCGTATGATACTGAGATGGGACGATTGCATAAATACTGTCCATTCATGGCCTCGATGCTGGCATCCGAGGCGTCAAAAGAAGCAAAGTTGATAAAAGCAAAGCCTTTCGAATTGCCTGTCTCAGGATCTCTCATTATCTATAACCATTTCACAATATTAGTGATAGTTAAAAAGAATCAATATAATAGATAACTAGATTACAAAATCTTTATAGTCTCCAGAATGATTCATTTTAATAAAATAAATAATACATACCTTGGGTGTTTGCAAAATTACACCAAATGCGCTGAATGTATCGTACAACAATTTTTCATCTACTTCTGGATCCAGATTTCCTATAAATATATTTGCTCCAACATCCAAGTTCTTCTGATGTGCACTAGCTTTGTTTACTCGAATAGGTTTGCCATACAGCTTGATCATATTCATGATTTTGATAGCATAATCTGCATCTTCTTCTCCCATAAATTCAACAAAACCGTATCCTTGATGCATTTGAGTTACCCTATCTTTTGGCATGTGCACATTAACTAAAACAAGATTATGTTAGATATATTTCAAAATCTTGAGAAATTTAGACATGCATATATCTATTTTTTATCTCGATTAATTATAGAACTGAGTTTACATTATATGTTTTAGTTATACATATATAAAATATATATTAGAAAGTATGTATATTTAAAACTGTGCATATATCATATATGAATAACACATAAATATGCTTACCAACAGGACCTGATTGAACAAATAGTTCCCACATAAGAGATTCAGTGACTTTGTCATCCAAACCTCCAACGTATATTGTTGCATCTACAAATGTTTATTAGTTTTTATATTAAAGATATGATATATATAATATTTATTATGTTTGTAATAATTTATTATGTTTGCTACATATGCATATATCTGTGATAAATGCAAATATCTCTTAACTGTTTAAAGTAACCACAATCATATATTATATCTACTTTTTAATATAATAACAGAAAAGCATCAATTAAATTTCTTTTTTAAACATAACATTAAAGTAAAATATAAACATAAGTTAAAATAACGTATTATTTAAATTAAAAAATTGAAATATACCTTGATTACGCTCTGCAATCGGACCGGCTGCCATAATTTCTAACCTCTTGGCAAATACCACTCGCTCTTCTGTTCCCTGGAATATACTAAATGGGTATCGCTTTACTACTCTTTACCATTGAGCTCTATAACATAATGTGACGCGTCACCGCTAGATGGCAATACATACATAAAAAAATGTACGACGAAACACGTTCATTGGGCGCGTTCAGCAGAACAAATCGCTTGGTAGCAATCGAACATGATTGGCTCTTACTTTTAGAACCAACAAATCAACGTTAATAGCGTTTTCGATTATACAGGATTTGAACGACCCAGGGTTGGTTAATGACGTCATTGCAACCTCTCCACCAATGAAAGACTTGCATTTATAGTAAAATAGTGATTGATCAACCCTGGGTCGTTCAAATCCTGTATAATCGAAAACGCTATAAGTGTTGACTAGACGACAATTCAGCAGTTGTTCTGCTGAACGCAGCCATTGGCTGTTAGTATTATGAAGCATTTACATTGCATTCAATGTTTGCGGCACTGTATTAATATATAGATATATTTTTTATATAAGCCTAATACAAGCGCGCGATAATTAAAAAAAAAAACAAATTATCTTTATCTCTTTGTTGACACATTGAGAGCTTGCTGTATAATTCGTCGAATGGCAAAAAACAAAAAGCAGAACATAAGATAATCAATACGAGTTCTGATTGGCTTAAAAAAGTTCTGCACTCTGCTTTTCTGCTTCTAGTGTGAATTCTTAAGTTGGCAATTCTAAAAAAACTCACTATTGTCAATTCAATGCAGTTTTCGGGAAAAATTTGTGATTATTTACTTTAATTTGCAATTGCTGGCTACTCAAAATCTTCATGATAATTTTAATGATCCATCACTGACAACTGAATTCCTAAAATGTAACAATAAAACTTAATTAACTATTACGATTGCTTTTTCTATGTTTTATTGGGATATTTAATTATTTGATTAAAAAACTAACTTTAATCAAAATTTATAAAACATAATAACTTTGATTTGTAATATTATTAAAATATATATTATTAATATAAAATCATTTATATTAAAATATATATATTATTAAAATTAAATTTTTTTCTTTCTTTCGTAATTTACATATTAGTCATTGGATATTACGCAAGAATAAAAGGCTCATGCAGTATGCATTGGAAAGTGAAATGTTGCGTTTCACCTAATCAACCGGTGGGGGTCATAAGCTACGACGAAGATGTGGGGATCATACGGTGTATCGAGTCTGACCCACTAACATTCTCTTCAGTTCTGCGGCAGGCAACAGTATCAGTAAATCCTACCAAATATAACTCTATAATAAAATTGTGAAACACAATTAAATAAAAAATAAATAACGTATTCCTCAATTAAAACATGCGAAATTATAGTCATTTGTTATTGCTTTCAATGTGTCTAACAATAGTCTTTATTGTTTTAAATATGAAATCATCTACGGAATTGCTTGAGCCTGCAAGTATTGCCGGAAAGCGTAGCTTCCGGAAGCAACAGGAAGAATCGCGCGCCGACTATCGATGGATCGCTCACAATAAGGTAAAAATAAAATTCAAACGCCAATAAAAATGTAAAATAAAAATCATATTCAATTCTACACTTGCTAAAAAATTTTTAAAATTATATCATCGAGAGAATATTTGCTCGATCTTGAAAGATGAAAATTTCACACTTTGTATTCTCTTTATATAAGATAAGAATGTTCTTATATGCTTGAAGCGTAGGATGCAGCGAAAGTGCATCATCGCGCATGTTTCACATTGCAATCACCGAGAAATTAAGTACATTCCATAATTTAACCCACATATGATTAATTATAAATAATTGGTGTTTTTTACGGATAAGCCGTTAAAAAAATTAATGTTAATTTATATCACAAAATACAATGATTGTGTATGTGATATTGTGATTGTTTCAATTATAAAACAGACGCCTCGATATGTCACTCCTTCCCTTGCCGAATTGGGTAACATACCGTACAAGTACAAGCACATCCTTATGTTAACACGCATACCTGGCACAGGCGCTGAACTAATAGTGCTGATCCTGCAGCGTTTGCAAGGATACAATGCTTTCAAACACATACGTCTACCACCGGGCGATCATGGATTTTTATCTACTTTGCAACAAGTAAGCTTAGGAAAAAAAATTGTTTCTAATCTAATTATTTAAAACTCGATATTAACGATTTTTCTTGCAAATTAATAAATATTTCTTTTTATGATTTTGCAAACATCGTCGAGAGTGAGAAATGCGAACTTACATTTTAATCATAAACTGTTTTAACTTGGTAGGACTTACTAGTGGAAGAAATTTCAAATATCGTCAAACAAGAAGCTATTCCCTTAACTTTCGATGGAGATGTAAAGTTTCTAAATTTCTCGAAATTTGGACGGCAAGGACCTACGTTTATTTCTTTAGTGAGAGATCCTTTGGATCCACGCATCTGGCAAAAGTATATCTTCGCACTCTTAAAAATTATTTATTGGAAAGAAACAAAAAAAGGGGATATAAAGATATAAATAACGATATTACTTTGGTATGATTTAGATATGAAAAGGGAGAAGAAGGAATGCTTTATCGTGGAGCTATACCTCACTTTTGTGGACAGGAACCGCGTTGCATGTAAGTACATTTTTGTTAATAAATAAACACTATTACATGCAATACGATATTATTAGTAGTTTAGCAGATAAAAGTAATATCTGCTCATTGCATATGAGTAGATATTATTTTTTTAGAAAAGGAGTTTGAGAAAATAGAGTACCTGTTATTTTCATCTTGCACATATTTTCCTTCAGGGAACCAAATGACACATGGGCGTTAGAACAAGCTAAAGCAAATGTTGTTCGATGGTATCCTGTTGTTGGCATACTGGATTACATGGAGGAGACGTTGAACGTACTTGCAGTCGAATTTCCCTATTTTTTTAAAGGCGCTATTCGTATTTATGACCAATTTCGTAAGTATTTGTATAAATATTTGCTATCCATACCTTTGTAATGTTTCTTATTGATTCGTTCCATCCGTATTATTACATTCATTTCTCACATATAGGGCCAAAAGAAAAGTACCTGTTTGCTTCTTCAGTAACTCTAAATCCATTAGTTATTGAAGATATGCTTTTAAGAAAAGTTCTTGCACAAGAAGTAGAATTTTATGAATGGTTGAAGTTCCGACTTCTCAACAGAACTTTCCACAATGACCGAGTTGTTCCGTGACTTGATTATTCAAAAATAGGATTAGACGTCACAATTTTATAATTATTACACCAAAGAAATAAATTTGAACTTTCCGTGCCATTTAGAGGTTGACTATGTAACTGTATATCCCGTGCAAATCGTTGCAGTTGCATTACGTAGATATACTCGATTTTTTTACCGGTGTGGTACACTGTCTCATCAGTAGAGTAGTTGTCATGGCGCTTGTAAACTTGTAAATTACAAAGTTATTACAATTTTCATATATCAATCTAATTTAATATTTGTCGAATAAATACAGAAAAGTACAAAGAAATGCGTTACGTGTTTGTCGTTTTCTTTCCTTTCCTTTCAAATTCGTCCATTTTCCTAGCGAAAAATGCAACTCAGGAGATCTGCTGTTTATGTACACACAATAAGAAAAGCGAAAATGCAGCTTGTTTCGATTGCCACTACATTGATATCATTGTTTGCTATAAAAGGGACATTATACCGTGCCATTGAGTACGTTGTTTCTGCGCGTAATTCTAAACAAAAAGAATTTTTATTTATTCAGATAAAACGTCATGCAAGTATCTATCTTATGAGCACGATTAATTCTCTATAGAATATAAAAATAATTGTCAATATCGTGACCATTAACTGCACTTTTGCAAATGTATACTTGTTTATTGTGAATGAAAGTCAGGGAGAAAGCGAATTGGATTGATTGACGCGTCGGCGATGCGTGCAGCAAGATAGTAGGATCATGTTGATGTACAGGTAGACAAGCAACAACATGAGAAACGCGTGCCATCACTTCTTTTTCGCGTCTTTTAACCCGGCTCCTGCGTTGAACTTGAAGAAGATAATATCGCCATCCTCAACTACGTAATTACGTCCTTGCTGTCTATACTTGCCGGCAGCCTGGCAATAAAATAAAAAGTAATAAGTAAATAAATGAAGAAAACATAATACGGAAATGATTTTGAATACCTTCACTGCGCCTTCCGAGCCTTCATTCTTGAAATCTTCGTATTTCATTACTTCCGCCATAATAAATCCTTTTTCGAAATCCGTGTGTATCTTTCCAGCAGCTTGAGGTGCTTTCGTGCCTTTCTGTATAAAATAAGTAACAAATTTTTTACATCTATTATTAAAATAAATAAAAAATTAAATTTATAATATTATTTAGTTTTTCCATGATAAAAGAAAAAGAAGAATAATAATGTGTAATACTAGTTTTTAATATTAATTTTATCCAATTAAAATTCTACATTTTCATAAATTTCTATTAATGTAAAATTTTATCGATATTATAATTTAATATGTAATTTTTTTATATTAAAAATTTGTGCTTACCTGAATTGTCCACGCCTTAACTTCATCATGACCAGCAGTGAAAAAGTATTGTAACTGTAATGCCTTGTATCCTTGTACAATAATCTTATCAAGTGCACTGAAACAAAAAAAAAAAAAAAAAAAGATATGGAGGAAAAATAATTCAACGTACTTTCTTATTGAAACAATAAACTATTTATGATTAAGCACAAAAATGTATTTTCACGTTTGCAAGTCACAAATAAAATGCGTCAAAACGAAAGGTGTCCGAGCGCCGCATTGTAGAATGAGATTGTCTCGGTCCAAATATCGTCTAATGACAGGTTAGCACACAAGTGGAGCCGTCCAATGTGCGGTAGGCCCGTCCAAGAGTTCAGAGAATACACATAAAGCTGAACGACTTAATACCGCAATTTTATCATTCCGACTCTGACGCGGACCTATTCCTCGGCGCCTCAGTTATCTGCGGTTTCGAAATAAAATCACAGTATCTTTCGTCCCTTCATTTGTGTTGCCTAATTATTAGGCGAACTTGGATATCATAGTCTCTCCGATCATAGACTGCTTGATTCGCCACAAGAATCTAGCCGAACGTAAATGCCGGAAATACCAAATATATATATCTCTCTTTCTACCTATTCCTTTTAAATCAAAATTATTATGTCTCAACTGACTTGATTAATTAAGAGAGATGTAGTTTACAAAATAATAATTCCAATTATATTATAATCCAGAAAAAGAGAAATCATATGCGTAAGTTGTTGCGAAAATTCATACCACGTGCAGCGCACCTATGCCGTAGGGTACGAATGACCCACTAAGCAATCGAATTACCGAACCTTCGTCGATTACTGTTCGCTCCACCCACCTCCCCGATTATGCTAGCGTGCCCGCAAGGGGAGGGAGGGGTTTTTATGCAATTTTGCAAGAATTTGAATAGCCGTTCGTAAAAATATAATGCGCCGCGTCGAAGCAGCCATGGTTTTTATTAACCGTTCCACGTGGTGAGAGTGGGACGGAGTCTAGACGCCGGTCGGACCCACCATTATTATTACCGTTAGAGAATAACTCGATGCATAGTTAAATGTGGGAACCCGAACTTGGCCAAAAGAGACGCATTCGCCAGATTTTATGAACGTTTACAACCTTTTTTCTCTGCAATCTTGTGGCGCTCCGTCGCTGACACCAAGCGATATATGCCGTACTACCAAATTTCTCCGAGTTTAAAGTGGCGATAACGTTGAACCCTCTTATTTGAGTGCGCGACAAAAGCCGCAAGCATTTAGGGCGTAAAAGTAATCGTTATACTATACCGAAGCTGATATTAACCTGGTGACTTTCTGTTCCTCGAAATATTTTGAGCGATCCGTCTCGTCCATGTCGAAGATCTTGTTTTCGAAAATGCCGCTGAAAGGGATTAACACTGCTCCTGCATCGTTTTTGTCAACCCATTCTTTTATTTTAATTAACCTGTTTAGAAAAGATTAAAGAAAAACATATGAGACTCATAGAGCATAATATTGATTAAGAATACTTGTTTCATCATTATTTAAATTGCGTACCACTTATTCTTTTTCCGTATATAATCCTTTTCCGACAGATTAACCAAATAGATAATTGGTTTCGATGTAAGGAATAAATATTTGTTGAGTACTTCAATCTGAAAGTTTATGAAATGTAACGTTAGGAAAAAAGTCTTTTAATAAATGATGAAACACAAAGTATACATATAAAGATAAAATTTTTAAACTTACATCATTGGCACTCCAGTCGGCAAACCTTATGTGTTTTACGTCGTCCACTAGAACGCTTTTTACTTTTAGAAGTGTATCCTGCGAAATACAAATTGAAAATTTTTTTATTCTCTTAGAAAATACTCTTGTTGCGTAGCTTTATTCCACAGCAATCAATCGTAACGTTGCCATTTGTTATTGATCGATTTCATCAGACATTTGGATAATTTCAAGATAGAATCATGATTAAAGAATTCTACTGGCTAACTAAGCGCGCGGTCCCATTAGGTTTGCTGCTAGAGAATGAGAGGAGGAGGAAGGGAAAGAGAGAAGAAAAAATGAAAAAAAGTAGCTTTAAATTCTCGAAAACTTTTGCCAAATTGCAAAGTCGAGAATGAGGGGAAGATCGGTAATTGCCGTGGGTCAATCCGCGGAAGGAGGGTAATCCAACGATCGACTCGTTCCAGGAAGCCTTTGCTTCGCCCGCGTTCTCTTAATTTTCTCGGTAATTTCGTAGCTGGTTTGCAAAGGGGGCTGCAATTGTATTTGGCATTCATGTTTTGCGTATGAGACATCGAGCGAAGAGGAAGAGCGCAAAGAAATTCTTCAGATTTTCGATGAAGAACAATTCAATGAAATGATTGAAAATAAAGTGATCAGAATATTGGTCTTTAAATAATCAAAAATACCAAGTAAACATTGTGTGACATTGTAGAATGCGTATAAATTACGACAGATAATTAACGAAGCTATTTATCCATAAAAAGATAAACAATCGAATGCGAATCGAGCGATTTAAGCTTTGCGCGCGATATTGTGTTTGTTTGCAGGAAGTGCGTAAGCGCATGTTTATGCATCAATGAAAATAGGTCGATTGAACGTTATCGCCGTTAGGAATAGTCATTCTTGAAACGTTCGCATTTTCGTGTAAAATTATCGCGATAATTCAGGGTAATCAATGTGTCACTGTACATATAGGGAAAAGTCAGTGGTTACATCGTGCCGATAATAGCGTACGTGATAAACTTTTTAAGTAAGAATGCTGGAAATACTTTCAAATAACAAAGAAACATGTATATAAAAAATAATTTTCACAAAATAAAACATTCTCCTAATAACTGAAAATATATCTTGATAAAACTGATTCTTTTTCTTGTTGAAGAAATGATTTAATTAAAAACTAGTAATGAAATACTCACGTATTCAGGTTTCAGCTTCTTATCATTACCGCGAATTACAAGCTTTTCGAGTTTCTCAAGATGCGTGTTCAAGAATTCTACATCCTTCAATCGCAGCTCCTCGCTGATAATATCGAGATCTCTCACGGGATTTACGTCGCCTTCCACGTGGGTAACGTCATCGTCTTCAAAGGCACCTGATAAAGCGCGAGTAAATTAGTTTTGTGCGCAAAGCGAGAAAGCGCAAAGCACATATTGGAGCTGCGGTGTTCGTAGCACTCGCTTCAATGCGAAGCTCGCATGTCAATTATTTAAGCGAGCCGCCGCCGCCGCCGCCGCCGCCGCCACCGCCACGCGAAGATTGCCGGGTTGGTTTAATTGAAAAAATTACCACCTGTCGGCGGTCTGCCAAGATGTATTAACCGGCAAAATTACTTCGAAATGTTATTCTCAGTACGAATGTAATATATACCTCCTAACGATCGTTCTCTCTGACGAATCAGTAGCCGTTTGGTGAATAACTATGTGTTACATTATAGCGACGTAAAGTATGCGGGTTAACGTCCTCACGACCCCTGCGGACGCAAGAAATGCCGTGTGCTGTTGATTTTATTAATGACTTCCTTCGAATTCACAAAGTGAATTCCTGCGTTACTTGTGGCAATATTCATAATCTAGTTGACTGCGATAGATAGTATCTAGCATAACTAAAAGCTCATATTAAATGTTCATTAATCATTGAATGCAAATTGCGTAAAAGATTTTTTTAACTTATGCAACAAATTTATCCTTTATTTATTTGAAATGTATAGATGTTTCTGTTGAGAAACAAGCGCAACATAGTCGATGTAAATTATTCAGTAGACTAACAATGTAATGTAATGTGCTTCTAGGAAGATAGTTAAGGACAGTAATAATGTGTGCTCGTAATATAAAAAAAATACACGCTCGTGTACTCGTAAAAATAAATTCGCATCCTCGATTACACGTTCAACGGGCGCGAAGTAAATATAGTTCGAAACTAATCTTCCGATTTCATCAACGAAAATTTCTCCCTCTAACTCGCCGTAATCGCTCTTATCGTGATTCCACGCGCGAAGTGGTTCCATGAAAATGCGCTTCTCTCTGCGATTTATCTATTTACTCGTGGGTGCAATGCACGTCGTTGCAAACATTATTAAAAAGAAATTAACAGAAAATAAATAACATAAATATTGAACGAGTGACGAACATATTCAATAGTACACTCACGACAGAGATGAAATATGCCATCACAAGCTCCGATGTGCGAGAGAAAATTGTTTCCTAAGCCTTGCCCCTCGGCGGCGCCTTTCACCAGCCCAGCGATGTCCATTATGTGCAGGAAAGCCGGAACTTTACTAAAAATCCAAAAATTTCTAATTACAAATAAGTCTGACAAATGCTAACAATCGATATTTCATGTAGTTTGAATCGATTTACTAGTGCAAACGTACGCAGTCATTATTATTTCGGAAATAGAAGCGCTTTTCACATTTATTCCTTTATAACGAAGGTCACTGATGATTGCGATTAAAGGTCGAAGGCACGTGATGTGTGTGTGTGTGTGCACGCACCGACAGAATGGAAACGGGGGATGACGATGACAACGAGGTGTATTTAAATGCTAATGTCAGTGGGCTCATTAAACAATTAGCCTTTGAAGGGAGGCGTCGGTGAAAGTGGACTACCCGGCGGCGGCAGAAAGGGAGAGGGGCGGTGTATTAGTTAGCTTTCATCACGGATCGTCGAATCATCCGACACGTGCCCGGTAGTCGGGGTCGGCCCGACACATAGACGACGAGAGCGCAACGATAATAGGGCGACCAAGAGGCACGGATGAATCGGCCACTCTTTGATCGACGCTGCTTCGCATTTTCAATGCTTCGATTGCCGTCGAATCTGGCGCAAGACAAGCACGATTTGCATTTGACTATTCGCGTATAATGCTGAGCGGCAAAGTAGAGTTTTATTAACTGTTCAACTCAAACTAACGCTCACGAGTCACGCTCTCGCACGCACTAACGCGTTAAACGCGATTGAACGATCGTAATCAAATATTGATACGTTTCTCGTTCAATGTTATATTATTCTCCAAGTGCTATCTATAGATTCATCATTTGTTGCACATTGTTTGCCGATTGTTTCATTTGAAAATCTGCTGTTGATGTTATTCGCAATGTAAAAATGCTGCATCACGTGCTAACATGAATAAAGAATGTGTAGTTTCGACGAATAGGAACTTTGCGTTTCGTAGACGAATTTAGTTCAATCTGCATTGCAGATCGTTCCCTTGCCCCCTTTCCCCCCCCCCCCCTTCCTCCTCTTTTCTCCGAGAATAAAAGCGAAGAAGTATGGAAATGTCCCCGGTTATTCCGACTCGTTTCCCTTCACAAGGGTGCATCTTTAGGCGGTACTATATGCTTTTATTCCGCTATATACATTTACCCGCTACGTCAATGTATTTTAGAAATGTTCGTTGCGGCGTGTTTCTTACCTAGCTGGCTTAAAGTATTCGCAGAGATAGTCGAACCTTTGGTCGGGCACCGGAACGCGACGTGCTGGAAAAGAAAATGGAATAGCTTTACATTCTCGATAATATAAAAGCGATTAACAATTTATTGAGTCAATTAGAAAGATTCTTTTTTTATCTTTCATTTTTATAAAAAAAAATCGGAAGAAATGCAATAACGATTACACCGTTTCTATTCGATATTTCGTTCCTCTACAACCAAGCGAGATTAAATAAACGAGACTGAAATTGTTTATATTACATACACGGCGACTATTATTACTTTATTATTGTATAATAATAAAAGTTTACGTGCAGTTTAGAATCGATAGTTTGATTAATTGATATCAGTAAAATAAAATTCGAATAATTAATTAAATGCCGCCTAATTATAGTAAATTAAAAATATAATAATAGAAGACGAGCAATCAGGAATATTTAAATTCTGATAAAATTTATATGTTTATATATCAAAATATACTTATTTTCATTTGGATCAATGGTGCAGAAAGGAAAATTCTCGGCCGCCGCTTGACTCTTGGTGAGAACATTGAAGAAAGTTGATTTCCCTACGTTTGGTATCCCGACTATGCCCATTTTTAAATTAGTACCAACGCGACCGATGAGCGGCTTCCGCTCGGGTTCCTCGGGTTTTTTTGGAGCCATGAAAGACGATAGAGCTAGAAAAAATAAGATGTTGCGTTAATATATCGAGTGTATCTGAATTTTATTCACAAATAAAAAGAAAAGAAGACAATGTGGAACGAGCGCAGCGCGCGAATATAGTATAAAGATAGCATAATCAGCTAACGGCCGTCGCCGTAGATGAGACGTACGTTGCCCGAGGCACACGTCCCGATACACGCATCCCCCGAAATACTTAAACGCAGCTGCGATATTTTGTGTGCGTGCACCGCCCAGAGCACGGCGTGCCAGAGAATCCGCTCCCCGGCATTGCTCTCCCCAGTCGCTCGCGGTAACTAATTATATTAATGCAGACGGCACATCGCGAGCGATTGCTGTATTTACCGCGAGATTGAGCCCCCTGTCTCGCCGGCATACGACCGGAGCCGCCGTCGTCATCGTCGTCATCGTCTTCGTCTTCGTCGTCGCCGCCACCGCCGCCGCCGCCGCCGCCGCCGCCGCCGCCGCCGCCGCCGCACTGTATCAAAGACCGAGAGAGGGCTGCGCGGGAGGAGGAATCCGACCGGACGAAGACCCAGGATTACTGGGCACCGAAGCCGCGAATCACCGGCATCACGCCGAGAATCCGCAACCGCGCCCGAGGCCGCCAATCCGCCACCGTCTTCGCGGTTCCTGTTTCTCCTCTCTCCACGCGCTTCGCCATCCTCCTTTCTTTTCACCTCCTAGCGGTCCTCTTCCTCCTCCTCTCTTTTTTTCTTTCCGTGCCTGTTCACCGCACTCGCACGTTTTAACGTGAAACCACGGCGCTTCTCGTCGTTTTTCATCGCGGTCCTGAGGAAATTTGCAAATTACGATAATGGAGGAGCATCTCTCGGAGAAGCGTTCCGTTCGCGATGCTACCTCGAGAACCGAGAGCCGTCTTGGCGCCGCGGCGTGACCGTCCCTCCCCTTTTACGACGTCGTCTCACTCTTCGCAGATCGCTAGACGCATGGTTAATGGATGATCTCAGAAGCGCACCGCGCCGCTCTGATCGAGATTAAACCTGAGGCCTCGGGGCTACTGTTAATCGCAAAAAATCTGCGAAATAAAAGTCCTCAACGAGTCCCTGTTGACATGTGAAAAATCAAACCGAGCATTTTTGCACTAGTATTTATAATCGTGTTTCGCAAGATTTTACAAATCAAAATTATTTCAAAAAATTAAACTAAATATCTTACAATCTTCAGATTTTATTCGATCGGGTTTTTGCCTATACTTTCTTCTTCCAAGTTTTTTTAAACAAAAAATATTTATATTTACATTTGCATGGAAGTGCTGCATCGTCGAAGGTTAGGTACTGTTATAACCGGCGCCGTCAAATGGTGCTGCCACATGACGGCCGGTGGATAAAGCAGTTGTCCGAGCTGCACTATAAAACTTAACCTTACCTCACTACCGGGAGCAATTCTTTGCCGGGACTTATTTTCGCGGATAGATTTTTACGACTTACGAATGTTATATCCATATCCATTGTGGATTATCGTCGCACTGCGTTGAGCTTGACGCACATAGCTCATTACACTTGATAATGTCTGTAACCTCTTTCTTTCTCTTTCTCTCTCGCATATACATTCTTTCTCGACTTGTCCGCAAATCAAAATAATACGTTTCGCACTCGTTCCACAAGTAGCATGCACCGCAGTCCTTGGAAAAATACCTTGTACGTCTGGGTTATGCACTCGCAATATGAATATCGATGTGCAACGTGTCGAACACACAACAGGAACACGGCACGTAAACGACGTCACAGATCCGACCGGCCATCCGTAGAGTGCAGCAAGAGTGCAGCATTTTTATTTATTCGCTGTGTACCGCGCGAACGCTCCGCCGATAACATAGCTTCGCAGGAGTGCCAATGGCTATACATGCATATCTCGCAGAATTATTTATTTACATATTTGTAAATATGAATATTGCAGCGTCTTCGTTGAACAAAATAGTACTTAATTAAACATTGGATCGAATAAGATTACATTAATCCTAAAACTTTGCACAATTCCTGCAATTAGAAAAATTAACATATGATCAATCAAATCAAGCCTAAAAACATGCAGTGAACATTGTCATGAACATTGTCACTTAATTACTCATTATTAGTATAATCGAGTATTAGAACAGACCAGTTTATGTCGATCGCGCCCCTTTCCGATGGTGAGTTTGAATTATTGTTTGTATTATTTTGTTCAATCCAATTAATACATTTTCGAATTACTTACAATTAGTACATGAAAACTTTTGTATTATGCATTTCCGATCAAGATGTGATAGTAACATTTGTGATAATCGAAGCGCGGCAATCTCGTACGAATTGTAAGGTTATTAATATGATTTTTCAATTCTTTTTTCGCAGATTTTCTTCTCAGATTGACCTGGCATGAATCGAAAATCATCATTCACAAAGTATATTGGTGAGGAAAAGAACATCTACATTATATACAAATCAATTTTAGAATAAATTTTAATGCATTAAATATATGTACGTGTGCATATGGGTGTGTGTGTGTGGCCGAAAATTTGCAGTCTAGTTATAATAGAAAACACCAATAATCAATCGTGGCGCCGTGCAAAAATATGTAATGTACATTATTAAGTTATTCAGTTGCAACCACTGCAAACAAACTTTTGAAGTGACTAGATGTCACACCGACCGCGTCCGTTATGGGTCAAATTGAATTGTATCATTCGGTGAAGTGGGCCTGATACATCATGATTGAGAATCGGCATCCGCGAAAGATATTGGTGAGCGAGAGAACATTATATATTTACCGGCTTTAGAATGAATCTTATGACGTTGCATAAATGAATGTGTGTATGCATGTGTATGTATTTGTGTGATCGAAAACTTTACAGTCTAGCCATAATGGAAAACACTAATAATCAATCGTGGCGCCATCCATGCAAAAATAAGTAATTACATTATCGTTTAAATTATTCTGTTGTAACCGAATATTTGGATCAGCTAGTTCATCGAATCAACTGCGTCTCTTTGCTGTCGAATGTTGAATTATATCATTCGGTGAGTTAATTAGTATATAAAAACATTTGTATTACGTATTTCTGGTTAAGATGTATCAAGAGAGACGCAAAGATAATACTTGGATAAATCGAATCGCGGCAAGTTCATGCGAATTGTAAGGTTATTAGTATTATTTTTCAACTTTTTCGCAGAATTTCTTTTTGGATTGACCTGGTACAGCGTGGGTTGAAAATCGACATTCGTGAAAGATACTGGTAAGTGAAAAAACATATGCATTATATATTTGCCGGTTTTAGAATGAATCTTATCGTACTGCATAAATATATGTGTGATTGAAAATCTTTGCAGTCTAGCCATAATAAAAAGCACTAATAATCAATCGTGGCGCCACCCAATGCAAAAAATATGTAATTACGTTATCGTTTAAATTATTCTGTTACATCCGAATATTTGGCTTCAATTCAGCTAGTTTATTGAATCAATTACATCTCTTCTATCGAATATTGAATTATATTGTTCGGCGAATTAGTTAGTACATGAAAACTTTCGTATTACGCATTTCTAGTTAAGATATATCACGAGATACGAAGATAATACTTGGATAAATCGAATCGCGGCAATCTTATGCGAATTGTAAGGTTATCAGAATTACTTTTCAATTCTTTTCACAGAATTTCTTTTTGGGCTGACCTGGCACAGCATGAATCGAAAATCGGCATCTACGAAGAATATTGGTGAGTGAGAGAACATATATATTATATATTTTTCGGTTTTAGAATGAATATATCGTATTGCATAAATATATATGTGCGTTTATATGCGTATGTGTATGTGGTCGAAAATCTTGGCAGTATAGACGTAATAAGAAACACTATAATAGTCAAGCAAGGCAATTTTTCTTACTTTATCGCTTGAAAGATTAATTATTATATAAAAACCTTTTAAATATGTTAAATTACGCGATAGTAGAATTTATAATATTTGGATGGAAAAGTAATCTTCTCTTTTGTGTAAACTGTAAGGTTATCAAAGTCATTACTTTAATAATTTATATTTTTCACAGGATTCCTAAAATCAATAAAACCTGGAATCAATAAAGCTTGGAATCAATAAAGCGGAATTAATGTGGCGGAATCAACGTTCTTGTCTTTTGCAGAATTCGTTGGATTAACGGGATCAGCGGCGCAGAGTGGTGAGTGAATTCATTTATGATATCTGTTTGATTTTATATTGTTCCATTATAAATACATTGCGTCTGCAATCGTGTATTGGCACAAGCACTTGTTCGTTGTCATCGTACGTTTATATTATGAGTCATCATAATTTGCTATTATATAATCAATTAAAACATAACATTTTATAAATCATATTTTATTTTAATTATTGATATTATTAATGTCGTTATATTAACAATATTATTAATATTGTTTTATGATAGACATAAATTAAATATTTGAAAATTTGCGTTGAAGTAAAAGTTAGAAATCCAGCGTGAGCTTCTTATTCTCTGCATTATTATGCGAATAAATCGTAAACACAATGAACGTCCAATGTCGATGTTTATCAGCGCGGACGGATAACAATCGACGATGTAAAGGGCTTTTCGCGTCGGTACTGCCGCGACATGACGTCAGTCCATGTTTATGAAGTGTCGCTATCACGACACGGCTACAAGTTATGCCGTGTATATCCAGCCGTTTCCTGCCAGGACAGGCTACGAGCGACACGATACGTGCCGCGATATATGAATGTATTCTAGCCAACGGGGCGAATATTATTTGCGCCATTCCATTGCGTCGATATAGCATCGAAGATTTACGACGGTGAAATCTCGTGACAATGTCTCATGTTCGCGACGGACGGCGGAACTATTCGACACTGCGAAATATTCGCACGTAGCATGTTTGAAGTCAAGTTGAATTATTACAAGAATTATTACAATAATCATTAAAAGCCGCTCGTAGTCTGCAAAAAGTAGAAAATGCTTTGTAAAAAAAAAATCCGGCAGCATATTATTTATTTCGTACATGCGCGAACGTAATAGGATAAATTGCATAAGCGTAATGAGAATTATAAATAATCATCTTGTTTGCTGAAAGTTGCAAAATAGTCCAGATGGTATCCTGATATTATAGTTTGAAACGTCCGGCGAGGAAACCGCTCCGAATTTCTTGTTCGATCATTAGAGTCGATGGCTTGTACGTGTAGTGGGAATGCGTATCGCGTCGGATAACATTAGGGCCATAATTCGAAGGATAATATTAAGATTGGCATGGAGCAAAATAGAAGGCCACATGTGTAGCCGCGACGGTTGGATCGCCGGCGCCATGCGCCATGCCGCGCCGTGAGATCGGACAAGGAAAGGGCAGGGCGCGACTATTCGTAACGATTATTTCAATGTGCGGTTGATTTCTTATTTTCTTATATTTAAGAGAGCCAGAAAGTGTTCCATTTGAAACCAAGAATTCTGTGAGCTTCGTGAACGACAAATTTTGTCGAGTTTTCACATTCGGAAGGTCGCGTTTCTGGGCTTCAATTGTTACGAAAAAACATTGCGTATAAATTGTGCATATGTGTGAATCGCGCGTGTGAATTCTACATCGTATCTTTAAAGATACACGATCGTTCGCGATCTCGCCGCGTGACAGCGGACTTCAGTTGAATAAATCTTGCCATAAGGATCGGTGCATCGGTGTTTCGGTAGAATTAGTAACGCAATCCTTCAATTCGCCCAATATCTAATTTGCCGAAATTCCTATAATTCGTTGGCCGCTAATACCCTTTTGATCGAGATCGGTCCACGAGGTGGGAGAAGGGCGGGAAGGGGGGTATAGAGATAGGTTGCGCGCCGGCAAGATGCTTCGATGTACCGGTGACGTCAGGGGGTTTGCGGTCTCCAAATTACAATATCGTTAATATGCGAAAGCGACGGCGAGAGCGGAGCGGAGCGAAGGGATGAATGCTCTTTCCGCCTGCTCGCCCGCACTCGCGGAGTAATAAGTTTCTGATTATATGCATTATGTGGGCTGAGATTAATATGATATGTAATAAAATAAATGAAACAATATCGTACATCACGTGAATGAGTAGGTATTGATAGATATTACGCCAAATGCGATCCGCGAAAATAGTATGCAATCGAAAACGAGTACGTTCGATTAATATTTGATAATTTGTATTCTTTTCTGATAGCACTTGCCAACAACGCAATATTTAGCTGGAAACATTTGGAAATTGAGCATAAACACGCAAAGAAAATGTATACTTTATACATAGAAGTTTATCTCCGACGAAATATAAATGCAAATGAATAAGAAATATGTTATTTGAAATCTCTTGAGACGTTATGTTATTATTTAAAGACACAAAATGTATGTAATAATAGATTTTAACTGCGCGAAACATTACTGGTGCTTCAGATATAATGTGCACGTTATTGGAACATTACTACGCAGAAAGAATGTACTCTCCTTCGCGTGCATAAGCTAATTTAAGGCAGTGCAAGGCTTAATCATTTCTCTAGTGAGTATCTTAATCTAATAAAAAGTAAGCTCGCGTTCGTTGAGACGTAATGAACAAGCTCGCAGTACAGAAGAAAACATCAGGTGCTTGTGCAAATACCATACACCTTCCGTGGCTTTTATTTACTTGCGGGTGAATTGTAGTAGACTAACATTTTGCGAGAGGTATATTTCATGTCAGAGCACTTGCGAGTGCACTGCATGCTTTTATTGCTAGAAGAAATGTGGAAGGCGGCTCGTAAATACGTGTTCGAATAACAGGGTACGGAAAATAAGAGAGACGGTACCCCTATGCGCAACTCTATAATAAATATATAAACGATTATTTAATGAAGATCTCGTAGGGTTTATGATAAACTGCAGTTCAATTATTTACTCTCGGAAGCTGCAATACACATGATTTAATTCGTTCAAATCTGGCATTTTCGTATCTAAAAATCAAAAACATTTATATTTGTACATAATTGTGATTCTTTACAATAATACCAATTTATATTTTTGAAACAATGTTTTCTCATCGTCAACATTCTCAAAAAAGAAAAAATATTGCTTCAATGTTTTCATCCTAACGAATTTAACATATTTATATGAAAATACAAAAGTGGAAATGACTTTCTGCAAAAATGCAAAAATAATTTCAGGGGGCATTATATTGTTTTATGAATGCGATTCATAAAGTTGACAAAATTTACATAGAAACAAGTAGAATATAATAATCAGGCTGATAGTATTTCAAATTGTCGAATTATGTTAGATTATGAAAACTTGACACTACGATTTATTTTTTTATTTGTGCATCGCATGAGCTACGGATTACGTAATGTATTGCACATTGATAAATTGGTCTCTAGGGATGTGATATTAACTGAATATTTATAACAATGGCGCCGGTAAAATGCTCATGTTAAACTGTTACCAAGAGGGTATTCAATAACGCCGACGATTAACCGTAAAACGAATAGTTTATAGTAGAAGCGTCGCATACGCTCTATTTGCATTTTCTCAAACATGAGCAAGGAAAATGCAGATGAAAAATAAATAAGCAGTTTCTGCATAATAAATGATAACTGCTAATTATCACATACATTTTTCACTGCAATTAAAATTGTTTTGAATAGATCAAATAACAAATTGCTCGCGAGTAATCCTACGGTTAAATAAATATCCAAGCATTATTATTAGTTAACATATTAATATTTTCAATAAAAATTGAAAAAACATTTTAGAAGTACATGATACATGTTACAGAAAGTTAAAATTATCAAGAACAGAAAGTCAATTCGAATAACGTGATTTTATGCGTTATACGTACATAAAACCGTTTTAATTTATTCTGAAGATAATTTTTATATTAGAATGTCTTTATAACATAACTTTTTTCTACACGTATAAATATCATGCCTAAAAATGTTTTAACAATATTGCAATAGTCCGTAATTAAGATATTTATTTAAAATATATATTATCATGTGTAAAAATCCTTTTTTCGTCTCAATGCTTGCGCAAAGCACAATATTCTTATACGTTATACACAATATTCTAATACGTTAATCGTTGTTTTTTCCGACCGACGCTGTATGACGTCCCAAATATGGACATGTAAAAGAGGAAACGCGCATCTCCTGATCGTTGTGTCGAGAACCGAGAGAAGAGAAACAGGCCATGCTATGATCTCTCATTTGCCTCGTAAAAAAAAGAACAAAACGTAAAAGAGCAGATGCAACGTAGAAGCAGTATCGCGTTTTACGGCCGCGTAATATAACCAATGGTCTATCGCTAGTGTACATCCGAGTCGTCGGGAAGTTATTACAATATCGTAATATACCGATAATTTCCACGTTTCTTTCTTTAATTCATATCAGTCGTAGAGTTTCTGGTTACGACTTCACGTCGATTTATTCAATTTTCAAGCGCTCTTTTTCATCACTGAACACTCGTTGATCTTATTACTTTCTATTTTTACGGCACGACTTTGGTTTTTGTATCTATATACATATATCTTTATATACGATTTATATACGATTATATACGTAGCATATCGTAATAAGGATATTATTTTTTATACAAGACTTACATGATACAAGCTCGCGACAGTTTAATGAAAAAGCTATTAACGAGCAGATATCGCGACGCGATTTCTCATACTTTCGGTCAAGTGAAGTTTTTGAAAAATGGAATACAGTTGTATCGCAAACTTCGTGCTAGAGCCGGCTGTACATGTAATAAGTAATGGTGTAAGGGATGTAAGGAAGCCTTGATAATTCTTCGAGCATGTAGCCACGCAATTAAGGTGTAACGTTTCGAAGTTCTGGTCGTAAACAACGCGGGCAAAGTAGCGGAACCTTCGAGGCTCGGTTCCGCCCGTCAATTGTTACCAATTGTTGCCAATCAGAGTAATACGTGTCATTATACCGAGAGAAGGCTGGCAGCGGTGCGCAGCGCTGCTGCTTGCGTACCAGCCTGATTACACCGCGGGTAATATTAATTTGGCGCTAATTGGATAGTATCTGACGGACGCGCGCGCGGATCGAAATCAGTGTTTTACAGAATGATGCGCCCTTGCCTCCTAAAAAAAATGAATTCCCTTTTTCGCCATATGTAAACAATTTGTAAACAATTCGGCAACGTGATACCTTTTTAACATTCGCGGTTTTGCAAGTTTATATTTATTTCAATACTATATTATAATACCTACTAATTGACTCATAAATAATTGTTTTACTTACATATCGGTAAATTTATGTATCATGTAAGTACTATATTTTGTAGATCAAGAAAAAGCACTTATTTATAACTTGAACCGATTAAAATCGATTCCGATGTATTATTGCCGTTTCGATGATTGCTCGACGTTACACGGCGTATAATTAAAGCTCTTTGGCCATTAATTGATACTTCGTTATTTCGTTCATTAAAGTTGATGTGTGTATTCTTACATCTCACATTAATGGTTTTGTGTATTCACTGTTATCCTTTTTACGCGATCGCGTTTATGCACTTGTAATTTACTCTTAAAAGAGATAAGACAAATCAACATAATCAGTAACGTTAAACTATTTAATTTTTTTAATTGATTTTTTCTTGAATATAATGTTTTCTTCTTTTTGCCTAAAATATCTAGGAATACAGAAAGTTGTTGCGTTAGAATTAATACCTTTGAATGATTCAACTACAAAAATAATAAGAATATAATATTTGCAACTTTTCCATCACGGCAATGTTCGTCTTTCTCATGAAATTGTAACCGTTCCACTGCAGCGAGCACATTGACGACCGTTGATTAAGCGGCGTAGTGCACTTTGCAATTCAGGAATCCGATGAGCTAGACCACGAGCGTAATTCTCCGCCTTTCGCCGCGCCGCCAGTGTCGGCAGCTACTTTGTCCGTGTACCAGTTAGTTGGCATTTACATCGCAGCGTAGGAGTAGATTTATTACGTGGCGGTATATTAGTGCCTGGAGATTGTCGCAGGATAATCGATAATTGCCGCTTAACGTCATTAAGATTAATTGCGGCGATGTACCAACTTGATCGGATATTCATTATCGTTTGTCATGAGTTACACTTGGACGGTTTTATTACTTGGTTACTCAATATGCTGTTATCTTCTTCCGATGAGTTTCATAACTTCATTTCGTGACACCATTTCGATATTTTTCGAGATATATTTAGTTTGTTTTAGCAAATTTCATAAATAATTTGCAAAATATAGGATAAAGTTAGTTTTCGGTATACGTAACGACTTGTGCAAGAAATATTTTATTCAGAATGCTTGTAACTTCTCCCGTTTTGTAAACATTCCGCGTATTTTGCAGCGGAGAAAGATAGGGAGTGGGAGAGTCACTCTTCGGTGCCTATACATGTAGTTACGGCTCTCTGGTAACTCGATGCGATTAGCATACGTGTTGCGCGGACACCGTTGCACTCGACCGAGACGTAAGGCGACTCGAGAACGTCGCGATGCATCGTACTCTCTCACCGTGCGAGAATACGCGAAGGGAGCGAGGGGCGGTGGGAGAGAAAAAAGAGAAATAAGAGGAAGAAAACCGATGCGTTCGTGCATCGCGTGGCTGAAAGTGAACCAACCGGTGACCACGCCTCCTTAGACAGCCGCCAGCCAACAATTAAGATTTGATCGGCAAAAATGGTCGAGGCAAAATGGCGCTGGCCACTGAATACGTAATGCCCACGAACGAGACGATCTCGATCCGTTCTGCGCCGATGAAACTGATGCATTTCTTCATTCCATTCCGAGATACATTCGAACCGGTAACTTCGATTGGGGGGTAAATGATCGATTCGCAGTAGCCTTTATAATTTCATACAAGAGTAAAGCAAACGGAATTATTATTATTCAATATAATTTCGTTAGAAAAGACCGTTGAAAACCTCGGCGCGATCAAATATTTTTTGTACACATATGCGACATGTGAGAGAATGCCTTTAGAATTTTAATATTTGATATTGATTCGGCCGACCGATATTTTGCGTTTCGTATTGCGATTAGTGTTGACTATTTTTAACTGCGATTGAGATAATTGAAATTGTCGATTGTCGCGATTTCATTGAATCGTATGCTTCTTTAAATTTGAATTTTGCATATATTTAATGTACTATCGAGCAACGTACTCATATTGATATTAATTACTTTGTTTATAACACGCGTCCGATTAACATGTTTCCAGCAATGCACGCCTGTAAACGGGTAACCGAGCGTGTAACGCTGCAGCGAATCGTTTCTATCGCAATCCGACCATCTTGTGAAAATATCTGATATCCGCATAGCAATCGCGCGCGCGACATCACTGAGGATTTCCCAACAGTTCAACGCGCGGGACCAAAATCGACCGTGTTTACGGAACAAAAGCGCAGTGAAAAAAACCGCGCGCGTCGTTATACGGGAACATAAATTACATCGATAGCAAACTACGCTGTCAATCTCGCCGCGTGATCAGTCGTATTGTGTCTATACGCGCGCGCACACATATATATCTGTGATATCGAATGCTCGGCCGTCGCGTCGATCGAATTCCTCCTTTTTATATTCCGTCTTTGTCCTCGTTCCCCGCCGAGATCTCTTTCAGCGGCATTCCTCTTTTTCTATTTCTTTCTCCCTCTCCCACCGACTGGAAGGAAGACTCTCCGGGACTGGATTAAAATTGCAGGAGTGATTTCACGAACTCACGATATCGGCGAAAACGCCACCGAGGCTCTAATCATGGCGGGATACACGGCGCGCGGTAGCCGCTACCATGTTTTACCCCTTAACTCAAGACTCTCATTACACTAATGTCCTACCAATCATCGGCCCTCAGTCGGCGGCACTCCCCCTCCCCCTTACGCCCCTCCTCGCGTTTCTCAATCACTTCAATCAGAATCATGCAAACCGACGAGAAAATCAAATTCCTCGACCCCGCCGGGGCGCGTGACGATACTGCGAAGATACGATCGATTTCTGCGAAACGATCGGCGTACTTTGTATCCATCCCGTAATAGCCATTAGTTTGCGCGTGATTCGGATTTTTCAGGACTTTTAGTCTTCTCTTTTATTCAAATGCTTTCCTCGGGCGTGCTGGATTATAAAGAAAGCTCAATTATTCGCAATTATTTCGTTTATACGAACGTTATAGGCGAGAGAAGGCGATCCATTTTCCTAGACGCTTTGCACGACGCACTCTCTCTCTTACGTGGCGTGGAAGCCGCAACGGCCCATCGAAGTCTTTAACAGGGTACTTGGCGAAATAGCCGAAGAAACGCTCTTTAGCATACCGGGAGGGCCAACCGTTAAGGCAGTCGTTAAGTTTATGGGGGAGCGCGAGATGCGAGAGGTTGGCAATTAGATGCCTTCTGTGAACACTGTGATCTTCGCCACGCGAAAGAAAACGACCGCGACCGCGCGCGCAAGGATCTTATATAGTCTCTTCGAAGCAAAGCGCTGTTGTACACGCGGATGCGGTCTAGAGAGGAAATTGAAATGCATTCACCGGATTCGAACGATTTCACCCCATCGTTGTCGTTTCGTTTTAAACGAACGTACGTGGAAGATCGATTTTGCGCGGTTGAAATCGGCAAAAAAGGAAACACGAAGCAGGCGAGAATTAAAGCCGCGCGATCTGATTCGTTTACTTGGAATTTAGTGTGTTGCAAAGTGTTGCTATGCGCACGGCGTGCATCGGGATTGTAATTTACATGGCCACACTCGATAATTGACATAAATCAACTGCAACATTACGAAAGACCGTCGGCGCCATTGAAAGAATGTTTGCTCGCGAGCTGCATACACGCCAACGCGCAATGTAAACCCGACTTTGCCGATGTAGGGCCGATTTAATCAAATTTTTAGCTGTAGTTTCACCGATACTCCGTCTCTCTCTTTAGATCGCATTGCTGATTACGATACAGAAAGGAAGGAGCGATAGAATCATACGGTCCATGATCTCGAGAATGTCGGACATGGAGCAAAAAACGAGAAAAACTGATGACGTGCCGCGATAATCGGTCGCGCAATTTGCGTGATTTTGCACGACCAAGTATCGAAAATTGATTCCGTTGGCAATTACGAAAAAAGTTTCGAGGTAACTCCGATTGGATTAAAGTAGCGTAGATGGAAACGTCGACACTCAAAATTATACATATGATCGATTCGTATGGTACGCATTAACCGACATAAACCCGCCATTGTACAGTATTGTGGCACGTTTGATATAAATCCTGGAGGGGCTCTCCGCGCTTCCTATCTCCAGCTTATCCGCGTGGTGAAAATAGTGCTGACAAGAGAGAGAAAGAGAGAGAGAGAGAGAGAGAGAGAGAGAGAGAGAGAGAGAGAGGGAGAGAAAGAGAGCGACGAGACTAAAGGCACAACGCGCGGCAAAGGCTATGCTTCGCAGGCCTTCCAGAGAGCAACCAACCACTTATCATTAGCCGCATCTTCCGCCGGGCAGTCAGGGTAATTGTTTCCTCCGGTTTATAGTTTTATTCCGACTCACCGGCGCGATGATATCTCTGCTCGTTTTATATTCCTCGAGGCTATATCGGCGGCATCATGGCCGCGCGTCTGCCTTTCTTCTTTTTTTCTTCGGCGCGTTCTAACTTGCTTTTTTGTCTCCTTCAGCATCCGTTTGCTTTCCCCCGGCGCTTCTTCAGCGTAGGCCGTTGCGTCTATGATCGCAGAAGCGGCCGGGTGGCGTGTCGAGATATGCATCTGGCGCGATTCGATTCGTTGAAACATTCGTGCACGCGAGGCGAAATTTAATCTGCCGAATTGCGACGACGAGAGAAAGATTCCGCTTCCCGACGAGCCTGTCAGCAATTGAGCGATATATCAAATCGAAAGAGGAGGACTGTCCGAGGCTACAAACGGCTGGGATTCACCAGTGAAATGGCGGCGCCCATCCCAAAAGCCGAGGAAGCTACGGGGGTTGGCAGAGGTACCACCGATGGCGCGGCATTAAACCGTCTAGCGCGATATGGAAATATTCGAACCGCTTGTAATAACACGGCAACGGGTGGCCCGTCTCGTAAACGGCGACGAGGACCTCCTTGTAAAGTATTTTCGTGGAAGCCGCGCCGCGTTCTCGTTCTGCCTTGGAAATTAAGAGTCTCGCGTACGAGGGCGGCGCTCGAAACGGGGCCTATCGTTTAAGCCGGATCTCCATGCGAGATTATTGCCCCCGGGGGTAGCCGCGGCGGCGGTGGCGACGAACACGACGATGATGGAGGCGGCGGTGTCGACGATGGTGTGGCCGGTATTGCTAGTAGCATCGGCGGTGGTAGTTGTTCGCTGGAAAGGCGGACTCAGGGGAATCCCCACCCATGCATAATCTAAGTGGCTTTTATATATGGACGACCCGCGGTCGCGATAAGCCTCGATGTTCGTCAAATGGCAATACGGCGCGAACGTTCGAAGATGCGCTCCATCGCGAGTACATCGGTGTCGAAGTTTCACGCATTGCTAGGAAAACGATCGCTCTTAATTTGGATTTTAATCATTAAAATTTAGAAAGTTATTAGTAAATTTTGTAAATTTAAATAAAATCAGTAAGAGTTTATTCGATATTATTTGCTACTTTGGCGGTTTCCAAAAACTGACAGATATTTGTTTCGCATTCAATACTACGTGCCGCTCTCAGAGCTTTTTATCGCCACAAGATCGATCGGAGATTGATACGCTTTTATTGTGTGTCCGAATGCAGGAGGGAACAAATCTCATCTAAAATCGTTACAAGGGTATTAGGAAAAATTTGACAACGCGTGCCAGTCAACGTGAACTTCTGAGGGGGGTGTGTCGTGTGGGCGTGAGGGATGTTGCAGCTGCCTCTCTGCACTATACACGCGTCCCATAAAGCGCGCGTCGAATACGCACGCTTCATCATAAATAAACGTGTCGTACGTGTGTCAAGTACACTGCAAAATACCGTTCCTGGCGTTGCGTAACCCAACCTGGCGTTTTCCGCCTTTGCGATACAGAATGCATCTTCATCTTTCGTGAGTTTCGTGATATTCGAGAAAATGACGAGAACCGTGCAACCACTATCCCGTTAGATACAGGATCGCCTATTAGCGTGCCGCGAAGGGAGGAGCACCTCGGGACGCGAGCAAAAGAATCTCAAATGACAGGAAGATGGCAGAAGGGAGAGAAAGCGCGCTTTGCTTTCTGCCGACTTCCGGGCTCTTCCTCGGTATCTCGTTTCGGCTTAGAAAGTAGCCGCTTTCTGATAAATGCACTTTTAACGTATCAATGCAGCGGCAAATGTGCCACTGTTGAAATAAATATGTTAAAGAATTGTCTAAGAATGAAGCAGTTTGGATAATATTAATGTTGCGATCGATTTCAATGCTAGAAAAGTATGGAGAAAATTTCGCATCCGTCGGTTTTACTTTAAAAACTGTGATTAGGAAAGCATCATGATATTTTCAATAGCAATCACTGGCGTTACTAACAACCTTTTCATTTTCGATCGTTACGCGCGTTTTTTTTCTTTTTATATAGACAAGCGAGTGCCCACGCGCATATACATATACACTATGCCCGAAAGCAACCGGATCTTTCCTTCTCCCCCTTTCTCTCTCTCTTTCTCTCTCTCTTACTCTCTCTGAAGCGGGAATAATTTGCCTCCTACCAGCACAAATTCTAATACGCAGGCGGGCACGGTAATGACTACAATCATCTGGGACCGTACAATGCTATCTGATCGGATCACAAAATGGGCACGTCGTTGTTTTCAAAACAGGTATGATTGTAGAGCTTTGCGGCGCTCGGCAGATGCTCTACGCCCGAAAATGCCCCGTATAATAATAGAAATTCGACGCCGCGTAAATTTCGATGATTTTGAAACAATGGTTGAGGTGCGACTTCCTTGTCAATAGAAATTACACGAAATATCTAGAAGGCCCGAAAATTAACGTGAAAGATTTTCCGGCACTTATTTTTGCAGATGTGCGCACTTTAGGCGTTTCGTTGATTAAGAACGTATCCGTAATATAGTGTTACCGTGAAAATTTTCATACGGTCAAGCTTTTATATTCGCTTTTGAAATAATTTTCTAGTCAGGTACCGCGTCTCGTCCATTCAGCGAACTGACGACGGAATCGCGAATTTCTCGTGTCAAAATCCGATTTGAATGAAGAACCGAGAAAATGCGTTACAATAAACGAAAAGACGAAGGTGTCGAACGCGAAAATTTCGGGTATTCTAAAAGGGACGATGGTCGAGCGTATCGCTCTTCAATAGAAATCGTTATTCTGAAAAGCTCACTCGTTCCTTGTCGTGGCCAGGACGATGATCTAGAAGCGGCTTTGAAGCGTGCCGCCGCATTGCAAATGCGTTTCCTTCTCATATCGTTTAGCCGCTTCTTTAGCAACCATAATGGTGACTTGGGAATATCAGATTCTATTCGTCATTGTTGCCCGCGATGTATCATGCGGTGCCATGTATGATGCGGTGAAACGTCAGCTGTACTTGCATCCGTCGATCGATGATTCGATTATTCGGCGTATTTCATTATGCAATGCTTCTGAAAAATTGTTCAATAGTTTCTCGTTTACATTTATCTTTCTTGGATTACAAGTATAATTTATTTTTCATTCTAATGTCATCTGAACGTAGTAAAACAGCTGTATGTGTGTTTCAATTAATTCAATCTATGTATGCTATTTTTTGATAAAGTGTATGAAAATTACTGAGATATTAACGTGCAATTAAGAATATAATATCTTGAGAATAGTTTTAAAAAAATAATATGTCAGATTACATATTATTGACCACAGTAGATATCTATTATCGCATCCGCATTTGAAATAATGAAGAGTGTCATTATAGTGTTCTTTGCTCGATGTGAATTAACCTTCGCGGACATTTTTCGTTTCGAATTATTCGAATCTGCAATTCATAGCTTCCTTGAACTCAATTGTAATTACATAATTAATCGACAGAGATACGAAGAGAGGAAGGATACATAATGTATGCGCCAACCGCAACTCCGTTCGTCGCTGTTATCCGTGTAGCCGCGAATTATACCACGTATTCCGATATTCATTATGCCAAGATGTTCTGTGTATCCGCTGATTCTTCTTTTTCATCTTATATCTGTAAAAAACTTTTTAAAGTTGGTTAAAAACTAATTTAGAACTTTTTAATATAATATTTTCACTTGCGCACATCAAGATTTATTTTTTACGGACATTTACATATCGTAATAAAATTGCCATGATTCGTTTGTTTACATTGTTTGCGAGTTTTTCATGTATCGCGTATATATCTGCTTCTGAAAATATATAACCATCTGTTGCGAGATTTGCGTACAGAGCGGAAAAAATCCAGTTTTTTAGCGCGTTACATAAAATGTGCGTAAATCTCGCCATTGACGAAAGATTTATCATGATGTATCGTTAAAATCAGCGATAAATTCTCTTTTATCGGGAGTAATTACAGGCAGCAGTGTCGAAGATTGCATACAAACGGGGCGTTGCAAATTTTCGACGCTGTGCGTCGCGCGACTGAGGGATGAGAGGTTCAATTATCGCTTCGTTTGCTTGAAAAATTCTCGTATCATCGTTTCCGTTAGCGGGATTAATGATTACCGTTACTGATCGCCTTGTATGTTAAGACAACAACTTCGCCGTCGCGTTATCGTCGTCATCGTTTTTTCCCCGCTGTTATTATTATTATATTAATATTATGTTATTATATAACGAAAATTATATTTTTTGTAATCGTCGTGAACTTGCAATGAATTATGTATTCCATTTCTCAAACCGATGCCGTTACGTCCTTCTTTATAAGGAAATCTTTTATTTTGCAGACATGAAGGACCGAGCAAATTGTATTATCTTTTAATTAGATATTTATCTTCTCTCTCATAACCTACATATAACTGTTTTTTAATGCACAAAATTTAATTGAAAAGATTTATACTTTATTTTCATTTATGCTAATAGTGAAATTAATGATCACAAAAGCGTAATCGTCGATAGTTTTCATAAATTCATATATGCAGTTAAATTAAAAGAAAAAATACAGTTACTCGTGAATCACCTAGATATTACCAATTTTTGCTTCCACTTTTTTTGGATAGTATCGTTTTTTCGTTTGAAGTTTTCCGGCTAGTCGAATACAAGAGACATTTCCGACGAGAGAGCGCATGTGGAAGAGAGAGGTGGCGAAAGAGTGGCGATGAGGGGAAGAGGGAGAGAGGTGTTGAGTGTCGATGAAAGGGAAGCTGGAACCGTTGCTACGAAACAGCAATCGTGGTACGCACAACCCCGACGGGAAGACGAGAGGGATTTAGGCGGGGTGTATTATATGCTGAAAACGCAGTTTGTCTTATCATCCGCCATCTAGCAATGGCGAGGAGCATTGGTTTACGACTAATGGACTTGCACCGGTAAATCACCGGATACAATGCGCGCCGGTCTGCTCACGATTTACGAGGGTCCAGTTCCGCGCGGTATAAAAGATCAGGACGTTCGAGTTAAAAGCGGAGAGTCTACGGCGTTCTGTAACACAGAACGGGACGAAAGACTTGGAAGACGCGCCGCGCCGCCCGGTATCGATTTGTAAGATCTCACTTTTTTTTTCGATTATAAATACATCGTAAATCACGCGAAAACTTAAACCGCACTCGACGCAATATTTTCTTAACACTTCAAAGGGGACGTTCTCGCTGACAATAAGTATCTCGTTCGTTGATAAGTTTATGAGTCGACTCGCGGCGTGAATGCTTTAATTTGCGTCGATACATAAATTTCATAAAATGCTCTGGGCTTCCTCTTGGCTGTACCGTTTTGGTATCGTTGAAAAATCGAGCGAGGTAGCGCGATGTTATGAATCGTGTAGAAGGAGAAGAGTTCGATACCATTATTCGACGTGCAGCAGAAGAGTGGCATTACGGCGATGCAGTATCGCGACAATGCTTAGTTTTCAATTACCGCGTGTTAAGCGCCCATCGACTTACGGTCGCGTCGCGGTCATCCCGGATGCAGGGAAGAGATGGGATCTTCCCGACGCAGGCGCAATCTCATCTTGAAAAGCACTTTTGATGTTCCAGAGCGAGAAGCACTTATAGGATACGCCTCGGGTATGGCGTAATGGTAATAATAATGTTATCGAGCTTTTATCTGAGCGCGAGGACGATAAATGTTTAGCGAGGTATGGTTACGGCCACGTAAACAAGGATCTGGGGGCGTGAGTAAATCTATAAAGTATCGAAAGATTCTACCTTAAGGGAAACGCGCGGTTGAATTTTATGGGGGATAATGCTTATGAATATCTATTTTAATCAATAATTTATTCGTCGATGTACACACATTGATATTTGACTTGAGGAATCGTCATAAAATACTGAATTACATTTTCGAATACTGTTTATTCGTGCTGTTTTCGCTGTGGAGTGAAATATGACGGAAGCGTTTTTACTAGTTTGAAAATCAAAAGTGGATTGACCGTGAATTGAAATGACTGAAAATGATCTTTTTATTTTGATAATAATTCAAAGGGACTAGGCGCAGTTGCCAAAGAGGTAGCTAATTAAATTATTTCGTGCATCGATTCAGCCGTCAAAGAGAGAGAGAAATATAAAGAGAGAAAAAATCGTTGGTTATATTTCTTCGACCAGTCACTCGAGAGGTCACTGCAAGAGGCTATTGTGCTCATCTCGATAGTCGAGTTCATCTTGTCAATTCAAAGGAGCTCGAGAGACCGAAAAGAACGAATTGTTCTCTTTTGTATGAAATAGTTAACCAATGCGGTGTGCTTGTTATAATGCTTTTGCTCGGCTAATATTCAGACTTTTCTTGCCAACATTTTTTCCTCTTTTGGAGGATATTTAATAAGGAAACTTTCCGATTAAGATATTTTGTGTAGATCTTAGATAAGATTTAAATTGAACGATGAAAAGTTTTGTGTGTTAAGATAAGCAAGGAAAGTGTCGTAGGAATTAAGTTAACTGTTAGTTAACCTGAGGTTAGTTGTAGTACCTGTTAGTTGTATCAAGTCACTTTTAAGTTAGCGATGGCTTCTGCCCATTAGACGGATAAGATCTCCGATTGATCGGACCTTTACTCTTCCGACCCCAATTTGTATCTTTCTACCATCATCAGTGCTGCCTTTACGAAGCCCGGCTTTGTCGGAATGCGAAAAGTGACGCTTAGTACTTCGATAAGATCGCAGCGGTGTCCCCTCGGGAAAAGATATTGAAAAAGAGAAAACTATGACAGATGCAAAATTTAGGAAAGATCTTTTTTCCAGATTAGAAACGGTTTTTTTTTCTGTCAAATTTTTCATCTATTTTTTCAAGGTCTGCGACCCAAGTCTCATACTTGACAAATGTGATTAATATTTCCGAATAAAACACATTTGTCATTCTATGGAGAAATCTCTCGGGTATCGTTTACTGAATTTTGAAATTGAGCCTCGCAGTATGATGCTGGTTCACCGAGAAGAATCGGGTAATGAGTTGGAGCAGACCTGGCGCCAGCCGCTGCGTCACGGTCTTATTTAGTTGAGGCCGTTTTTTGTCATTTACTCCTGGCTTGATAGGACCACAAGGGAGATTGTCGAAAATACACACGCATTGCATATAAAAAAATCGGAATAATGGGTTATTGTAATAAATCTCGATGTTTTTCTTAATCTTTAATCAATTTCTTTTGTAGTTTTTTTTATCTTGCACAAATTGTATGCACTTTTATTGTAGTATGAGTACAGACTCCGCTTGACTTCTACAACTGATCGCAAACGCAACGGAGATGGAGAACGTGTAAAAGCTGAGAAAAAATTTCGGCAATACACGCGACAGTGCCGGACAGTGGCGTTCGATTTACGTTCGATCAAATTCAATTAAAACGCGTAACGACCCTATTCGTAGGTCATCACAGGACGGATATTGATGGGTCCAAGGGTTCGACGTGTCCCGTCGCACTTTGAATTACTATTGGATTATACAGCCAAATTCAAGGTTTTGGCTTCGGGCTGCGCGGCGCGGAGAAGAAGACGAGGGTCTGACTGCCGCTTTATTGTGTCGGCTTCTCTCCTTTCGCTTCCTTCGATAAAGGATAGCATTAGTAATGGGTTTTAATTACTTTATAATGAGGCCGTGATTTGGCTCCCTCGACTGGCGCCAAGGTTGGGTGTACTCTAGAAAAAAGACGCTGCCATGGCTCTCTCGCGGTTTGCTGGCAGGTTGATGGCTTTATACTCCGTTTTATAAGGAACAAAGGACGCGCATATTCTGGTCTTTTCAGCGCGGCACGGGAAGCGTGGCTATTATCGTAAGAATTTTTCGAAAAAACATCGCCGTTATGCAAAGAAGCAGGTTTAATTTTTATCAATTTCAAGAACGATCCGCGGTCGAAGATTCGCGATTAATTTAACGTAGAATAAAAGGCATGTAAGATTCGAGAAACGACAAGATGGGATGATGCAGTTTCTTTTTAATCAATTTGTACTATTGTCGGAAGCATGCTCACACGCATACGATTACTTTACAAAAGAACAAGTATTCAACTGTGAAGAGATTCTGTGGTCGATGATTAATCTCGCGTAAAAGATATACAGATCGATCTGTATTGGCAATGTTGACACGTGTTCACCGGAGCTCGCAGCCTATTAACGATTCTGAGCAGCTCATTTAGATACCTTCGTCTTCGGCGGCATGAGTAGCGGAGAGGGAGATGGGTGAGGGGAAGGAGAGGAGTGACTAATGCGTCTGTGGCTACCTGAAAAAGCGTCCGCGCGGCTGATCTCAAAGGATTCGTTGGCGCCGGCTGCATCTTTCCGAGACATCGCGCGTTGATGTCTCACAAGCGTGCCGAGAGTTACCAGGGGGACCTTACGTATGATCGCCGCGCCGGTGTTTTACACAGCGGAATTGTGTTCGACGGGAGATAAGGAATGGCGAGAGAATGACGCGTGGCTTTCGGTCGCGATCGTATCTGTGGACATGTATTTACACGGTTGACTAATCTTTTTTGATCGCGAATATTTATTTCAGGACACATTCGGGAATTCTATCGGAATGCTGCTCTATCGAGCATGATGAATGCGCGATGAATGTTTGAATGCTTAACGCTTTGATATTAATTGTGATATTCTCGCCGCCGAACGTTCCTGGAACGCGATCATCGTTCTTTCTCTCTCCCGATAATCACAGTTAGCGCGGCAACTTGGCGAAAACCATGGCGAATATCCCGGACATGTTTGACCCTGAAGCAAGACGCGGGCAATTCTACTTACCATCTGTTTAATTCGATCAATTTGCGTTGCAGGTCGCGATAAATCCCGTCGGCAAATCGAATGCAAATTGCAAATAAATTGCAGCCCTACTCTCGTCATTTGCGCGGCATGCAACTTCTATGAAACAATTTCCCTCTGGCTTCGCGCGTCTGGCTCTCTGTCTTTTCTACCTCTACCGGAGATTCCTCCCCGATTCTCCCTTGTCACTTTACCTCTCCCTTCGTTCCCGGTCTCCTGTATCAATCAGCTAATTGTCCTGCCCTTTGCGTCAATTATATCATTATTTAATTAATCGCGAGTGCGCAATTCCCGCGGCCCCGACTCGCCCTCGGTTTCTTGCCGCATACATACTAATTACAACCCTTCGGTTCGCCGGATCGTTACTCTGTGTGCGCGGTGTATGCGAGTTCCATAAACGTGAGCACGGCACGATCGCGTCCGGAATTCGTATCTCCTTACGTTATTATCGGACGAATGCGTTTTGATGTTGCATGTCACTTTCAGAGTCTCATTGCTGATGCGAGTCGCGTACCGTCGATTACATGCTCGCGTGGTTGTTTTCACGATGTATTTACGTCCTGTTTGTGTGGAACAAGACGCGAAGCCGATTTTTTTCACGACGTTCCCGTGAATATGTATTTAATTGCAGTCGGTGGAAACGGTTCTTGGCGGTATTCGGCGAGATTTTACCTTTCTTTCTTATATAGGAAAGACATTGCAAAAATTATTACATCAAAACGTATGCATTCCTTTGTAATGATTATCGCGATAGAGCAAACTGCGCAATGGTCAATGATTCGATGATTCAGTGTGTTAATTGACGACTCGTTTGCAGATATGAGTTACATCGAATGCAACGAATATACCGTACAATTATCCGCCATTTTCAAGTATACGCGGTGCATATACGCGACGGTTTAGCGAGCGTGCACTCGACCGCACCTGAACGTCGCCATGTTTCGACTTAATATCGATCGTAGATGCTCGGCACTAGCAGGCAGCGATGCTACGAATGCATTATGCACGCTCTTATGGAAAGACGGATAGACCGGGACGACTCGTTTATCGGTGCGATGCGTGTCAGTTGTATGGGATATCCTCAAATTGGTTGTACAAAGGGTGATTCTTCATGAAAAAGTAAAACGGAATAATTTAACTGTGGAATAGCTTCTTGTCATTTAACTGTATACAATTTAATGATTAATCGTCTTCGCGTGTCGTCTGCACTGCAATATCGTGCAAGAGGAATTGGTTTTGCACAAAGTATTATTAATTACAAGTCTTGTGTATCGAGTAAGCGAAGAATGATAATACAACCGAGCGATTTATTTTCGAGAAAAGTACGTCTTTGAAAGTTTCTTTCATACAAATTTATTTCTTTTGAAATTTAGCTTGGAATTATTTCTCTTTAGTTTTAGAAAGTTGGAAGAAAATTTTGCATTTGGCTTGAAAGTGTATTAGCTCAAACTAATACGATATATACTTTTATATCATAGAGAGAATATATACATATTTATTACACTTATTGCGAGCGTATGTTTCAAATATATCAGGCTACCTAAATTGTTGTTGATGCTTAGGTATATTCAAATTTTATGATAATTAATTTCGGATTATTTTTTGTTAAGAAAAAGTTGATTTATTATTTTAACAATAAGTTTTCAATTTATGTTGAAATAATTTTGAAGCGTTCTTAATTAAAGCGTATTAAATTTAATTTATACACACACAAAAGTAAATGCAAAGATCTTTGAGTATTAAAATCTTTTATAATATGCACATTATTACGCACATAATTATTGCGAATACATATGTTGCAATTGACATCCATTGTACATATTAAAAAATCACTCTGTTATTCTCTGTTTTTGTACGGTTTTGTCTCGAGAAGAAATTCGGGCAAAAACACGTACAACCTGACTCTCTCGCCACATGCTGTGCCATTATTTAAGACAAACGTGTCCCAGTTCCACCAGCCCAAGTAAACATCCTCGTATAGTATAATATATGCGGTAAACAAGTCATTATATGTATTATGCCATCGTTCAGGTTATATCAGTTTTCCCATCAATCTGTCCTTTCAAATTATTGCACCTGTCAATGACACGAAATACGCACGCACACACATTCGTTGAATATTAAAAATACGTCAACTGACCGCTTCTTTGTTGACAGGCGTTGAAAGGTGTTTATTATCTTAAAAAATGACTTCTCGTAATACGATCATCATTTATCGATAATCATTTTTTAAATTTCTTCAATTTCTGCTTAAAACTTTCATAAAATAATATTTGCTTACAATATTTCTCATTTTTTTCATGACGCTGCGTCTACCTGACTCGGATTTATTTTTGTGAAAACGTTGACTCGCTCAGTCATGGTCGTCAACTACAGACGGTGTAGACACGGCGAGCGATAAAGTCCTCTGTTGCTCTCGGTTGGTCCGTGAAAATCCACTAATACGTTACGTCAAAAAGAGGCGACGAGGACAAATGAAAGAAGAGGGAATGGTAGTATTCCTTTGGGATGTGTCCGTGAGCTTTATGTTCCGTCGTAAACCGACGATGCTTTTGCCGTTCGAGGGGGCGGGGGCTGCTGCCATCTCCGACTATAAAAGGCAACCGACCCTATACCAACCCGCAGCTAATGAGCCGTGTGTATTTATGCGATATGCGATTCGGCTACCGAATTCCCGTGGTCCGCAGCCGTGGTCGTTAATCGAATTTTATATAACGCCACATAATGCGACGAATAGCCGCACATGTTTTCATATCGCGATAAAATATATAAAGAAAAACGCAACGAACTCTTTGAATCATTCACTCGCACCGATATCAGGGGAAAATTAATAGAAAGTGTATCGAGTCTCTCTTCCTCTTCCTCCTCCTCTTTTTCTATCTCTCTCACAGGAATTGTCTAAAAGTTAGGAAAAAATTGCTTGTGGGAGTTTGATTATCGCACTTTATTGCATTTAGAGTTCAAAAAGAGATGTTAGTATTTAGTTTAGAGCATTGTGAAATAATCAAATAACCGAGACGATGGTGTAAAGAGAAGCGTGAATGGCATATTTGTATAGAGCCGCTGGCAGGAACTCATCTGGGATTAAAGCTTCAGCACCACCCAACGACGCCCTGGACCACCTAGGGGTCGATGGGGGCGTTGACTCGGTCCGTCCTTGATACGCCTCTGCGTGTGCTGCTGTTGAGACCGTCCGGGGTCCAACAGCAGTCGCCGCACACGCGATATTCTGATCTCGAGAACAACACGCGTACCAACCGGGTTTAGAATTATCCACGCGGCAGGGGCGTGAACCGGTCTCTCTCGCCGACTCCCGAATTTGACGACGCGCAGCCCGCCGCCCGACTCCGCGGACAAAAAACTAAGGGTGACGAACGTGTACTCGGCCGTGAAGCGCGAACGAGAATAAACTGATGCACGCTGGTACGCAGCGGCTAACGATCCCTCCTGATGCAAAACTAACGACTGTTCATTAGCCCTTGATAATTTTCTCGAGGAAGCGTCGTTCCGCGAGTTCTCAGCGCGAGTTATATACGTTCTCGCTTAACCGATCACGTAACGAACCTCAAAATTTAATTGCTTGTAAACGTAGCGCGATACTCGTGGATTACTTAAGAATTTAATACGGCAATAAAAGTAGGGAGTCAAGCGAAAAGAATGAGAGGCACGAGTCGGGTATTTACAAATGAGAAATTTTTGTTCGAATGATTATAAGTGATTAACTGAGCGTCTTGGTCGGAAATCGAGAAATATTTCCCTTTCTCAGAGATTTCCCGCGCTGGTCTAATTTATTTTCGATGGTTTTGTCGGGCCTTTAGAAAGTTCATCTGGCCGATAGAAGCGGCAGGGAAAAAGTTGTAATAACGACTACGTAGGCGGAGTCCTGTCCAGTAGGGATATGTAGAACGAGCACAAAGGATTTTCCTTTGTCCCGCCGACACTTTCTGAACCCACATCTAGATCATTTGGGAAGCAAACGTGGGTTCGAGCGAGATCGTTGTTTGCTCAACTCATTAGAGAAGCTGATATGTTATTAAATTCATAATAGGTTTCGATTCGACTTAGCGCTTTTTCACAAGACAGCTCGAGGAGAGCTCAAGTTAGCAGCACTTTTTACAATTCTCCACAGAATCTTGAGTATGCAATTGCGATCGATTTTTTAATTCGAGATATTGAAAAACATTAGATTGATTAATATCAAAATTTTTCGTAAAAAAATTATTGCGTTTTTTTTTGTCATTTTATTCCTCAATCATAGAGATTTTAAATCGAAGGTTTCGTTTTTCAAAAAATGTTTGTGTCTGCTCTGCGTTTGAACTGGGTCCGGCACAGGATTGAGCATGTAGTAAGCGGCGCGCGTTGAAACGGTCACCCAACGTACGTTTGCGTCCTCGTCCTCGTAATCGGATCCGCGCACCCCTGCATCTTCAAAAGGTAAAGCATCCGGGCGTCGAATTCAGCTGTTTCCGGTGGGCGTTGACGTGGAAACGGGTTCGCGATTTCTTTCGGTCGCCCGGTCGAAATCGTCGTGCAACGAGAGACTTCCCGCTATACCTGTGATAAAGCGCGCGGAGCTGTAGACATATGCAAAGGGTGGCGAAGGGTACGCGGTGGGTACGCGGAGGGTGCATTGGGAGCGCGCGGAAGAGTGTACATGAAAGACGCTCGAATAAAATCATCCCGACGGGTGCGGAAGCGATGACGTCGCGGCGGCAAAGGGTGCTGGCGCGTGTGCTCGCGCTCTTAGATCTTACGCCTTTAAGGGCGTATCCGGCAAACTCCCGCCGGGAAACACCACGGGGGTCCCGGGGTGCCCCTCCGACGAATTATCGTCCCAGGCGGTATGTTCTCTTTCGCCCCTGCGGGACGGCGGACGCCGCGATGATTACGGGTGTCTCGGGTTTCCTCGCAGTACGCGGGATGTCGCAGGATACATACGCGGACTTATTGTCTCCCCATTTGGGTCCGAACGACGTTGTGACGCCGCTCTCGGAAGTTTCTAATCGTGAATCTAATATTCCATTATGAAGTCGTGCACGATAAGGATCCCTCCATTCGTACAATAGAGTTGTTTTATACAATTTCCTCCTTTGATTTGTAAAAGCGAAAACAAAGTCTCTATAATTATTTTGCGGAAGAATGCAGTTTCACGATATTTCCTGAACGAATTAATTCTTTTCACATCTTTCCATCGTATGCAATTACTCCGTTGCCATAAATAAAATAAGAGGCGTATGTTTAATTCGCGAACGATATCTCGCGAGCTCACGTGCGACACATTCAATCTCGACATTCCACGCTCGGCGTTAATTGTGGCGCCAAGAACGATTTTACAGCCGTATCCACGCGCCGAAACTGCAATTGCCCGCAGTTTGAGAGCCGCGATTAATCTTGAAATTAAAGTGAGAGACTTTGTCGGCTGTAATTGATGCCGAGGGAGCGAGAGAGCGAGGAGGGCAGCGCGAGGATAGCGGGAAGGACAAATAAGAATGGTAATTATTGTAATCTCTACGCGGTGGGAGGACAGCTGGGAGGTCCTGCTGTTCTCCTCACTCCAGCCGTATCTAATATCGGAGGCTACCGCGAAATTATCTTCTCAGGAGGTCCATTTCTTTAATTTATATTATTATTTAGGACGTCTGTAATCGAGATTACGTTTTCAACGTCACGCCTCGTATCTATTAAACAGTCATCAGTGAAAAGCTGTTACTTTTTAGCGCTGCTTTAAGAAAACACAATTAACGAGATTATCAGAATTAAAAACACATGTATTTCTCAACCGAAAAGTAAGTTCAGTAGTCGAGATAATTAATGATCTATGTTGATTTTTATTATACAATTATTCTAATCTTTGACTGGTAAGCGAGCCGCTAGAAATGCATTTCGTAGGCAGACGGATCGAATAGACGATGCCATTTCTATGCATCGCGATAACGTAATGTTGCACATTATAAATGGCAAGATATAATCGGCGTAACGTTAGAATTGGCGATTCAATTGTTTGTCGCATTGGCCGTTAACGCGGACATATCGCGATGTATCGAAGAGGTGCGCGCGTCTCAGGTGAGCTATCAGGTTGTTCAGGTATCGTCCTGCCCCGCGAATACCATTGGTCGAAGCGAGACCACGCCTGCTCACCTGCAGCTAGCACATTCCGTGGTGGGGTTGCAACTTACCTGTCGCTGACGTCACCGAAGTCACGCTAACTCCGCGCTCTCGCTTCCCTGCATTAGCCGCCCTCGCGATATTTTCACTCGTTTATCCCGCTCGTATTTTCTCAGATCTCACGTCAAATTGACGCTATAACTCTAGAAGCTATGCACGTAATATGGAATGCACGGAGTTTTTGTACAATGGATATTTTTATCGTGTAGAAATATTTCCAGATACGATGGTACTCACAGATCGATGAATGCAACAATCAATTGCGAGATAGTGAAGAAATATAATTTTACAGCAGCAATAGAGTAGCAAAAGATATTAATCTAGAAAGGCAGAAGAATATAATTATATTATAAGTAATATCATTATTGGTCGTATTTGGGAATAAGCAAAAAAGTACATCTTGCCGAGAAATCTCGCTAAGTAAATATTGGGTATTAAAAAATACCAGATTGGAAAGTTAAAGAGATCAATAATGATTGCTATCCGGTTCGCTGTCTGGACGTTTTTCGGATCGGGCGAGAGCGTTCGCTCTCGCGAGTCATAATCGTTGGAGCGAAAAAAAGCGATGGTCGCAACCTCGGCGGCTTTCATGGCGAGCTCCGACGCGGGGTTCCCGGACGCGTATGAAAATTCATGAGCGCCTGAAGTCAAAGGCAGTTGATATCCATATTCAGAAAATGGCGTCGTTAACATTAAACGGGCACCATTATGCGTGGCTACCAACACGAATGCGCTCGCGGCCCCGCGTACACACACGATTGTTATTGCGTGCTCCGCTACGACTCCCAGGAGAAGTCGCGCGCGTGCAGCGCGCACGCTGCACGCTGCACGCTGCATCGAGGCTGCGCGCATTTCCCGCGACGACGACATTGCTCCTTGGCATGCGACGATAGGCGGTCGTCTCGCTCGGCTATCATTTCGAGTCGTTCCATTTGGAAAGGGTGTGACTCGGGGTGTAGTTCGCGAAGGAGAGACCGATTACTCCGGAGATCGTCGGACGATACGACGCCATTAGGGCGCTTATCCTTTCTCACGATGCGTGTACTAGGCAGCGGACGATAATTATTTAGCGCCGCTACGCTGAATAGAACTACCGCCGTCGACTCGTTATGTCGACCGATCGAGTCGCGGTCGGGCTCTCACTTAGTTATAATTCCGTTCAATAGATGTTAATTCGTTACAGCCGAGGCTGTGATCGGGGCCGCGATTTTTCTTATGAGCGATAAGTATATATTTTTTGCGAATCAGTATGCATTGCGCTACCGTAATGCAATATATTTTGCAGATCGTCGATATCCGACATTTTAAATTCCCAAAGTTCAAACACTCTTCCAGTTGACTCGATTCGCGTTCAGTTTCCTTCGGCAGAGCGAGCGGAGCGCAAAGTGTTCGACATCAGAGAGCTCTGGAGCCGACGAGCTAATATTGACGCACGTAGGATAGAGATAACGGCAATATTGGATGTCCCTTGGTTGCGAGCCGAGGAAACGGGGATGATCGGCGCCCCTCGCTCCAGGATTTGCCTTCGTAGTCGCAGCTCCATTGTGGCATGTTCGATGAAGCAAATGCACATCGGCGGTGCGCTCTTCGGCGCGGGACCGCGCTTCGGCTCGGCCTATATATCTATATACGCGTCGTCCGCGTGCGTGTGCGGTGCCGGTACATGCTCCAAGACACCCTGCGGCGCAGGGTATTTACATATCAAAGTGACGATGGTCTCTCGCACCGTGGTAAAGCTGCGCTATCTATCGACAGACCGCGCAGTGGCTCGCGCGCGAATTTTCCTCGCGTTCCGTCTATATCGCCGATTTTGTCAATTTTCGCGAAAAATGGACGATAAATAAATAGGGTTTGTTTTTGCGCACTTTCTTGTAAATCTGTGGCTCTAAATAAAGTATAATTTTTTTTTTTGATAATATTAGCCAGTTCTATTCTTTGAATAGAGAAAAATTAATAGACTTTTTCATTATTTTAATATCTGTGATTTGCTGTCCGGGGCAGATCTGAGTCCCGAAAAATCAGCGATAAATAAGACTCGATTGAAAAGACTTTCGTTCGATCATCTATCGCGTGTCGCACCCCGGCTGGATGCCAGGGTGACATCCATCACGGTCTCACAAATTTGTCAACGAGGTATAGCTCCGAGCTCGGTTCAGGGGGTCCCCCTTTTGGCGCGCCTACCTTAGGATTCCCACGTCGGAGGGTGCATTGTCACAATACGCTCCCCGCGTGCTTTAATTCATGGCTAAACTCGGTGCTAAAAGCAACGAAAGCGGCTGAATCTACGGGATAAATCCGCAAAGCGTGACATCGATCGCCTTGTTGCGTTCAATGGAATTGACAGAAGTATTACGGTAGAAAAGTTGCAAATTTGTATTACTTTGAGAGAAATGTATATATATATATATATATATATATATATATATATATATATATATATATATATATATATATATATATATATATATATATATATATATAAAATAGAAATAAAACAAAGAATAAATATATCAAATAAATATATGTTTTTCGTCGCGATAAAGAAATGGATGAGTCAGCCGGAAACTATAAGCTGACGGCAAATGTGGCAAACAAGTTGAGTGTGCAAGTAGCAAACTTATCGTGAAACCAGATAGAACGCAAATCACATCACCGATCGCAGAAACAAGCATTGTTCCCCCCGCGACTTGAGAGGCTTGCCGCGTGCATGACGGTTACTGCAGTAGATCCGCCATATGATTAGAACTCGCAAACTCTGCGCAGTAAAAGTGGAATACGTGGGTATCGAGCGCTGCGGCGTCTCTTTAAAACTTGTCTTTTCGTAACTTTATCCGTCGGTTATGGACGTGAGAACGTAGGTGGAAGGCGTAAGTGCGGGTAATAAGCCGGAAACGATTGCATGCTATGACGATCAGGAAATAAATTATTTTGCACGTTCGAGGGAACGGCGAACTCATATAGCATTTTGTAGTATATGATTTTTTTTCGCTTGTTCCCGATTCCGTATGTTGCATGTGGTGCAATTTATCGAACAACATTTATAGAACAACTGCATATTTTGCATTCACATTTATATTTCTAATAAAATGCTGTTATGCATTGTCGCGCAAATTATTAATCAAAAGACAGATTCTTTTGGCGTAATACAATTAAAAAGTTGCTCTATTGATCTTTTATTATATTTCGCACGCGAACGCGGTATTCTTCACGGTGGCGTCGCGTCAGTTAAATTAGCGGTGTTAGGATATTCCTTCTGCAGTTTACATCGCTCGGCGCATCGTCGCGGCATCACGACGGTGGCTCCGGATCACGGATGATCTCGATGACCCGGCGCTTCGGGGTCAAGGTAGGCCTCCTCCGCCAATGGGTTTCCGTCGATCGAATACAGAAAATCAGCGGAACGACTTAATAAGGCACGATTGCGGGACGATTGCTTCACCCTGCCGCTCTGTGACGATTTGCATACACGATTATAGACCGCGGAAGGCTGAACGGAGGAGAGGAAAAAAAATATCGAATTCCTCTCTCGGTAGAGAGGTGGATCGAGGCGAGATGCCAAAAATGTTGGCTATATCCGCCTGCATAGGTATCGCGGTTGCATTTACGTGTTCATACTATTACCGTGCGATAAACTTCGCTAACCCTCGGTGAGCGCACCTTCAAACGGCTAACATAAGTGCGCACTCGTTATAATATGCGCAGTCTGTTACGATTTCCATGATCGCGAAAGCGTGAGTTCTCGATTCCGTGACGCAAAAGTCTGGAAATTTTTTAAAATTATATTTTCTCTTTTATTGGATTTGCAAGGAATAATGCTTTTTTGGTTTTTTTTTTAAATTATTTTAATAGTAGCACAAACTTTCTTCGTGGTATTATTCTCAGCAGTGCTAGAATTGCATTCGTCTACCGCAGCGCTCGGAATTAGTTGCACATTTCGGGCCGATTCTGGAGACGACGCCTCCTGTCCCCCCACTACCGGCCGGCCGCTGGCGGCCGAGCCGCCGATAGCTCTGGTTCAGGAGCGTTTTATATTAGAAATAGGCTGGATTGTTTAGGCATCTCTCAGGAAATCGTAACATTTTCTTCACTACATAAATAATGTTTATTTTCATTAATACATAATATATATATTTAATTATTAATGAAAATAAACATTATTTATGTAGCAAAGAAAATATTACTATTTTTTGAGAGGTGCCTCAACAACCGAGCCTATTTCTTATATAAAACGCTCTTGCGCCAGAGCTATCGGCGGCTCGACCGCCAGCGGCCGGGCGGTAGTGGGGGAACAGGAGGCGTCGTCTCTTAAATTGGCCCGAAATGTGCAACTAATTCCGAGCGCTGGTCTACCGCGTCAAGTCGCTCTCGATTAACCCGATTGATTTGAATTTTGCAATAACGCGAAAAGCGACGAGACGCAATGTCTAAAATGACAAGCGTTCCCGTCGTTCC